>NW_017731501.1:2790396-2793049 GCF_001890085.2 Hipposideros armiger | reverse complement strand
GTGGATTTGAAAATGTTTTTAAAGCACAATCTCAGCATCCGGTTAATTCAAAGACAAATTGTTTCTGAGACCACTGCTGATAGGTCTAGGATAGCTGTAGGATGTACTGCTTTATCCAACATTAACTTAGTAGCTGGAAAAATATCAAGACATATTTTCTAAGGCTTTGGGAAGTGTTATTTCACTGGCTCCTGTTGATTTCATTATTATTATTCCTGAAAATATATTGCATGTGCAGTGTTTAACTTGATTGGTAGAAAAACATAATATTGGTACTTGAGGATGTTATAATTGAGAAGTGAAAGACAGTAACATAAAAACATATGTGGCTAGAGATGCAAAGAACATTATCTTGCCAAACTCAACTTTGGTTTAAAACAGAAAGAAATTATACAAGCAAACGCAGATAATTAAGGGGAATTTGAGTCTTCTGTGCAGTCAGATTTTTTCATTTTCTGGATTATCTAGAAGAGCATTAAACAAATCACTAATATTTTTGGGACTTCATTTAAAGTATAAGCAGGATTTTACTATAAATATTGCTCTTTTGAATAAAACAAGATTCTGTGGCATTGAGGAATATGATGTAGATTAAAGTTCAGGTCTGTTTATTTGCAAATATCCTGGATCCTCTGAAGCACAAATCTTATGATGTCAAGAGTTCTATAATTCTCTATCAGAGACTCATTACATCTTTTAGAAAGCAGAGACGGTGGAAAGCAAGTGAAGTAATAGTCACAGCATAGTATTCTAAAGGAGTTAACACAGCCCCCAAAGTTCTTAATCTATTCTCACAATTAATGAAAGAGTACTAGCTCTTTTAATTTGACACTAAACAGTTAAACCAAGCCAAGTTCAATTTACCCAAATAATTTATCAGCCCTAGCTTAGTAATTCCTTGACTAACTTAATCTAATAAATCAATTATTTGACATCTGAAAGATAATGCTTTGTAATATTAACAATCTGCTATAGCTGTTTGAGGTATAGAAACCCCTGCAGAATTAGATTAATCCATGGAATTACCTTAGTCCCTGTTCTTTGAGGCTCCCACCTAATGGTGGCTTGGGAATGTAGAAGGATTAAAAGAAAAATGCCAAGTAAAAGATCTGATTCTGGCAGTCACTTCATTCATCCTACTACTAATACCATGACCTAAGCAAAGCCCCAACCTGCTCCCTTATACTCAGACCCCTTCGCCTTCAGTCATGATATATTTTCCCTTTGAGTTTGCCACTGGTGGTGCTTTCAAAGTCAATTTCACTCAGGTGACTATCTCAGACACATAAGAGGATGACAACATGAGTCACAAATGATTCTCCGTGAAAGGGTTGGCCCTGAGTCCCTTACATCCCTCAATAGATTTTGCTTCTAAAGAACCTTACTTGTGCTTTCCATGGTCTTGTTTTTTCCCCCAATACCCTACCCAACCCTGATACTGTGAAAAAGACACAGGGAATTTGGAAGATTCCTAATACTAATTGACTTGATCTGAACACACAAGAATAGTAAATAGTCATGTCCAAATAACTTTATATGGCCAATGAGAAGCTTTAGCTATTCCTGTAAGGAACAGTATTTCCATAAGTATATGTCTATATTATAGAGAATTTAGAATAAGTAACAATGTTCATTCACAAAATTTAATATGATTATGGGGGCTTTTTTCAAAAGCACCTGAAACAAAAGGAAGGTTGAAAGGAATATTGATAATGACATAGCTTGAATCAGCAGTAGGAAAATAGCCCCATGCAAAAAACAAAGAAAACAAAAGAACAACAAAAAAATCTTGCCCACTGCAGAAACTAAAAACCTGCCTTGTTTGATCCTTTTCCCATTTTTAACTATAGTCAGAAATATCTTGCCAAAATTATGCTCTTATGTGCATCTTTAAATGTCTTACCATAATTAATTTAATTATTAGTATGTTATAACTGATTTGTACTGTGACAAGCATAATATATAACTTTTCCCAAGAATAATTAATTGGAAATTCGTAAATATGTATCAGTACTCACTGATGTTCTACTTCCTTTTCATTGTGCTTTGCTCCAGAAGACATATATCTAATATTCATGTAAAATGCTTTCTTGGCAGGAGGTCAGTATCCTCCCAATGAAGAGCCCATTGATGATACAGAGCAGAACTTCCCTTCCCCCTTAGAAGACTGCCTATCATTCAGTGTCCCTTTTGTCACATTGAAGAACAGGGAACTTTTTATTCTTTCTAAGAATTTGCCTTTCACATTCAGTAACAACATGTTCTATTCCTCAGGAAATAAAAGAAGACCGAAACAGGGCGCGTCTAGACTCCATGGTGCTGCTAATTATGAAACTGGACCAACTTGATCAGGACATTGAGAATGCGCTCAGCACCAGCCCGTCTCCGTCCAGCACACCAACCAACCTGAGGCGGCACGTTCTAGTGAGCTTTCCACTTTCCACTTCTTTTGCCATGAGCATCATATCGCTTTACTTCATGCAGTCCCTCTTGTAAATGAAACATCTCTGACGACAGCATCTACCCATATGTGACCCTGATAGCGTTCCATAAAGATCACTCGAATAATTCTATCCTCCATGCAGAGTCCTTAGAGAAGTGTGTGATTCAAAGGTAAATGTTACTATTATGGGGTTGTCGGAAAAGTCATGAC
>NW_017731501.1:2774551-2784916 GCF_001890085.2 Hipposideros armiger | reverse complement strand
TTCTACTTCCTGACTCACTGCAGTGCCCTAGCTAGCTCTCATTGCTGCTCCTTCCAATTCACAATCAGCTGTTAAATTACCAATGCTGCACATTACCTCTTTCTCCAATAGTTGCTTTGTGAAATTAGGCCCTCTGAAGAGTATAATTTGGATTACAAAATAATGCATGATTGTGGGTAACATGTCAATGTCAGTTGTCATCAGTTCTTTAGTGTCTCAGTGTGTGTTGGAGAAAGGAGGAGGTCGAATGGTGCTGGTGGCAGGGAGAAAAGCAAATAAAGAACATGTGCATGCCCTTCATATCAAAACATTTTTTTTTAACAGGATATAGAGTCAGGATCCGAAAGTGGAGCAGACACCATTTCAGTGAATCAGACACAAGTACATTTGTCTTCTAACATCGAGTCCACTGACCTACCACCTCCCACCCCAGTGGCCAATTCTGGAACCAAACCCAAGTCTATGGTAAGTCATAAGTGATAGCAGTCAGTTTCAACATGAAGTGTTGATGATCATCAGGTAAGAATTGATATTTCATCCATTCACTATACAAGAAATACTTTTGGAGTCTTAGTTGCAGTGACTTGATAGTATTTTAGTGAGTACAATCTAATGCATCACTTTATAAAGGATAACACAAGTACTTTACTAAAACAGATAATAGTTCCAGAATTATGCAAAATATGGTATTAAATTTTGTTGCTGGATACTCAAAACTTTCAAGAACCAAGAATGCAAAATCTGAAGATGGTTTTCCCTTCATTATTATCCTGACCATACTGCTTACCAATTGGAAAATTGACTCTCTAAGCTTAGATCAATAGATGATAGATAGATAGATAGACAGAAAAAATAGAGATATATAAAATCATACACATCATAAATTTTATGTGGGTATTAAACAGAATAAATACTGAATAAATGTAAGCTACTATTATTATGATGATGCTTCATTGACTTTAAAATGCTACCAAAACAAATAAAAAGGAGAATTACCACATATAATATTATAGCATGGTGAATTGTGAATAAAAGACATTTTCCTTTAAGTAAAAAGTTGAACTGCAACAGGAAAGCAGTATTTGACTCTAAAAGGTAACATTTATGGAGGAAGTAATTACTACTTCAAATATCTAAAGTCCCAGCAGCTCCAAAATAACCTTTCCTAGTTTAGTGAAAATCACAGTGTTGTATTATTTNGCCTGGTAGATTGCTTGTTTCAATTTTGTTTAGTTCTTTTTCTGGAGCTTTTTTTCTGTTCTTTTATTTGGGACATGTTTCTTTGTCTCCCCATTTTGGCTGCCTCCCTGTGTTTGTTTCTATGTAGGGCTGCTAGCCTCCTGGTCTTAGTAAAATGGCCTTATGTAGTAGGTATCCTCTGGGGCCCAGGGGTACAGTCCCCCTGGTCACCAGAGCTGGGTGCTCCACATGTGTCCCTTGTGTGAGTTGTATATGCCCTTCTGTTGTAGTTGGGACTTGATTGCCGCTTGCATATCAGTGAGCGGGATTGACCCTCAAGCTAATTGGTTGTGAAGACTGGCTGTGAGTACAGTGGAGGAGCTGTTGTGCAGGAGCTGATCCTACAGGGCAGGATTCATTCTACTGGTGTTCTAGTGACTGCCCAGTCTTCTGTCTGGATGTGATGACCTCAGAGGAGACCAGGTGATGCTCCAGCACACTCTGAACTTGGCCACTGGAACTATCAGCCCTGGGGCTTCCTGCGAGAGGACCCACTGCAGGCCAAGTTCAGCTGCAGTCTGTGCCCTGCTCAGGGCCACCTGACATGAGCCACAAAGCAATCCAGAGATGGCTGCCACCATGCTGTGCTTGGAGGCCTCTTGAGAGACCACGCTGTGAAACAAAGCGGGTATTGTAGTGCCAGGCTTGGGGCTGTTCAGCCAGAGGTACAGGACATGCCAAAGCCAGATGTTTCTTGTTTGGGTTTTATGAACCTTTGAGAGATTTTGGGAATTCTGCAGCATGAGCCAAGTCAGGCTGTTTATATGGAAAACCACTGGAAGTGGCTTGGATGTGCCCAAAAATTGGGTGTGGCATGGTCTCAGGGAATCACTCACGTGGGGCAGATGAAAGGTGATAGCCAGTTTGATAGAGACTTAGCTATGACATCTGCATGTGTATGCATGCAGGGAGGGGGAAGGCTCAATAAAGAAACAATGGTTTCCGCCAACTCCTCCATCCAGGAGAAAGCTGTCCCTCTAGCCCTGACTCTGAAGCAAGACAATTCAGTTCCTCCCCTTATGTCCCTGGGGCCTTTCAAGCTGTTGCCCCAGTGCTGGAGCTCAGGGTGAGTGAGCCATCAGTGATTAAATCCATGTATAGGTTCTTTAAGAGGAGCGTCTGGGAGTGCAGCCACCCTCGTCTCACTCATCCGCTGGTTTTCATAGCCAGAAATTATGAGGACTTCTCTACCCAGCACTGAAACCCTGGACTGGGGCAGGGCTGGAATCAATGGCTCTTTGCGGGGGACCGGCACAGCTGAGATATCCCTCCCAATTGTTAGTGGTCATATGTGGGTGTGGGACCACCCCATTCCACGTCTCTGCCCCATTTACTAGTCTCGAGGTGGCATCTTCTGTATGTCCATAGTTGTAGGNCTGTTTACCCTCATCTACCACCCCTTTTCCCCCTTCCCATCAGGTAACCACCTTTTGTATGCTTTTTCTTGGAGCAGTAATTAAAAAACAATTCAACTTTTTCAGGATTCATGCTAATGACAATATTAGAAGAAAATTAGAAAATCTATAAGTCACTCTAACCAAGAATCCTAGATATCAATTATTTCCTGGTATTTTAGAGCTGATATACATATATATTAGATAGATAGATAGATAGATAGATAGATAGATAGATAGATAGATTATATGTAATAAAATATATAATAACACATAATATACTATATTATACACTTATTCTCCTGTGGGTTAAAAAACCCAAGTTTACTAGATTACTCATAGTTAACACGTACTTTATGCTCTTCTTTGAATTAGAATGGTAGCCAAGCTTTGAAGAATATAAATTATTTTTTTAATTCTCATCACATGTCAAAAAATAGCTGTTGAAATTTCCAGTTTAGATGTTAGATTAAAGAATTTAGGAGAGTCAGCCTGCCCTTTGGCCTTCTGCACTCAGGCGTTAAGTTGAAGCTGGGGTTTGGATGCTCCAAATCCATAACAAACTACACGACCCTTGACATAGCATTTCTATTCCCTCGAGACCTAGTTGTAGAGATAAAACATTAAATATTACAAATTAAAAGGAGATATCATTCTTTCATTTATAGCATTTCCACACATACCTCTTAAGCAGAAAATACCATGTTATAGGTACATCAAATGTGTCTTTCATTAATTCTTTTTTTATTTTATGGAATTGTTTTGAAAATTGATTAGATTGAGACTGAATTTTGATAAAGTAGTTCCAACCTGGAAATTATGCTAAAAATTACCATGAAACAGAGCAATACCAAGTGATATTATTGTTATTTTTTTAAGCTGGGAATACTTATATATGAGTACACACATATGCACTTTATTTTTTCTCTTTTTTAGTATATAATAAACTAGTTTCAAAATATTTTCACTTTAATTAAATAATTTAGCCCCTTTCAAAGGATATTCCTGAAGATTCAGAAGATTCATGAAGATTTATGGAAGTAAATCTCTTAGAGTGTTCGATACATAGTAAGCACTCTACCAATGATAGCCATTACTATATTTCAATTTCTACAATAGACGTTCTCTTTAAAAGGAGTACATAAATTNGGCTCTGAGTTTGGATTTATTTCTTTGGCTTTAGAACATTCTCTGTTCTTCTCGCTTCTGCCTGCCTTGACTACTGGATATCTATCTTAGCTTGGCCTGGCCCAATGTGCAGCACCTAATGCCAAGACTTCCCTGTAAAAGATTACTGATAAATGTGATTTATGAGCACTTGGGCAGCAGCACTTGTCAATCCCTTGAGTTCTGCCTTGAGCAAGAAGCTTGGGCCTACTCCTTCCTAACTTACCAGGAGAGAAATTTGATTTTGGTAGAAGAGGTTTACCAAAAATTTCATAGATACTTTGTCTGGAACTTCCTTTCCAATAGGCAAAATAATAACAATATGTAATGAAGTGTTTTTATATATATGCTACTTCTTTAAAGTGATACCTGAAATGTGCATTAATGACATTGAACATAGTTGTGTTGTCATGTAAAATAAAAAAGGAATGTAACATTGTACATGCCACATGAGCCCAACCTTGTAAAACAGTTAGCATACAGAGAAGGAAACAAACGAAACTGTTGGCAACGTTTGTATCTGGGCAATGAGATTGTGGGGGGTTTTTTATTATTATTTTCTTCATAGTTTTCTGCATTTCATAATTTTTTAAGACATGGATTACTTGCACAATCAGGACAATTACACTGGAGAATTACTTAAATAATTAACTGGAGAACTTTCAATACTCTCAATTCCCAAGCTGAACTGTGTACCAGATAAATCAGAAACAGAAACCCAGGCATCAATATTTGTAAGTTCCTAGGTGATTTCATTACATAGCCAACATTAAGATCTACCGGTGGACTAACTGAATAGCTTAGATCAGTGGTTTGCAGCATGGCTGCAATTAGAATCTCCTAGGGAGCTTTTATAAGTGTGATCCCTAACCCCACGTTTTGATTGTAATTGGTTTGTAGGGGGGTCCTGGCACGGGTACATTTTAGATTTTCCCAGGTGATTCTGATGTATAGATAGCGTTGCACCCCACTGTCTCAGGGAAACTAACATGCACTGAATATTATTCATTCTGGGCAGGGCCCTATGCTGAGTGTTTTATGTGCATTTCATTCTCAAAATAATCCTCACAAGGTGGGTATTATTATTATCTTCATTTTACAAAAGAGAAAACTAGAATTCAGAGACATTAAATAAGTTGCTCAAGGCAACTCCACTTGTTTAAACCCAGGTTCTCTATCTCCTGTGGGGACAGGCAAAGAAAAAAATTTCTCCCCACTCCTGTGAGGATGCTTTCTAGATAACCAGAATGGAGAATCTGGCATACAGAAACTCTTCTAAAATGTTGAAGCAATAGCTCTTCATAGCAGAAGCCCTATTTCAATTAGCAGTAGCCCTATTCCTGTGGAACTCCATCACATGTAAACACATCTGTAATTTCCCGGGCATTTCTGTTTATTCATTCCATCACAATTCCATAGCAATAATTTAATTTCATCTATGTTCCCATACATAGTGTAATGCTTTAGAACTTAAACATCCAGCTTGTTAAAGGCTACAATAGTGTCTCATTACTTAACTTTATGATGCTGGCCATCTTTTCTCCTGAAATCATGGCATGGTTCATATTTTTATTCAATTTGATATCATTTTTTGATAATGAATGGTTAAGTAGATATTGAGAATTCCTTAAAGAATTTTGCAAAACTCATTAAATAATTGAAGGTACTGTGAGATGTCACAAAACTGGTTTTAGGATTGCTGTTCCAGCCAATTTCAACATCACTGGATTTGCTGGGATTTCCTTTCTGGTGGTCATTTAGACTGAGTTATGTTTTTGCTGAACCTGCTGAAAATAAACTTTTCTTCTTCCGATAGTGAAGATCCCCATGGACCTCAAGCAGAGCTGCAGGTGCACGTTCCAGCAGAACTGAGACTTTTTCACTTATAATCTCAGTTCCAGGTCTTTGAAGCAAAGCTCATTTGCCCAGCTTTGTTGTGTAGCATTACCTGAGCATCACATTACCCAATAAAACCAAATTGATGTGTTAAGGATACAAAATAAGCCATTTCAATGCCAGGAATTCTGGATCAGCTTATGGAGCAGGATTTGTGAGAGAGCAGAGAAAAAAGAAAAAATACTGTATAAAAAGATAATTTATAACTGTTTTGCTCTTGCTCGATGAAATAGACACTACCTTAAACAAGTAATTTCACAAACGAAGATTGTCCACAAACTTGCAATGCAACATAGTCTTAATTTGAATTACTTTGTCAGTGAGCATATGAAAAAAGAGAAAAGAAAGAAAATTTAGAAGAAATTGATATCTTGGGTACTTAGGTTCAAATAAAAGGGAAATCTTTTCTACTTACCACCTTTTTTCATTTCCATTCTCTGTTAGGATTTTAATTTGGTTTCTTCCTTAGCAGGAATTTTATGTTGTATTTTCAAGGATATTATAACCCTATAGTATTTTTTGGGTTTTTTTAATATATATTTTGTTAAACTTATTGGGGTGACATTAGTTAATAAAATTACATAGGCTTCAAGTGTGCAATTTTATAATACATCATCTGTATATTGCATTGTGTGTTCTCCACCCAGTCACATCTCTTTCCATCACTATATATTTCACCACCTTGAAGCTTTTCTACCTCCCCCCTCACCCTTTTCACTCTAATAACCACTAAACTGCTGTCTGCATCTATGAGTTTTTGTTTGTTTGTCTTGTTTGTTTGTCTTGTTTGTTTGTTGCTTTCAGTTTTATATGGTTCCACATATAACTACAATCATATGCTTCTCGACATTTTATGCCTCACTTAACATGATAGTCTCAAGATCCATCCACGTTTTCACAAATGGCAGTATTTCATTTTTTTCTCTAACCTTGTGTTTTGTGGTTGGGCTATTTGGGAAAGAGAAACTGTAATTGATCAAATGAAAAAAATATTTTAATGTTTATTTTTTAAAAGAAAAAAAAACCTTATTACATTTCTTTCACCTACTGCAGACCAGAAGAAAATATGGAAGGCAAATTAATAATAGTTAACGTAGCTAAGCAGGCACGTAAGAAAGAAAAATACTTACCAGAGAATTAGTGTAGTTTTGGACTAAATGCAAATCACAGGCCATCCCCATTCTTATAACAGCACATATCCTTTGTAGTTTCACTAATCTGGAGGAAACATAACTGATATTTTGAGGTCAAAGTTTGATTAGAGTTTTAATGAAGTTCCTCATTATTTTATTATTTATAAATNGAAACTTAATTAATGTGCTCCAAACAGCAAAGACGATTCTTGTGGCTAACACTTGTCTTCTTGTCATAGAATTGTTTACATTTGTATCTTATTGTAGGATTATTTATTAAAGGAATGTAATTTAAAGGGCTAGCTTTGGTATACCTAAATATGATTATTTGCTACTTTCACAATCTAGCTTTTCTCTTCTCATTAATTGTTTAAAGAAAAATTAGAGATTTTTATCATATGCCAATCTTTATGGTAGAGACTGAAAATTCAAACAGAAGACACCATCTTAGACTTAAAAGTGTGCAATTAAAAGTGGAATCCTTTAGCTAAGTCCTAGAAATAAACCTTCACTGTACCACACTGTCCTTAACTAATCCACCAGAAACATTTTAATCTACCAACACCAAAAACTAGTAAGTCACAGTACAAGAGTGTGAGCATCTAAAAGACTAATTAGCTACTGCTTTTTGTCTCTGATGGTTTCTACCAGATTTTCTGTTCTTTTCCCCTTCATCATATTTACAATTTGCTGACACATATAATTCACACCAAGTAGCCATGAAATCTGACACAGCCTTCAATATTTAACAGGTGAGGAACCTTGACACAGAGAGACCCACTGACTTGAGTTACTTGACAAGAGCTAGGATTATATACTGGCTAAAAAGAGCAGTTGTCTTGGTTTTGTCATGTGGAATACCTCTGCAGGTGAAAGCTGGCAGTCACTTTGCCAGACTTTTGAATAATATCATGAGGCGAATCCTCTAGAAAGATGGAAAGTGTACTGACAACTCTAAATTTCTACTCTCCCTGTGCTAGCTGTGAATCCGTAAAACAAAGGACTTCTCTCTCACACACCCATCTGCCTTATTTCTTAACATTTCTAACTATTATTACAAACTCACACTTTCTGCTCTAACTATATTACTCTTCCCTGATTCAAAAATTGCCTAATTAAAAGGGTTGGTGAGGCTTGGGCAGGGAGAAGGTGAAGGGATGAGAGAGGAATGCATGTTATTAGCAAATCCTCCCCAGTTTTGCTTTATTTCACTGGCAGCATCCCACTATTTTCCCATTATTAAGAAGACAGGTGTCAACTATAATTATATATACATATAGGCATGGGATGTGGAGTAGAGTGTGGGAATGTAGTCAATGGAATTGTAATAGATAAGTACGATATCGGGGGTAGGAGGGCAGTGGATGGGGGAGGGGGGTTGTCACTTTGTGAGGATGAAAAGGATAACTATTACATTGTTTTGTACACCTGAAACTAATAATAATAATAANCTACACCATCTCCAGCGACTCACGGCAGCCCAGCTCCAGGTCGAGCTGTTGTTCACCATCTTAGCTGTAAGAGGGTGCAGCATCACTGGCCCTCATGTGGGATCCAAACTGGGGCCCAGTTGCTCAGAGCTGGCAACCCAAGCCAACTCTTAAACAACGCGCCACTCAGCCAGCCCTGGATTAGTTTTGTTAATCAGTAGTTCATATTCTTTAGATTATTGTTGCCACTGTCACTTTTTAGTGATTCTCTATTCTTTCCACTGTAACAAGTTGGTATAATCCAGTGACTTCTGAATCAGTAAACTTCAAAGAAAAATCAACTTACATTCCTGAAAATAACTCCATTTTTTTTTCCTCTTTACCATAGATTGCTTTATCCATTTTATTTGTTGTTCTGTTGATTCATTTTGAAGGCCCTGTCTTTGAATAAATACCAAGTAATTTATTAAACGGGCATTTACCAAATTAGCCATAATGTGACATGCAGAGAAACAAACAAACAGACAATAACAACTGAATAAATCAGTGCTGTTTAGACTTTGGCTCTGGGACAACCCCCTGGAACTGCCTTCTTCTACCTGCCCCAGCCAGACTTACTTATTTTTATCTCTTTCAAATATTGGCCTTCTGAATAAAATCTTCTTTGATCAATCCATAGCATGAATTTTGCTTAAATTCTAAACTAAAAAAATAATTATATGGGTGAGGGAAATGTTTCAGAAATCGTTGTGAGTCGAGGCCGCTTCTGATATATGTCTCTTTCATTTCCAAGAACGTCCTGGTGAAGCTGCTTCCAGAGCTTCCCTGCTGCTGGGGCAACATGTTCATCCCTGAGGCTTCAGCATCGCTGAGTCCTGAACTCTGGGGACAGAAAGAAACAAAAAAGTTTGATTTGCATTTCCCTAATAGCTAGTGAAGCTGAGCTTTTTTTCATGTATCTATTGGCCATTTGTATGTCTTCTTGGGAGAAGTGTCCCTTCAGGTCCTCTGCCCATTTTTTAATTGGATTGTTTGGGGTTTTTTTTTGTTTTTTTGTTGTTGAGTTGTATGAGTTCATTATATATTTTGAATATCAGCCCCTTATCAGAGGTATTGTTTGCAAATATCTCCTCACATTCGGTTGGTTGCGTCTTTGTTTTCTTGATGGTTTCTTTTTCTGTTCTGAAGCTTTTTAGTTTCATATAGTCCTGTTCATCTAGTTTTGCTTTTACTTCCCTTGCCTTTGATGTCAAATTCATGAAATCCTCTTTGAACCCAAGGTCTAGAAGTTTAGTACCTATGCTTTCCTCTGTGCAATTTATTGTTTCAGGTCTTACGTTTGGTTAGGGAAATTCAGTTCGAAACCACAATGAGATACCACCTAACACCTGTGAGAATGGCTAGTCTCAACAAGACAAGTAATAACAGGTGTTGGAGAGGTTGTAGTGAAAAAGGAGCCCTCATACACTGCTGTTGGGAATGTAAATTGGTACAGTCACTATGGAAAATATTATGGAGGTTCCTCAAAAAATTAATAATGGAATTACCATATGATCCAGCAATCCCTTTTCTGGGTATCTACCAAAAAAAAATCTGAAAACATGTATCTGTAAAGACAGATGTACCCCTATGTTCATTGTATCATTATTCATGGTGGCCAAGACATGGAAAATATCAAAGTGTCTCAATAGATGATTGGATAAAAAAGATGTGGAACATACAGAAGGTGCTCCCCAAAAATGTATACACATTTTAAGAAAGGAAAAAAACTGTATGAAAATTGTAACACTAAATAAAAAAAAGATGAATACAAGTCACGCATATACATTTTTATTTTGCACCATAGGTACATACAAGGGAATATTACTCAGCCATAAGAAAAGATGAAATACTGCCATTTGTGACAACATGGACATACCTTGAGATTATCTGCTAAACGAAATAAGTCAGACAGAAAAAGTTGAGAACCATGACTTCACTCATACGTGGGATATAAAACTGAAAGCAACAAATGAACAGGACAAACAAAAATTAATAGACACAGACAACAGTTCAGTGGTTACCAGAGGGTAAAGGGGGAGAGGGGGGTGGTAGAAGAGGGTAAAG
>NW_017731501.1:2761907-2769662 GCF_001890085.2 Hipposideros armiger | reverse complement strand
CTGCACATCCTAGAATAAGATAAGGAGCAATTTGCAGAGTCAAGTTCCCAGGAAGATTGGAATATTCAACCACAGGGGAAACTGAAAGATATGAAGGAGTCTTTTTATCATCAGGGAAACCCCACAGCACAGTTTTGTATTCAAAATGACACTAATGAATGCAGTCATTATCTGGGATGACAAGGATTATGAAAAGATTAATAATTCAGTCACCCCTCTTTGCATCCATCTTAATAATTGTCATTTGAGTTTCAGCTACAGCCATCTTTGCTCCTTTCTCTAGCTATGCTTCTTTGTTGCTTTTCTCTGAGCCAACCCATGGTGGATGTCAGGCCATGGTATTAATGGCACCCCAACCATCTTGTCTCATTAGGGATATTCTAAAGAATGTATATTATAAATTAGAAATACATATATGCCTGGAAAATCTGTTTATCTGGCTTTTTAATAGCTTATCGCATGGACCTCTTTTTATATGAGCAAAAAATTTGTGCTAAATGTTATATTAAAATGAGTTAATATAACTTTCTTTTAAAATGAAGTATCTTGCATACCTCTATTAAATTTCCTACTTCAATAAATGGCATGTAACTTAATACTCAAGAAGATAAGGAAATACTTTCACATTTGGTCAAAATATGACAGAAAGTTCATGAACTATGTTTGTTTTATAATTGTAATAGTTCAAATGCCAGTAAGTAAGCATCAGAGTTTCGTCAATGAATACAAACACTTAAAGGAGGGATTTCTGCACTGTGTTGGTGCCTCTGTAGAAATGATGTCCTTCCCACGTCACCATAGAAGAATTTGTTTGGACATTTTCTTGGAATGCTCGTGAACTGACTACCAATCTTAGAACAATACTGCTGCTTGTGAACAAAATAGTTGTAAACAGGCCACCCACAGAAACAATGATTTACATTGATTACAGTTCTCTTTATTGTTTAATCTTTATTAGCAAGTATTAAGGAAAGCATGATTTTTTTAACCTTTCATGGGGAATTTTTCTGGAGCTTTTAAAATGATCCCTGATGAAGGTCAATTCTCTTTAGCCCCATTTTTTATCAGGCATTTAGTGTCTTACTTCCTATTACCAAAATCAGACATGCACACATATTTTAAAAAGAAGTAACAAGGTAAATGTAAATAAATGGTAAAGAAGATATACCCATTTCCCAATAAGAAAAGTCTCAAATTGAAAGTCAAGTGAATAATCTCCCAATCTACTTTAATGCATTAGTTATCTGCCTCCATCACTCCCTAGTGAGTGAATGTGTTTTCAAAACAATTTGGCTCTTGAGAACGCATCAATATAGCAGCACCACAGTTTTTATTTGATCCTTTTGGGATGTGCTTGCTCAGTAGTGAAGATGCTTTTAAATACCAAATATTCCCTTCTGATTATTTACATTTTATTTACTTATTCAGTAGTCATTTGTTGAGTGCCTACTATGCACCAAACACCATATATGCTAGATTAGATACAATAGACTTCCTCATGGAGCTCACAATTAAACAGGGAGATACACTACTAAACAACCAATTCTAACTCAGGGGAGGCAGGGGCACCTCACTAGTTCTGAGGGCATCAGGGAAAGGTGGCATACAGAAGGTGCTCAGAAATAATTCTTTGGTATTTAAGGACAGATGGATCTACCCTGGTGAAAGTGTAGAGAGCCAAGGGAAGAACTTTCTGGGCAAAACAGTCAGTGAAAGCAAAGGCATGGTGGTCAGAAAGCACACAGCACATTTTGGGACTATCAGATGGTTCGATCTAGCACAAAACAAAACAATGAGGCTTGAGCTGAGGTCGCAGAAATGCCGAGGAGGAGGCATGGATGAATCCAAGATATAGTAAGAAATTATCGTTTATATAATAAGTATCTTATTGCATGTAATGAGTAAAAGAGGATGGAAGAAGCAAGACCTCGTAGTGATTGAGCAACTAACAAAATGATAATGTCCAGACAAGGAATATCTTTGGCATTCACTTTCCCTTCTTTTGAAAACCACACCCCATTTCATTTGAGGATCCCTTTTCATATGGTTTGGTAAGGCTGCCCCCAAGTGTACAGCATGTGACCAGATTCAGAATCACCAAAAATACTGCAATTCCCTGGCCAAAGTCATGTGTGAGGGTATGCAAATGTGTGTCTGTGCTGCCAGTGAATGAGGGAGGGAGGCTAAGCCAGTGCAATTAGGGTTTGAATATCCGGAATTTGAATATCCGGAATTTTATGAGACCTTGTAGAAAAGATGCTGTCTTCTTCACGTTTGGATTTTGAGTCACAAGGATAGGAGACTAGGCTTGCAGGTGCCATCTTGACACCCCAGAAAGAGAAACTAAGAATGTAGCCAATCAAGAAGCAGAGCTGAGTGAGGGAGCAAGAGCATGCAGGTTTTGGTGACATTGTCTGAGCCCTGCTTTCAGCTGTACCGGAAGTCAGCCCTACACTTTTCAATTATGCACATCAATATGCTTAAGCCATTTATAGGAAAAAGAGTTCTAGTTGAATACAAAAGTCAAGGGCAACTCCTAGGAAACAATTTCAATATACATGTCTGGAGCTCCAAGGAGAAATCTGCCGTGCCGTGTTATCTGCAGATAGGTGATTTTAAACATGAGTGAGATGATCACCTAAGTGACATAAGAGACGGAGAGAAAACCATGGGAAATACCAACATTTGCTCAATTAGCCGCTCAATAAACACTGCATCACTAACAAAATTGACAATAATTAATTATAAGTCCCTATGCTTATAGAGCTGATAGTATGCTGGAGACAAAAAAACTCAAAAAAGTAAAGTATATCAGTATGTTTAATAATGATATGTTCTAAGGAAAAAGAGAGGAAGAATGGCTTGAGTGTGAGCTTTCAGGCAGTGATCAGGGTGAGCCTCACTAAGAAGTTGACATTATTATTATTATTTTTTTAAGTAAAGATTGGAAGGAAGTGAGAAGGCAAACCATATAGACCCATGAGGAAGAGTATTCTGCGTGAGGGAACAGCGAGTGCAGAAAGCTTGAGGCAGGAGTGCACCAGGTATGCAGGGAAGCCCAGCGAGGCGTCAGTGAGCTGAATGAGCAAGAGAGAGGGACCAGGGCATCGAAAGCCTCAGGGGCCATAGTGAGGACTTTGACTTTTATTCTGAGTGAGATGGGAAGCCTGGGGTGGGTTCTGAATAGAGATATTGCATGATCTGACTTACGCTTTGAAATAGACCGCTGTGGCTACTGTGTTGAGAATAACCTGTCAGTGACAGGGAGCAGCCAGGGGCCAGGTAGGAGGCGACTGTAACAGTCCAGGTGAGAGAGGATGGTGGAGGGCCAAGGCTGTAGCAGTGATGGTGGAAAAAATATTCTTATTCAAGATATATTTTTAAGGGAGAGAAAACAGGAATTCTGATGGATCGAATGTCATCTGTAAGAAAAAGAAAGTCAAGGATGTCTTCAGGATTGCTTCCCAAGCTACTGGAAGAATGAGAGAAACCCTCAGAAGAAACTGGGAAGATCCAGAAAACGACGAGCGCACACTGTCGCAGGATGCCACAGAGCATGGTTTTGAGAAGCAAGGCATGGTTAAGGTTTTTACATGCTTCAGGAAATCCAAGGGAATAAGCTAAGGTATAAAAATTGCCCATTTGATTTAACAACGACAACAAAAAAGCATGTCTTGGATGATTTGGGTGAGAACAATGGTCCTTTTTTTTCCTTTTGCCAAAGACAAAAATATGGAACTGATTAGACTGAAAGCAGATAGATCAGTAGATTATATCTAAATAATAAATCTATTTAAATCTACTCTAAATAGATCATGCTGGGAGAGAGACAGGGGCTGAGGACACAGGACTTAGTGACCAGAGGACAGATATGTGACGGTGGACAGCCAGTCATCCAGGGCATTGCCCTGTCTTCCATTCTCTAAGCGTCATCAGAGAAGGGTTGAACAGGAAGGGCATTGCTAACATCGGTACCACTTAGTTTTACTCAGGAGAAACTTCTATTTGTTCTAGAAACAGTGAACCATTAGCCCCCAACCCTCTGTACTATGAGATCTGTTTAGCCTAAAAGCTCAAAGTATATGTGTTCACACCAGACTGCCTNAATCTAAATCAAAATCAAATATCTGTATCACAAATCTACTTTAAAAATCTAATTTATGATAACTATCACTAGGTTAAAAGGATTTATCTGGTATTTAAAAATAAAAATATCTAGAAAAAGACAAATATTTCAAAAGACAATATCAAAACAATGAGTATTAAGTTTGAACTTAATTACTGCATAAATGTATGGCTTTCTAAGGAAGCCATGAGTACAATCACGGGCTGCATAATGACAGTTCAGTCAATGATGGGCCTCCTATACAAAGGTGGTCCTATAAGAGTGCAATGGAACTGAAAACTTCCCATCACCTAGTAACATCATAGCCATGGTAACTACATAGTACAACACATAACTAACATGTTTGTGGTGATGCTGGTGTAAACAATCTTACTGTGTTGCCAGTCACATAAAAGTATAGCACACATAATTATGTACAGTATATAATACTTGATAGTGATAATACATGACTATTTTACTGGTTTATGTACTTACAATACTATACTTTTCATCAGTGCTTTAGAAGGTGGCCTCTTCCTACTTATAAAAAAAAGTTTGCTGTAAAACAGTATGCCTTGTTAAGCTGGCAGCAGCCTCAGACTTCTTATGCGTCTCATGCATCTCTTGAGTGCATCATTTTCTCTAGTGCTTGATGTAGTCTCATGCTGTTTTGTATAGTAACATGCTGTTCAGATTTGCAACCTAGGAGCAATATAGCCTAGGTGTGTAGCAGGCTCGAGCATCCAGGTTTGTGTAGGTGCACTCTGTGATGTTCTCACAAGGGTGATGTTGCCTAACGATGCAGTTCTCAGAACATATCCCTGTTGTGAAGGAACACAAGATTGTAATGGAATCATTAAAATCTGCCAACTTCCAAGTTTACTGTTCTATTATAACATGGGCAATTCTCATGTAGATATAACCTGCTGGTGTATTTCTTTATAATTAAACTTTACACTGTCACATAAGGAGCTTAAAATCTCGGACAGGAGATATAGTATACACACATGAAAAAGTTCAACTAAGTTCAATAAATGATAAAGGACATATAGGTAAGAAAACAATGGGTGTTATGGAGGAAGGCTAAACAAGTTCCAGCCAAGGCAGTTACAACACCTTTCATTAGGGTGCATTTGGAGGTGGGCCTTGAATGAAAAGAATACAATTTTTTTAAGAAAATTTATAGATGTGGTGTGTAGTACTTTTCTTCTAAACAAACACCTTCTCCTAGTAACAGATCCAGCCTCTGGCTTGGATCGTCATAATATATCTCCAGGATTTTTCAGACCTGTCAAACAAGACAGGTTATGTTAGTTTCTGATCACAAACTAAAAGATCTAATTCCCAATATGCTTACAGTGCTGCTGCCCACTTTAAGGAGAAGCTGGTCTCAGAGATTAAAGTCAGCAAACAGAAGAAAAGCAAANATGTGTGGCTATTATAACATGCTGGCAGCTCTCAAGAGCAGGATGCTGATTGTATTCCAGGATCTTTAAGGACAGTGTAGGATCACAGCCAGCAATTCTCTGTGCCACCTATCCCAGCAGGTCAAGGTCTGGACTGACTAAGGAACATTCCACATCCTGAGTTACAAACACTGCAGTTCGCCCTTCTTCATGTAAGCCTGATCAGCTCTAACCTTGCAAGCCGGACAGGAGAGAGGTTGCAGATAATGTGAAGGGGAGGGAACCACAGCAGGCAAGACAAGTGACCAGGTCTAAAGTTAAAACCCCAAATTAGAAAAGGGTGAGGGATTTTAAAGAGAGAATGAAACAACAAGGCAGAAGCGCAGAATGAAAACGAAAACAAACTGAATTTCATCCTGCCTCTCTCTTCTAGTTTCCAGCATTACAAAATACAGTCACATAGCCTCAAGGGCAACATAGAGAGGAAAGGGAAAAGAGGCAAAGTTCACGCTTGGGAGAGTGAGCAGGCGGAATGGGGGTTGGAGAGAAAGTGTTCCCGGTGATACAAGACAGGAAGGAAGGAAGTGATGCAATGCAGCAAAGAATGCAAGATAGCCTGAACAATTCCACAGAGACCGGACTTTGTGAAGGAGCCGCTTGAACAGAGAGTCACTGATGGGAAAGCCCCTGGAACAAACTGCAGCTAGATGACCTCCAATCAGAGGGGAAATGGAGACATTGGTCTGGAAGGAACAAGGCTCATACATAGGCCTGAGTCCAAAGATGGGTGTACAGCCTTGATTGCATCTTGAGAGAGCACTCAAAAGGATAGAAATGGAGATAAGACCTAGTAAGGGGAAGTTCATGGACTAAAATTCGCATCCTCTGTAGCTGAGCAGATTTCTACATTTTATTATTCCTCTTCCTGTCTGAACTTGAGAGGAAGAGGACTGAAATAAAAACCAAGGCTTCTCAATTCTATTCCCAACTCTTCAGTGAATTAGTTGTGGAAATTTATCTGTGTGAGCCTCCATTTATTCATCCTCAAAATGAGCATCTTGGAACACCACTCATGGTTTCAGCAGTAGACCCTCACTACACACCCCTCACACCAGCCCACAAAGAGCAACGTTGTGTCGACTGCAGGCTCCATGGGATCAAGGCCATGTCTATCTGCATCACTATCACATCACCACGTTTGGAACAGCACCAAGCACATCACAGGAGATGCTCAGTGAATATGTGTGAAATGAATTGAAGCAGGCCCCAGTCCATGAAGCAGAGAAAAGCAGAGCTGTCCTGGCTGAAGCCATATGTTCCCTTCTACTGCCCTCTCTCCCTGGAGTCCCTGTGGGAACTCCAGGACTATGGGAAGCCCAGTTTGAACACCATTAGACTAGAGGTAGAGGCTTCTCCTCTACACGTCATAATCCTATGGTCTTGATGAAGTACATGTTGAGTTGAAGTTGAGTAGAAATTAATCTGGTTTGGCCCAAATTCACCTGACTGAAAGATCCCTTTTCCCACTTCACCCTCTACTTCAAAGTCTTGGTCTCTAA
Organism: Hipposideros armiger; assembly: GCF_001890085.2. Taxonomy (NCBI): domain Eukaryota; kingdom Metazoa; phylum Chordata; class Mammalia; order Chiroptera; family Hipposideridae; genus Hipposideros; species Hipposideros armiger. The sequence continues at coordinate 2,762,592 of NW_017731501.1, read as the reverse complement.
ACGCTCTCACTGGTACATTTTCCCCTCCCTTTGCAGAAGATGAAAGCCTTTTTCCAGACAGACCTGCTGTGAGTGACTTCATGGAAATGAATATAGTGTGTCCCTAATGTGCCTCTCACATGGGGAACTCCGCGTATTTATTTATTTTTAAGAATAGGGCTGGGAGGTTGACGTTTCCATTAGCAATTGAAGGATATTTTTTATAAAACGAAAACCTCACATTCCAGCCTCCCCACTTCAGGCAGTTATGTGCTACTAAATATGCAGTGGAAATGACGCATGTCTGGAAACCCAGAAGCAAGGCCGCCTCAAAACTGCTTGCTCAGTGGTGTACAATGAAGGTGTTGTAGGTGGTTAATTGAGGAAGACAGATGCCAGGATTCTCAAAAGCAAACTCTGTGGCACCTTATGCATCTGACATTTGTCTTTCCAATGTATTCAGAGGTGTCTTATATTTGAGGGCTAATCACACCTGTAGCAAGATGAAAGCACAGAAGCACTTGACCTTCCAGAAGAACCCCAAAATAGCATAGTATCTTGCAGCAAAGTGAGGCCAGTAATTCTATTTACAAAGGAGGGTAATATAAACATACCACTAAAGGGGATGGATCGGGTCCTCACACTTCATCTTAGATATTAGCAAGCCATGTGGGCACTTGACTGATTGCGTTCTGTAGCCTAGCAT
>NW_017731501.1:2746584-2760652 GCF_001890085.2 Hipposideros armiger | reverse complement strand
GGTACTATATTCTTTGCCTCTCCCCTGCCCTTTGTGTCATAGAAAGAGCAATAACTTGAATAAGAACTAGGTCCAATTTTTGGTTCTGTAACCAGCTTTAGGACCTGGGACTAATTTCTTCTCTGAGCTTCAATACCGTTAATCCATAAAATAAGGATAATTGTACATAGTTCTCATGGTTACCATGAAGTTTAACAGAAAGAGTAAATGTAAATGCTTAGCATTCATTTATTCAATGACATTGATTAAGTCCCCACAAATGTGTAGCTCTGAGACTACAGTGCAGAACCAGACAACAAGCAAAGACTCTGCACTCAGGGAGCAAATATTGAAGTGGGAGACGGATAATGAACTACAAAGAAATTCCAAGTGAAGTCTTCCAGGTTAGTTCTGTGGGCTCTCATTTGTAGATCTTAACAGAATGGAGATTTTGCAATTATTTGTGTGGTTGTGTGATTAATGTTTATATCCCCTACTAAAATGCAGTCTTCGTGATGGTAGAGACCTATTGCATGTCCATACCATGCACAGGGGAGGCAAATATGCATAATTATGCAATAAATGAATGAATGCACTGTGATATGGAAATAAACAGGTATAATTGAGAAAACAGAGATATTAGGCAGTAAATCTTTTGACAAATAGTCTAGAAAAGCCACTCTAGGATGCAGTAACTCTTAAATGATGAGAAGAAGCCAACCATGAGAATGAAAAGAGCCAGGAGAGAATTCTAGACAAGAAATATCTAGGGCAAAGGCCCTGAGACAGGAAAGAGCATGGAATGCTTATGGAATCGGGAGGGGCCAGCGCAGCTGATGCAGGCTGAGTGACTAGATCACACAGGGCCTACAGACTATGGTAAGGTTAAGTTTTAGTCTGCACCTAACATAAGTTCCATTTCCCTCTTCCAAACCTCCCCTTGTTTATAGCGTTGTTTCAATAACAGATTAATATGTATTTTAAACTTAGGCAAAAATACCACACTGCCGATAATTAATCAGAGATAATGAAAAACAGCTATCTGTGTTCAGAATTGGAAGGGATATCAGCTAATGCATCCAGGAATGGTTAGCCTACATTGGCGTTTACCTCTAATTTCAGGCTTACCCTTGAAATTATTATATTATCAGTTGCTTGGCTCCCCACTTTACAAAGTGCCCAGCAATCTGACTGTACCAAGACACGTGCTCTAATTCACACTTTGTTGCCTTCACTTTGGAGAATGTTAAGAAAATTTTTCAAACCAGATGTTGCAATGCCCCAAAACACAGGCTTTTTCTCCAGTTTTCGTTGTTGATTTCCAGCAAGTCATTTAAGCTTCATTGCTCAACTTCCATATCCCTCATGTCATCAGTTTGCCTTCCCTGTAGATGTTTGTCTTCAGCCTCTACACTAGTAACTTCATAGGTCAAGTATGTGCTAATTTGTCTCTGCCCTGTAAGCAAATTCATCTTAAGCCACTGCTCAATACTTTCCTCCTTTGGGGAAAGTTCTGCTGATTTTTCAGAAGCTTAGTGGTTGGCATCTATTGTGTCCTCCGACTCTTCGGCTCTGAGTTTGGATTTATTTCTTTGGCTTTAGAACATTCTCTGTTCTTCTCGCTTCTGCCTGCCTTGACTACTGGATATCTATCTTAGCTTGGCCTGGCCCAATGTGCAGCACCTAATGCCAAGACTTCCCTGTAAAAGATTACTGATAAATGTGATTTATGAGCACTTGGGCAGCAGCACTTGTCAATCCCTTGAGTTCTGCCTTGAGCAAGAAGCTTGGGCCTACTCCTTCCTAACTTACCAGGAGAGAAATTTGATTTTGGTAGAAGAGGTTTACCAAAAATTTCATAGATACTTTGTCTGGAACTTCCTTTCCAATAGGCAAAATAATAACAATATGTAATGAAGTGTTTTTATACATATGCTACTTCTTTAAAGTGATACCTGAAATGTGCATTAATGACATTGAACATAGTTGTGTTGTCATGTAAAATAAAAAAGGAATGTAACATTGTACATGCCACATGAGCCCAACCTTGTAAAACAGTTAGCATACAGAGAAGGAAACAAACGAAACTGTTGGCAACGTTTGTATCTGGGCAATGAGATTGTGGGGGTTTTTTTATTATTATTTTCTTCATAGTTTTCTGCATTTCATAATTTTTTAAGACATGGATTACTTGCACAATCAGGAAAATTACACTGGAGAATTACTTAAATAATTAACNTGTGTGTGTGTGTGTGTGTGTGTGTGTGTGTATCAGTATCATCTCCTTTATCCAGCTATCTATTGCTAGACACTTAGGTTGTTTCCATATCTTAGCTATTGTGAATAGCGCTGCAATAAACAAAGGGGTGCATATATTTTTTAAAATTTCTTTGGATAAGTACCCAGTAGTGGAATTACTGGGTCATAAGATAGTTCTATTTTTAATTTTTTTAGGAACCTCCATACTGTTTTCCATAGTGGCTGCACTAATTTGCAGTCCCACCAATAGTACACGAGTGTTCTCTTTTCTCCACATCCTCACCAATCCTTGTTTGTTGATTTATCGATGATAGTCATTCTTACAGGTGTGAGGTGCTATTTCATCATGGTTTTAATTTGAATTTCTGTTCTGATTAGTAATGTTGAGCATCTTTTCATATGTCTATTTGCCATCTGTATGTCATTTTTGGAGAAATGTCTTTTCAGGTCCTCTGCCCATTTTTTAATTGGATTGGTTTTTGTTGTTTGTTAGTTTGTTTTTGGTGGTGAGTTGTATGAGTCCTTTATAAATTTTTGATATTAACCCCTTATCAGATGTGTCAGTGGGAAATATCTTCCATCATTCAGTAGGCTGTCTTTTCATTTTATTGGTTATTTCCTTTTCTGTGCAAAAACTTTTTAGTTTAATGTAGTCCCATTTGTTTATTTTTCTTTCATTTCCCTTGCCCAAGGAGATATAACAGAAAAATATATTACTAAGAGCAGTGTTAGAGAGTTCACTACCTATGTTTTCTTCTAGAAGTTTTATGGTTTCAGGTCTTACATTTAAGTCTTTAATCCATTTTGAGTTTCTTCTTATACATAGAGTAGAGGGTGGTCCAGTTTCATTTTTTTGCATGTATCTGTCCAGTTTTCCCACCACCATTTATTGAATGGACTGTCTTTGCCCCATTGTATATGCTGCCTGTTTTGTTATAGATTAGATGACCATAGAGGTATGAATTTATTTCTGGGCTCTTCATTCTGTTCCATTGATCTATGTGTCTGTTATGCCAATACCATGCTATTTTGATTACTATGGCCTTGTAGTATAGTTTGATGTCAGGTGGCATGATACTTCTAATTTGCTTCTTCTTTCTCAAGATTGCTATGGCTATTTGGGATCTTCTATGGTTCCATATAAATTTTAAGATTATTTGTTCTAGTTCTGTGAAAAACATCATTGGTATTTTGACAGAGATTGCATTAGATATATAGATTGCTTTGGTTAGTCTGAACATATTAATGATGATTATTCTTTCTATCCATGAGCACAGTATATGCTTCCAGTTATTTATATCTTCTTCAGTTTCCTTCTTCAGTGTATTGTTGTTTTCCAAGTACAGGTCTTTTACCTCCTCGGTTAAATTTATTTTTAGGTGTGTATTTTTTTATGCAATTATAAATGGGATTGTTTTCTTAATTTTTCTTTCTCATAGTTCATTATTGATGTATGAAAATGCAATCAATTTCTGAATGTTAATTTTGTATCCTGCTACTTTACTGAATTCATTTATCAGTTCTAATAGTTTTTTAATTGAATCTTTAGTGTTCTCTCTATATAGTATTATGTCATCTGCAAATAATGACAGTTTTACTTCTTCCTTTCCAATTTGAATGTCTTTTATTTATTTTTATTTTCTGATTACTGTGGCTTGGAATTTTAATACTGTGTTGAAAAAGTTGTAAAAGTGGGAATNAACATCTCTTAAAATGTGTGTACATTTTTTTGGCACCCCCGGGGTGTGTGTCAGATTAGATTAAATATATGTGTGTGTATATATGTATATATCAGACTATATGAACATATATATACCACAGGCTTTTAGAAGACACAGGCTTTAGGAAAATAGCATTATGGATATTCCCCGGTTGAATAATGTTTAATTATATGGTTAAATTTTTAATAAAACCAAATCAGTAATTATGAAGTTCCCATATATTCATATAATTATTACTCAGTATAAATTTTAATAATATATGTATTAATTTTGTATAAAACTGTTACTCAGGATAAACATGAAACGACGAATGCAGGTTTATTCATTGTTACCAGGTGTAGAGTGTGATGGTGTCTGTATCTGGGGTGGGAGATTCATGGTTTGGAAAGATCTGAGAAAGAGTTTCAAAAAAGAGGAGCCCATAAGTTAGAAGAAAGAGGCCAATGGGCATATTTTACAACCAATAATCGGCTTAATTTTTGTATCAGTAGAAGGAGTTCCATTTAAGGATGCATTAATCTACAATGAATTAGCCGCACAAAATTAGAATTCTTAATCTTCAATTCGTAGGTGAATTGAGAAGGTGCCTGAACCCCCAAAATTGTACTTTAAATTATGGATGCGTGTCAGCATTTATACATGGGAAGATGGTCAATAGCCTTATCAGATTCTAAAAGACTCCGCAAGATCCCCATAAAGAAATGCTTATTCAAGTTTTGATGATTCAGTCAGTTATCCAGTGAAGAGATCTGATAAATGTGAGGACATCTTTGTTACAAATAATACACTTCAGGCACATTGACAAGGATTACTGTGTTTAGGTTTATTTCCTAGTGGCAAATTCCACAGTATCCCCTTTGCAATAAATTAGGCTATGCTTCATGTTCACGTGAAAGTTATTATGCTTGTGATATACTGAATGGTCTGTTCAATTGAATATATTGAATGGTATAGTCACTTCACTAAAATTGTAAAAAGCATATAGATTCTGGAGTCCAACTCACATCATTTTAAAGTGCCATTTAAAACCCAATTCATAGGCAAATTTTAGTAATATCTGTATTTTGTTTCTAGGATATTACTATATACTGTATTTTTCTTTACATGGTTATCACATTAATTTTTTAACAAAGCTGGTAATTTCACTAGTGGTGTCCACTATTAAAAACAAAATAGAAGGGTAAATCATTGTCTTTTTTACAACTAAGAACTGCAAATATTCCTTTTTACTAAAGTCTTGGGACAAATGTAAAGTAATATGTAAAACTGACTAGAACCTAAATAGAATTTCATAATGTCACATATGGTAAGTGAAGAAAATGGCCAGCATAGTAAGGGAAAAATGGCACAGAGAGTTTTTAAAGAATGTTGTCAGCCTCTGGTGAAACACCAAAAAAATTGAATTAGCACTGTTTACAATTAAGAAATGCAAACAAAAATGTTTGTAGCAATTGAATGTGGCAATTTAACTTTGACATAGCTAAGCAATAACATTAAAGTATGTGGATTTTTAAAGAAATATTTGTCTTTGTTCACTAAAGTCCTAATTGTTTGTGAAAAAGAAAAATAAACCAAAATTTATAGCTTTAAAAAAAAAAAACTGAGCCACCAGAGAGCTATGTTTCTAAAAAAGAAATCATTCTGTGATTATTATAATGAGATATTTCTTGGAAGTCTATCATTCTGAGGCATAGAAAATTCCATTTACATATTCTGGATTTTGAAACAAAAAATAAATATGTAATTCATTAACCTTGGGCTTTGAAAAATAGAAACATTTTTCATAGCCATTTGCTTTTATATTTAAGATAAATGCAAAATTTTATCATTTCTGTGTTGGAAGATACTGACATCTGTTTTCAATCCATTTACACATTAATTAATGACTGTAATGTTAGGAATGGGTTTTCATTCTGCACAGTGACCTCCTCACGGAAGACTTTTCACTTCAAATCGAGTTTTATTTTGCCAAGAATAAGCCTTCTTGTACTCAGATATTCTGTCCTTAATACTAAACTCTGAGCACATGGTATTTCAATAATGTTTTTGAGTTGGAAAAGTTGTTTATCTTGTTTATGCTTATTTTATAATAATCTGGTTAATTTGATGTCCGGTGCAGAATTCCTTAAACCAACAGAAAGATGGGGAAAATGGGACACATACGAATGATGAGAAAGAATTAAATAGATTCCGTTAGGACAAGGAACAATTTTTTAAAATCATTTCTGCAACCTAAGATTTGGTCCTATGAATAGTACTCTAGTATGTTATCATCATTACAATGAGAAAAAATTAGTTTTTCCATGTGCTGATGTTGCTTCTCNCCAAAGCTCTCTCCCCTTTGCTGGAACTAGTTGGGATTTGAGTCTGTGGCTGGGGGCCACAGTTCTCAGAACTGCAAACATTCTGTTCTTTTGATCAGACACTGCTACTGTTCTGATTCTAGCACAGGGCAGGTGGGGGTGGGGCGAGCTCTGGAAGGGTGGGGAAGGGGAAGCTAAACTCTTTGCCTATGCCTTCTGTCCTCTGCTTGGCAGTGAGGGCTTAAAATAAGTAATTGGAGGAACAGGGAGAGTCTAGCATTCTGCTGTGTAGAATAACCAAGAGCGTCATTAAGAGTAACTGCATGCTTTTAATTTAGTCTAAATTTCCCTCTCCACTCCCACAAACTCCTTAGTTTCTTTTTGATAGAGAAAATTCTAATAATAGTAATGAGACCCTCTATTATTTGGGGCATATTGGAACCACCACTAGACAGAGCAGTTTTGAGTATTCCTAAGCTATTTAAAAAAATGTAATATATTGGCATTCATATCACAATGTATTGAATACTGAAATTACAAAATAACCCTTTTGTTGAACATCAAAAACAGCAAAACTTGTTCATCTTCATTATTAGAATTGCTACCAGGTGAAAAAAGACAAATACATCATATTCCAGCTCAAGGTGGCAATGGTAACTCTAATTCCACAGATTGAATACACCCCTAGTCTTTTCATCATTACTATTAAAATAGCAACGAGAAAGATTAGGGGGGAAATGTTAGCTCATGGAAGGGCAGGAGCTGAGGGCAGCCAGAGACTACCCACACCTTTAAAAAGTGGTTCAGAATAAATCCTGCCTAAAGGCTGCTAGAGGGTAACCAAAATAAATCCTCAAGGATATATCCTGACTGCAAGTTTATGGTCATTTCTAGATAACTTTAAAATAGGATCTTGAGAGTATCAAGCTAGGTGAAATAAGTCAGACAGAAAAAGTTGAGAACCATATGACTTCACTCATATGTGGGATATAAAACTGAAACCAACAAAGGAACAAGACAAACAGATGAAGAAACAAAAACTCATAGACACAGACAATAGTTCAGTGGTTACCAGAGGGTAAGGGGGGAGGGGGTGGTAGATGAGAATAAAAGGGATCAAATATATGGCGATGGAAGGAGAACTGACTTTGGGTGGTGAACATACAATGTGATATATAGATGATGTATTACAAAATTGTACACTTGAAACCTAGGTTACTTTACTAACCATTGTCACCCCGATAAACTTAATTTTTAGAAAAAGACAAGGCTCCAATTTCACAGTCAACCTGATATTTTAGCTGCTTTTACTGCCAATTCCAAAAATTGCATGANATAAAGACATCTGTGTATGTATATATCTATATATAGGTATATTTTATATGTGTGTTTTGTACATGTAGAAAAGAGACTTGTTCTGGTATCATTGGTTTCAATTAACTAGGAAGTTAGAATCTTCTGACTTACAGCTATTAGTTCTAGAAAAACTTAAGGTGGATAGCAGAATGTTTGTTATAAAGCAAAATGTTATAGCAAGATAAGCCTTTAAAGATTTATCTGGGGATTTTCAGAAAGTTCCTATCTCTTTTAAGATAATACTTAACTTATGAGAACATTATATAGGTATTTTTATAAAATGTGTATCCTAAGTAGAATTTACTGTTTTCTTATCAAGTGGTCCTTTTCTAATTTCTTCCAAGCATTTTTACATCTTCAGGGAATTGCAAAATTTCTAGTATGTTATTAATTCAGGATATTCATACAGCATTGAAAAAATGGGTGTGTTTTATATATCTCAATTTTTTATAAGAGTTCAAACATCTGTTGCAAAAATATCTCTACTATTGTAATTCTTGAGAAAGCTGAAGATGAAAATAATTGAGATTTGATTCACAAAAGGAGGATCAGCCTGTCTTCTTGGAACTATATTCACAATTTCACAAACCTTGCTAAAGCATAAGGGAAGGGCCAAAAGCAATAAAACAGCAGAAACCCAGTAAGAATGTGCCAGAGTTCACCAAACAATTGCCCCAGGCTTAACTTCATTGACCTTTAATCTGTTTGGGGCATCAGTGATTTTTCTATAAAGCTTCTCACAACGTGACCATGGTCAGGCCTCACATAGTTCTTTCGCAAGCCAGGGCCATAATAGTAAAAGTCAAACTTGACTTTTGGTGCTGAATAGTTTGGGTAAATTTGCCCAATAAGAACTCTAAAAGTTTTCTCCAGCGTGGTGTATGTGAAACATGTAGGGGTCAGACAGTGAATTAGGATTAACCTGTGACTCAGAGGAAGACTTTTCTGAGGCCTCTCTGACATGCTTATGACATCTTTGCCCCAGAAGACTTTCTGGAATTCTAAAGCTAACATCTTAAGAGTGAACCGTGGTCTAGGAGTGAATACAGCACTGATCAGGAAGTCAGGAGATCCAGATTTCTGTTATTTATGTATCATTTATAAGCCGCATGATCTTCAGAAATGAAGTTGGGGGATCATTATTAAGGTCTTATACTATAAGGTAGGAGGACTGGTGAATATAAATAGAGCCTAGTTGCTGACTTCAAGGAGCTCATCATTTAATGGAGAATGTAAATTTACACAAATTACTGTGATATAATTCGAGAACTGATATTCAAGCATTTGGAAAAATTCTAAAGAGACAGTGAGAAACAAATAATGTTGTTGGAGGAGTACAGGCAAAAACACCTGGAGAGGTTTCAATCAGCACTTTGAAAGGGAATTGCCAAGTAATCTGGTATGGTGGAAATCTACAGTGCAGGAGAAGGGAGGACACTGTACATAAAATATTAATTGAGGCAAATTATTAAAGGCTTTGAATAACACGCTAAGGAATTTGGGCAACTCCGGCTCTTTGGGACTACATTTTCTAATCTTTAAATTAGGGAGTTGGACTGGATGATTTCTGAGTTCGTGACCAGGTCTAAAAGTCTAAATACAATTACGTTAAAAGTTCAACAGGAAATGCCATGTTTGAAATCTGGCCAGATAATATCAGTTCCTGTAAAGAGAATGCTAAGTCAGTGATTATTACTCCAAATTTCAGAAGAGTAACCTCCCTTGCATTATCATAACAGCGCTTAACAGAAAAAGAAAAGTTATTTTGTTTTTGTTTTGTTTTGTTTTTAATGAATCAGTGCTGCTTTGTGTTATACATGCCAAAAGAATACTGATTGGGGCTTCAAGTGGAATTACTTAAAATGCTGTTTTGGAATGATAATGCTACAGACTGAGTTGGGTCCCCTCAAAATTCATATATTGAAGTCCTAACCCCACATGTGACTGTATTTAGACTAAGGAAGTAATTAAAGTTAAATGAAGTCTAAGGGTGAGCCTGATCCCATAGAAGAGGCACCAGAGAGCTTGCTGTCTTTCCCCAATCGTGTACTCAGATGAAAGGTCATGTGGGGATACAGCGAAAGCAGGACCACATGCAAGCCAAAAAGAGGTCTCACTAGAAACCAAATCTGCTGGACCCTGATCTTGGATTTCCAGCCTCTAGAACATTGAGAAGTACAAATAAATAAATTAATGTTAAACTACAAATAAATTTATGTTGTATAAGCCACTTAGTGTTAACAAAACTGGCAGCCCAAGTTGGCTAATAAAGATAATAAATAAAGGATTATTTGTTGTGGGATACATTTTTTTTTTTAGTTTCAGTTCAGCTATCAAAACCTATTTTTAAAATATGATTGTAATATTTAGAACATTTGAATTATTAGTTCTTTATGGTAATTATTGAGCTCTGGAAAATATATTTTTAACTGATTGCACAGCAATGTGATGATTGTGAATACAACCCTCCCAATAATGTTTTTTAACTGATATAATTGATATAGAACATTAAATTAGTTTCAAGTCTACAACATAATGATTCAATTTTTATACATATCAATGATGTCTTATTTCATTTGAAATGATAAGTCATTGATTTAAACTTTTCATTTTCTACACACCTGAACTTTATCATATTTCACTTGAAATGATAACATTCATTGTTTAAAACTTCTTTTTGGGGCCGGCCGAGTGCCACATTGGTTAAGAGTTGGCTTGGGACACCAGCTCTGAGCAGCAGGGCCCCGGTTTGGATCCCACATAAGGGCCAGTGATACTGCACCCTCTACAGCTAAGATGGTGAACAACAGCTCAACCTGGATCTAGGCTGCCATGAGTCGCTGGCGACGGCGTAGGCTGCAGCCCCTGCTGCAGCGGGCTGCTGTGAGCTACCATGAGTGGCCAGCAGCCAGTGTGAGCTGTGTGAGCAGCCATCCAATGGCCGGGAAGCGACTGCCTCCGCTGGGAAGAGCACAATGATAATACCAACATGGGCCAGTGAAGCAACCTCCTCCACAACTAGACTGAAGAACAAAAGGACAGCAACTTGTCTGTTTCCCTTCCCTGATTCCCCAATGCTGTTCCCCTCCCCCAATCCTCCAATAAAATCTTCAAAAAATAAAAATAAAAATAAAAAAACTTCTTTTCTACACTCCTGAACTTCATCAGTGAGTTAAGTTTTAGTGGCATTCAAAAAAATAAATTGGGCTCATAGATTTGGCATATAAATGAATTTCAAAACAAACTCATTTTAATTTTTTTTTTAATTCTGAGGTGGTTCTCTTCAGATGCATACCTATACTAAAAACTCTGGTAATTACTTTAGCATTCACTCACATGAATCTTTTCAGCAGCTCCTTGATGCCAGTGTTGGGCCCTCAAATAGACAAAGGTGAGGATGATAGATCCTTTCCCTGCTCACTGCCAAGCTGGCAAGACAGTGAAGCTGGCACTGACAGGCACTAGCATTACACACTATACTAGAAGTACAGTTCGCTGTGCAAGCATAGCAAGCAACTAGTTAGAAGGACCAGGAATGGCTTCCTAGGAAAGTCTGATTTAGGCAAAGCCTAGAAGGACTTGGCATAGAGAAGGTACCAGTAACGATGTTACATGAAAGGATGTTACTCAATAGGCATTATTGGCTAAGCAAAGAGACAGGGAATGAGTTTTCAGGCAGAGTAAACATCATGTTCAGAGGTCTGAAGTGAAAGAGCATGGCCAGTTACCAAAACAAAAAGTTCAGTATGGCCAGATGCCAGCATCCCAAGGGGCTGACATGTGGAGAAGCATGTGTCCATGGACAAATCCATTAGCCTATTTCACTCTCAGCCATCAGAGTAAATTGAGAACTGTGCCACTGACTTACATAGCACAGGCATTTAGAGTTGGAAGGAGCTTTAGAAAAATAATCTTTTGTTTTTTTAAGTAAGCAATCAGTAAAAGGTGGTAAAAATCTCTTACAGGTATTATATGTGAGTTCAAACATATTTTCTCACCCAGAAAATAATACCATATGTGCTGTTGAGAAAAAAATAATTCTTTAGAGAGTCTGAAACCCCAAGCCAGGATATCCATCTCGACTTCCTCTCTCTGGGAACTGGACAGAGCAGGCCTCGCCTTGCCTTAATGGCTAACCTGTCTGGGTTGGAGCCTCAAAGAGTAGAGACACCTCTATCCACCATTCAGGGCAAAGTGATCTATGGTGACAAAGACAACTAAGAAGGCAGAGTAATACCATCTGGGGCATGAAATTTGTGTAATATCTTAAAAAAACAAAAGAGGGCTTAATTTTCTAATAAAATGGATTTATTGTGGGGCTTTATTGCTGTTTTGCTAAGGTAATTTTTTAGCAGATTCCTGCACATTTCAGTTTTTGTTTATCCTCTCTGCAGAATGAGGCAATTACTTGGGTGATTTATAGTACTCATATTATTGGTAGATGTGTGATTAGTGTTATAAATTTTCTGGCCACAAAATTAATTATTTTTTTCTTAATCACCGTGATCACATTGCCTAATGAGTCTTCTGTCCCAAAAGACAATGCATTATATGCATATTAATGAAATTATAATGACTGGGTTAATCTATTATTTTCATACCATAAAAGTAAATTTGCATAGGGAGTTTGCTGGACAAAAGGATGCTCCTTGCTTCCTTTTCCATCTGATGACTTTCTAGGTGTGTGTATGTAAATATGAGCCTGTGTTCATGGCTCATGTGTTTTGCATGAGCACACGCGCACACACGCACTCAGTATTCAGCAGCCAACATAGGTAACAGAAACTCGCCCTTTAATTGAAAAGTGTTTTTAACCAGCTGCCTTAACCCAACTACCTCCAAAAGCTAGTTTAAAAATAAATCCATGTTTAACAAGATATAAACTTTATTTTAAATCAAGACTTGGGAATACTTTCTCATGCAGTGTCTTTTTGATAGTCTCTTAAAAGACTGTATCTATTTCACATTTAATCTTTATTAAAATAATTATTTTCACATTACTGTCCAATTGACATAATGAAACTTAAAACTCTAGATAAAAAAATATTTATCTAAAATGAACTAATACCCATCTCTACACATCTCTAAGTGAATCATGTTTTAAATTAAAGAACAAAGGAGGAACTTCCAGATATTTTTATTTAATAAAAAAATTACTCAACTTTAACTATAGTTCTGGACAATCAAAATTATCTTTACTATTATATATTAACCACCTAACTGAAAAATAAAAGGACCAAATTAACACATGAAGGGGCATTCTATTTTTAAAAGAAGGATACAATAATTCACCTAATATTACAAAGCAGTGGTTAATGTTTAGTTAATAGTAAATATTTATTTGACCTTGTTCTTATCTGCTTGGTACTGTATACCACACCAAACAATGTCTCTTAATAGAAATGTTAAAAATCAAAAAGCATCATATCTGTTCCTTACTGTGAACTTGCATGTTCATAAAATCCTTTGAGACCTTACAGATCCTTTCATCTCAAGCACATAAAATCTACAGGTGAGGAAACTGAAGCCAGGGAGGTGGGTGATCCATCCAGATGAGTGCTTCTGTGTGTAACGTGGGCTGGAAGTAAGCAGCGTAACAGGGTTTGGAGGCAGACAGTCTGGCTCCAGGACCTGCCTTCAACCACAGCGCTCCATTGCCTCTTTCTAGTTGCATTTAGTGTTTTACACTTTTTTCATCATAAAGCCGCCCCTACGTGGTTTTTCTTTTATCTCCTTATAAGCATATGGAGCCATTCAGCATATAACGAGAAATACGTTCTATGTGTCAAATACAAAATTAATTACTAATAAAGGTTTATTGACCTCTTAATGGTATGCAAAGCACTATATAGATGTTTTTGAGAGCATGAAAACTGACTGTAAAATAATGATACTATATTTTTTATTTTACTCTTTATACTTTCCAGTGTTTTTTTAATTTTTCTACAAGCAATGTCTGGCATATACGAATTAAACAATTGTTGAATGGATGGATATATGTTATTATATGCATGAAAAAGGATTTAATTTAACATAAGCAAGGCCAAATCAAAGCATTACAATATAAGCTACTGAAACTCGTTTCTTTTGGAATTTCTTTCAAGAAATGTGTCAGAACATATGCACCCACATAATTATTCTTCTTCTAAGTCAAAGGTCAGCAAACGTTTTTTATAAAGATACAGATTGTAAATATTTTAGGCTTTGTGGGTTATTCAGTCTGTGTTACAACTACTCAGTTCTATGTTTGTGTTGCAAAAGCAGTATGGGCAATACATATACCAATATATAGGGATGTGTTCTAAATTTAATTTGTGGATGCTAACATTTCAATTTCACGTCATATTCATGTGCCACAAAACATTCTTCCTCTTTTATTATATTTCAAACATCAAAAAAATGTGTAGCTTACAGGTTATACAAAAACTGGAGAGCATGGATTTGGCTTGA
>NW_017731501.1:2735430-2738689 GCF_001890085.2 Hipposideros armiger | reverse complement strand
CACCCTCACGGAGGCCATGCTCTCTTCCACCTCCTTGCTTTACTACTTAACTTTTTCTGCCCATCCCCATTTACACAATATTTCTATAAGTGAGATCTGCTCCAGGAAACTTTTTTTTTTCCTTAACTCCCCTCTCCCTAGAGGATTAGGAGCCCCTACTCTGTATTCTTATAGAAAGCAACTTATCCATACATATGTATACACTGAAATGAGCTTCTCATGTGTCTGTGCCCGTAAGAGAGGGACTGTTGCTTACTAATCCTCTTTTCTGATTTGCTTATGGCCCAGAACTTTTGAAGTGGCCACAGAAATACTCCAGCCACTTCTCTTTTCCTCCCTTCCCTCTTTGCCTTCTGGTACCTAAGAGGCTAACCTCTAACCCTCAAACTGATTTTACTAAAGGCTAAATCTGCACACTACACATGGCATAGAAAGGGCTGTACATTGCATAGGAGGGATTAAATTCCCAGACCTGCACCTTTCTTGTGGCCCCTCCCCCAACACAGCCATCCCAACTCTGTCCAGGCCTGCTGCTCTTGGTCCCAAAGCACCTGCACATCCTTAAGCTCTAATGATGTCATGTTTGTGACTCTCTGGCTTTGATTTTTCTCCAGAAATGTAGGTATTGTTTTCATCATCATTATTACCAAAATGTGATTTTGTTTTTCATAAAGCAAGAGAAAGGAATGCACAGGAGAGATTGATTTATTGGTGGCCTGATTCTTTCTTCCTTTGTTTTCCAAAACTCTCAGAAAAAAAACAAAAGCAATATATCTAGTTTTAGGTATGTTTCCTCTTGTTCTTGACCCAAGAGGAGTTAAACTTGGTCAGAAATATCTACTGCACCTGGGAAAGGGGGAGCAAGAGCACCAATCATAGGGCCTACAAAATACAAAGGAGAATGTGAATGGGGTATTTGCGCTGGAAAGACCACCAGCCCCTCCATCACCTCCTTCCTAGACACACCCCCAGTCTGGACAATGGGAAGGTCAATGATCCCATCACATTAGAAGAACTATGTGCATTTTGCCATCAAGTTCTTGTACCTGCAGCCCATGTTAGAACAAGAAAAACAGTTCAACTTCAGGTACATAACGATTTAGAAGGATTTTGTGAACAGACGTGGCAATACAGCCACTGAGTCAGTTGTTTTGTCTATGAGAAAATGATTTCAGTTTCATACAGCACACTTCAAAGTGAACATGTAGACCACAACTTGTTTACAAATTCAAACTAGCCTACATTTCATGCCTGCTGATACATTGCAAATCTTAGACTATGATTGGAACAAATTTTCTTCCCTCTAAACCAGTAGATTTGAAATATGGTTCAAAGCTCTAGCTGAATCAAAAGAGCCTTTTCTAATACTGTTGTTCATCTCTTTACATAAAAAAATATAATGCACTCAAAACTTAGCCAAGTTTCAGAGACAGGTGACATATTATTCTCCAAGGATAATGCTTTACAATCCCAAAGTACAATTTGGGAAATATTTTCAGAAGAGCTTTTCTCATGTGTGAAATTCTTGTGAAATCATTTCCTAATGTAGTAAAAGATATCTGGCTTATGTCACATCATATGGCAGATGTACAGAGCAAAACTTCCAAATAACTAATTTGCATGGTTTTATAAGAGTTGTATGAAAAACACCTTAAACACCACCACCGAAAGTTATGAGACCTGCTTTTCTAAGATAAAATTAAAANTCTCGTGTCATCAGATACCTGCTCCTTTCCTATTATTAACTTCTCATTGCCTAATCTAATCATTCTTCCAGAAAATTAGGAATTCAGTTTTCCTCTGCCTTTCTCACCTCACCTACCCAGGCTACATCAAATCCAAATGATTTTGCATCTGTTTCCTTTTCTAATATTTACTTTTTATTTGTATCTGTGCATAACAGAAATTAGCAAAGCCCTACTCCATCTTCTCCTCTCCTGATTTCTGCCCCCAAAGCAATCATTTTCAGGGTTTTTGTTTTGTTTTTGTTTTTGTTTTGCTGCTTCTATTGATATTTGCTTCTATATTTCCAAGTAACATGCTTAATTGATATTTCTTGACTTTTCCCTTTTAGTTATTTAGCTATAAAAGATAAGAATTTAGACGTCCTACAACACACACACACACACACACACACACACACACACACACACCATAATATTACAATAATGTCATATTCCCTTATTTGAAACAACATTTTTCCCTTATTTACCTCCTTGGAGGGTGACAAGTCTTATTTTCTATATCCCTTTCACATATTCATTTCCAAACTTTCTGCCAGACCTGTAAAACTTCTTTCAGTACATTGATATTATCAATCTAATATTCAATCAGGTTTGTTTTGTCTGGTTTTATTTTTTTCCTGAAGATTTTTCTCATGGAGCTTTCAATTTTTCTGCTGCTCTGTAGATTATCTGTTATCTAATTCTCTTCCCAGCTGTCAACCTATCACCATCATCCAGGATATATTATTTGGCCCATCCTGGATTAGATGCCCTATTTCTTGGAATTCAGTTATATTCGCCTTTTTGGTTTATGTCCTTATTATAAGGGAGTAGAATCTCCAATGGCTTCTAACAAATAGTGCATGGAATATCACTTTTGAAGTTAATTTCCATGTTCCAAAATGCATTTAATCTGCCCTGACACTTGATTGATAGTTAAGCATAGAATTCTAGGTTGGAAATAACTTTCTCTTAAAATTTCTCAGAATTAATTGATTGCCTTCTAGCTTGCAGTTTTGCTCTTGAGAAACTCAACGTCCCAAACTTATATGTTTTCATTTTCTCTATCAAAAAAGTAGAATCTTGTATTTATAGCTAATGCAGTGAGAATTTATAATGATGTGCCTTAGTGTTATTATTTATTTAATTTTTTTTCAATTACAGTTGATATTCAATATTATTTTATATTACTTTCAGGTGTGCAGTATAGTGATTAGACATTTATTGAACTTATGCAGTCACCCCTGAGTACTCTAGTATCCACCTGGCACTATACATAGTTGTTGCAATATTATGAACTATATTCTCTATGGTATATTTTATATCCCATGACTATTTTGTAATGGCCAAGTTGTATTTCTTAATCCCTTCACCTTTCTCACCCAGCCCCCTAAACCTCCTCCCCTCTGGCAACTATCAGTTTGTTCTCTGTATCTATGACTATGTTTCTGTTTGGTTGTTTGTTCATTTAGTTCTTTAAATTCCACATATAAGTGAGATCATATGGTATTTGTCTTTCTCAGTCTGACTTATTT
>NW_017731501.1:2731622-2732635 GCF_001890085.2 Hipposideros armiger | reverse complement strand
ATGAGCTCAGGAGCTTTCCCTTCTCCTGAATTTTTTGGATAGTTTGAGAAGAGTAGGTTTTAATTCTTTGAGTATTTAGTAAAACTCACCTTTGAAGCTATCTGATCCAGAACTTTTGTTTTTGGGGAGTTTTTTTGATTACTGATTCAACTTTGTTTGTAGTAATCAGTCTACTCAGATTTTCTGTTTCTTCTTGGTTCAGTCTTGGAAGATTGTAGGTTTCTAGGAATTTATCCATTTCTTACACATTGCTCAATTTGTTGGCATATAGTTGTTCATAACATTTTCTTATAGTCCTTTGTAAGTCTGTGGTGTCAGTGGTCACTTGTCTTTCATTTCTGATTTTATTTATTTGAGTCTCTCTTTTTTTACCTTATTGTTAGTCTATTCCTTTTTTGTCCTCCATATTTTTTTTCTATGTACTTGCTTGTCCCTTAAATCTGAAAACTCATTCTTTTATTTTTAAAATAATTTCTTCCTCTTGGCTTTCGTGTTCTCTTTTTCCATATCTCTTATGACTTAGATTTTAGAATTCTTCAGTTTATCCTCTCTTTTTTTTAACCTTTGCCTTCCATTTTCTATGTCTTTGTCATTTTTATCTTCTTTCTGAGTTTTTTTATGCTAATTTATTTCCCAAAACTTACTGAATTTTTAAATTCCTGTTTAAGGAAAAAATACATGAGATCGTTCATGTTCTCTGCATAGTCCTTTTTTTGTGGCACCCTGTTTTTACTACGATATTTTTTTATCACTTCTTCATTGATTCTAATTTTGGTTTTCTTTGCAGTGTTGTTTTCTTCCTTATGTTGTCTCTGTTTTTCCAAATTTTATTTATATTCTTTATTGTTCTGCCTTTCATGTTAACAGCCTTCTGTATATAACTGTTAGGCTCTATGTTTACATATCAAGATAGTCACTAAAAGTAGATTGGATGCTCTATGTTGGAATGGGGATAGGAGAGAGCACTCTAGGACCTGTTTACTGGTGGCTAGAAATCTGGTCAAGACCCAGCT
>NW_017731501.1:2723348-2728987 GCF_001890085.2 Hipposideros armiger | reverse complement strand
CCCCCGACCTCTGAACTGTCTCTTGGCTCCTTCCCTCTCTCACTCTCACTGCCAAGGAAGCTTTTAACTGCTGCTGCAAGGAGTTTCACTTCCTTTCTTTCTCTGCCATGATTGCCTTTGGGTTTCATTCTAGAGGAACTGAAGTCAACTGTCTTTATAATTCTCAACTTGTTTGTTATTACAGCCACTCCCGACATGCCAGGCACAATACACAACAGCTGGATGTTGTTGGAGAGGGAAAAACAAGAGTACAAGTTCCTTCACCAAGGTTTCCTCTCTCCTCTCAAGCTTGATCCCAACCCCTCCCACCGGTTCTTCTATCACCCATAGACAAATCTGTGTCCCCTCCGAGGATTACTCTCCTTGCATGCAAAATAAGGGGGAGGGAGGTCTCCAAGTCCCAATACTATTTTACTGTTCTGGAATTATATATGCTCTTTGCCTTTTCAGTCTACTAAAATAACTTTATCATTTCTCATTATCCACCTATTATCCAATTTGGTGTAATAGTTCAATAATTTGAAGTTGACTGAACTTGCTAGATTAAATATGTGTACACAATTAGATTTTGTTTTTCTTTCACACCACACCACATGCAAGCTATGTCTAATTACAAAGTGAAACCCACTTCTATGGTTATTTTCTTTCCCTATTTACTGATCCAGAAGGTAAAAAATAAAAGTTCCCAAGTGATTTCATCCACACTTGCTTTCCTATCAGGTCAGTCTGGCTTGTGCTACTATGACCATCACCTTCATCATGAAAGCTGTGGAGGACTAAGCTGCTAACCACATGCATTATCACATCAGTAACAGTTTCTTCCATCATTTTACAAGAACTATTTGGCTGGCATTGGTTTTTGACAGACATCATCTGTTAGCTGATGAACTCCTAGTCTCTTCTTCTCACCCTCTGGCCTGCTGTAATTTAATTTAAGACATTTCACATTTTTTCTCTTGTAAATACATATATGTAAAGCAACAGAGAAGCGACAAGGAGATGGCAAGACAGAGACAGAGACATAGAGATTTATTTTAAAGAATTGACTCTTGTGCTTGTGGGAGTCAGCAAGTCTGAAATTTGTAAGACAACTGAGCAGGCTGGATATTCAATAAAGAGTTAATGTTGCAGCCTTAAGCCCAAATTGTGCAGAGCAGCGGGAAGGAAAAGTAGGCAGGGTTTCTATGTTGCAGTCATGAGGCAGAATTCCTTCTTCTTTGGGAAAAAGTCTTTGCTCTGAAAGTCTTCAACTGCTTGGATGAGACTCACCAATGTTATAAAGAGTGGTCCGCTTTACTCAAAGTCAGCTGATTTAAATGGTAATCACATCCAACAAATGCCTTCACAGCAATATCTAGACTTGTATCTGATCAAAGAACTGGCACCATAGACTAGCCAGTTGACACATAAAATAAACTGTCACATATCCCTTGCTTGACCAAACTGTTTGCTGTTCTTGCTATTCTAATCATATAGAATTTTCCAGAGTTTCCTTCAAATTTGCTATAAATTTTCAACAGGTTCTTCCTGAAAAATGAAGTAATTGTTTTTTAGTATATGCATTAAGTCATTTGTAAATAAGGTAATTCCTACTACCTGTCATGTATTACTTCATATTTATTACAAAGAGGGGGACGTAAGGCATTACTTTTGTGTTGTCATAGCTCATCAATCATATTTAGATTCTTCATGATCAGGAGTGGTTTTTAGTGTGTAATTCACAGAGTGAAAGCAAATTAACTCTTTTAATTCACACTTGCCAAATGAATCCTTTTGGTCTGATACATTTCAGTTTAAAGAGACTCCATATCAGTAAATAAATACTACCTGGTAAATAGAATGGCGAACAGTTTAAATATTTTATTATTTTGCTTATTGAAAGATTGTTCAGCTAACAAGTTAGCTGACCTCTTGCTTCTGTGTGACGATGCTTCAGGTACAGATGTAATCTGCCTGCTCTTGGCCTTGATGGGGCCTGTTCCTCCCTGGAGCACCCACCTCAGCGCTGCACAATGTTTGAAAATCATCTTGTATCTCAGCAGCTGCATACCAGGAAGATGAGCCTGCCTGTTTCACTTACTAGAGTCAGTGTCTTGGCTGCCCTACTTCCTGGTCTTCTGTGAGGATTCCTTACAATATCCCAACTGCCATGACACACTAGGTGGTCCAGTGGGAGCTCTCCAGTCAGGAACTATCTAGGAGTTCTCTAAACCCACAATTCTCAAAACTTAGCCTAGCAACATCAGCATCACTTAGGCACTATTAGAAATTAGAAAAAAAAAAATCTTAGGCCCCAGAAACTATCTCTGGGGCCCGGTAACCTGTGTTTCAGCAAGCCCTCTGGGGGTCCCTGATGCCCACTGGAATTCAGGTACCTGCTCTAAGCTAAAGACACAGCACAGACCCACACCCAAAGCGTGAGTGACACTCACAGCTGCACTACACATTCACTGACTTCATTCCTGCCTGTGGGTTGGTCTCAGTTTGGCAGACGACAGTAGAGACTAGACAATTCCCAGTCGTTCTGTTATATATGGTAGCATGCGTCAAGCTTCCCAATTTCTTGAGACCTTTCTTTTCCTTTCCTCTCTTTTCCTATAGGTTATTAGTTTGTTACTAGTTTCTTTTGTCAAGTGTTATCATTATAAGCTACAGAACTTGGTTCAACAGGAAAAACAAACGGTACTTTTGCTGAAATGTGATCCCCTGCCCATTATTTTTACTCCAATCCTACCACACACAGTGATTCCCCCAGCACAGACCTCCAAGGAGCAAAATTGATCCTGGATATCCCTATAGTTTGATGAGAACATGCCTTTGTCAGTGTGCATGATGGGAAACTCTAAACCTTCAGACAGACTGAGGTGCCCATAAAATCACCCCAAGGAATAAGGTAATTCACCTGCAATTGGATGGAGCCGCAGAGCACAGTTTAACTTTCCAGGAAGTAGATCCCTATCGGATTTCAAACTCTTCAGAGGCAAAAGATATACATTTTACTTCTTTGTGAATCTTCGGTAGGTGAATTAATTACAGAATTTATGGCTTAGACCAGATTATTACTGAGTTTAGGAGGACTTTGAAGCATATAAAGTTTATAAAAACAATAAATACCACAGCATGTTAACATTTTAAAGAACCTGCTCATCAAGCACTCTCATTTTACAGGAGAGGAAATTGAGAGCAGCAATTCATATCCATTGGGCCTATGAAAGAAAAACAAAACCAAAGAGAGTAGCAATGAAAGTAAGCAGGACCATATACAAGAGAAAAAGTCAGCATAAAAAATGAAATATGAACTCTAACCTAAAAGAGTGCCTGGAATGCTCTTCACCTGGATCTGTGGATGGTTTTCTCCTGCCCTTCACTCAGGCCTCTGCCCTGAGGTCACAGCACCAGAGAGATTTCCCTGAGTCTGTCTGAGACCTTAAGACTACACCCTACCCCCATCTATCATGCTCCATCCCAACTCTGCTTTGTCTTTCATAACACTTGCTCCTACCTGATTTTATATTATATTTTATTAATTGCTTCTGTCCAACTCCATCCTCTAGAATAAATGTCCAATGGGAACAGCAGGGACTTTATATGTTTTATTCACTGCTTTATTCCCGCTGCTCTAAGCCCATAGTAGCCGTTGAATCAATATTTGTTAAATAGAGAAAATGGAGAAATGGAAAGAAGGAAAAAATGAATGTGAACCCTTGAGCCACAAATGAAACACCTTATAAACTATTTAATTGTTACAGGCTTTCTATGCCTATAGTTCTTAATCTGGAGATAATCACCATCCCTTTGTGTATTTATGAAAGCTGGGGATTGTTTGCTCAAGAAATAAATATACACATACACAAAAAATTGTGGCATGGAATTTTAGGGGTTCAAAAACTAGGGGATCCCCATTAAGAAACCCTGCTTTATGTACTTTCAGATTAATTTTTGTAGAAATGGGCTTTTAAACTGAAATCAGAAATAATCTCTGATTCTTAAAATAATTCCCAGAGATAAGCACACTCTCTTGATTTCAAAACAGTGAAATAATAATGACATCTTTTCCCTGTATCATGACAGAAACCAAGTGTGATTTAAAAACATACACAAATATCAACAAAATATCTAAAATACCAAATCGTGACCTGTTGTCTGATGTGATAATTTCTACAGATATACCCTCTAATGGGAAAAAAGTGGAAAACTGAAGCTAGAGAATTGAAAAGATAACACTTTATTTCTTGAGCACTTGCTATTTGCCTGCACTCGCTAACTGCTTCACATGCATCATCTTGTTCTTCTCAATACCTAGAAAGGTTATCTGTTGCCAGAAGCAAGAAAAGTCACGCACTGTGCCTTACCCTGTCTGGCTTAGAGGCCAATTACGGTATCATGTGAGCATGTTCATCCCTTTGTAGAACCATTTTAACTTTGGAAGTTGGTCTTCTATGTATCATCTCATTGTCTATTAACCTCCCAGCAACTATGGTAAAAGGTAATCGGTGAAATTCCTATTTGACAAGCAAGAGAATAGTTCAGCTAATTAATTCCTTCTCAATCATTGCATAAATATTTGCTGAGCTCTTCCTCTTATAGAAATTTCTCTATCTTATTACCAAATATATGCATTGTTGTATATGAAGTGCTTCTGGTAAAAAAAAGAAAATACAAATCAGTAAATGTGTTTGGTTTCATTGCTTGATTAACTCACAAACGTGTTGTCTGGGGGAATAAAAGGAAACAAAGCATACAAAAGTAAAGTTATAGATGTTCATAACAATTGCTGATTCTGTGGCATTCTTTGATTTCCATAAGCAAAGGATAAAAGCTATTTATTGTTATTGCACTGTTTCCAGAATCGCGTAGGCTGACACTTACAAGTTGCTAGTTAGACAGGTAGCTACCTTCTGTGACCTGGGAGTTGGGCCTTGGCGTGTTAGACGGTGATGAGCCCCCAAGAACACCTGGCTCATCCTGCTCGCACAGCTGCGGTGCCATGGATATGTGACACAGGTTTCACAAGTGAACTTCTCAGGATCAGGAATCAGAGTTTACTCATCTTTGTATCTTCACAAAAAGGAAACACTAGTAAAGAATAAATACTCACGAAGAATTGATCTTCTCTATTGGTATCCAAGCTTGTATCCATACATTCTGTAGAATGTAATATGATTGGATACATTAAGGACAATATCTCTCTTTTTATAGCAGCAATGGCCAGTGTTTTCCCTTTCTAATGAAATCCATGAACCTGCTCCCACTCACTAGTCCTTAACGTCAGGATTTGAGTTCGACTGAGATAGCAGCTATACCCTTAACCACGATTACTTCCAGCTAAACTAAAGTAATAATTTTTTTAAACCATGGCATTGTTATTGTAATTTATTTTTAACCATTTCGAACATGTATTATCTCATTTCATCTTCCAACAAGTCTCTGATTGGATGAGGGAGTCATCCCAGTTCCCATGAGGTGAATTCTCAGGGGCAGACAGACAGTTGACTTGTCTAAGGTCAAAAGCAAGTTAGGGCAAAACTTTAACCAGCTCAGCTTCTTTATTTTTTATTTTTTTATTATTTTTTTTATTGTTAGTTTCAGGTGTACAGAACAATGCAATAGTTACCCTTTTCACCCTCACAAAGTAACAA
>NW_017731501.1:2712581-2720988 GCF_001890085.2 Hipposideros armiger | reverse complement strand
ATCATGGTGTATGATCTTATTAATATATTGCTGAATTCTGTTTGCTAAGATTTTGTTGAGGATTTTTGCATCTATGTTCATCAGCAGCTCAGCTTCTTTAAATTGCACCAAACCATCTGTAAAGGTCATGTTATGGCAATCTTGAGGACAACTGCCAATTTAACTAAGGTATTAAGTTCTTCTAGTTATTCTATTAGTCTGGTAACATTGAAAGATATGGTAAGGGATAGGTAATATTTGTTGGATGAAAGAATAAATGAGAGAAGTTTAATTGATCAAAATTGCATACATGGTTAATATGATGGGAGATATTTCTTTTCATGCAGTTTATATCAATATCAGTAGAAAGAATGACACTAGGAACTTTTGTTTAATTCACTAATTTAGTTAATACAATATTTAGTTTTTCTTTGTTGCTCTGAATCTATTTCTGTTAAACATCAATAACTGTGCTTTTTAGTCTTATTTATCATAATTTATGAGAAAGTGCTTTGTAGATACAATTACATACATATTATAACATATACGTTATCTTGGAAATTCAGTTTTCTTCATTTTGTCTTATCCTACTAAATTATCTGATATACACACAGTAAAGTTGAACAGTGTGGCAAGACATCAGAATCTGCCCCCTTATTTTTTCATCTATTTACAATCCGTGATGCTAATATGATTATCAAATCAAATCAAGGCACCAAAAATAATTACAAAATACAAATTTCCTAGAATATGTTATTACCCTGCATCATGACCCTTGAAAATATTGGACCAATTATTTTACATAACTGTGAGTGAACTCATCCTTAATTACAAATGAGGTAATTTATTATTCCAAAATAAAGCAGATAAAGAGTAATTTAATTTAAAAACAGCCCTAATTGAATCAGAAATAACTTTACTTGGACTCAAAAACCATTTTGCCAATACCTAATGTGTGTTATGAAAATAATATTCATATACTATGCTCTTTCATGTAGACCTTCTTTTATATGTTACAAAATCAAGATTTTCATATAGCAGAAATATAAAGAAATGAAATAGTCGTAAAATATTCTGGAATTCAGTTCTACAATAAAAGCATTGTCAAGCAAATATTATATTTGAACAAGTCTTCATTCTGCTTCTATTTTTTTCTCCAAGAAGGAGGTTATACTTTCCCTTCTGCCTTTGGCCAGAAACAGTTGATTTTATTTTGACTTTGTTTATATTTTCCATTTTATCTCCCTTGGCTGATTATTTAGTATATCATTTGCTTCTATTCAATAATTATATATTTAAAGTATATTTTTAAAAATGACAAATTTGACACCAGCCTAAATGTTTTGATTTTGTCTTCTTGAGGTACCATTAATGTTACATGGCAAAAATATGAGTTTATATTTGGGTGGAATGCTACATAGTGTTTTCAGATTTTTTTTGATTAATCATCACAACAACCCTGCAAGTACTGTTGTTATTCTGATTTTATAGATAAGGAAGATGAGATAGAAGCCAAGAGCATGTAGCTAGTAAGCGATAGAGCTCGTATTCAAACCCAGTCTTCTGATAAGTCCAGTTTTTTTTACCACAACACAGATCCCCATGATAAAACATACAGCTTAGCTGTGTTGGCCAACACAACTGCTTAATCTTGGCTGATTTATCTCTGTAAGGTCTCAGTAGCTAGGAACTTAACTGAAAATCACAAGTTAATCTCATGCATTGAGAAAAATAGGACTTCTCTGTTGAGGGTTAAAAATCTTTCTCTGGGATTGTTATTTCCATTAGCCTGAAATATTAAAATAATTTAGCAAATATCATAGCATGTATTGATACATCAGAATTTCCACCATTGTAATTCTACCTCCATTCCCAATTATAAATCATGTTATCTCATAGTCAAGCAATTTCATCTTAAGAATAGGTATTTGTCAGAAAAATAAACTTTAATAAAGATTCTGCTTTCCTGAATTTTAGCAAATAATGGAATATGATTCAAAGATTTAGACAAATGGTCTCTAGCTCCTACTGGAAGTAAAGATGAATGCAAAAGTTGAATTTTAAAAGGAAAATAACTCAGTTGTATTCTCAAAAGAAAGATAAGCCTTTGGAAATAGGCACTCTTTCCAATTTTTGAAAAGATTCCGAATATCATAGTTTTCTTCTCTCAGATAAAAGTCAATACAATATGTAATAAATTTGACCTTCATAAATGAAATTTTTTTTCATAATTTGCAAGATAACTGTTCATGAAAACCTATTCTCTTATCAAAAAAATAAGCTTGTTTTGAAATTACTGAAGCCATAATTATGTGTGTTCTGGTATAGGTCCAATGAATGTTGATGGATTAATTTTGTTTCTTTATATTGCCATGTACCTATGGCAGACTTTATACAGCATGGATAAATGAACTGGTATTATAATTACTTGGAACAATAGGTCTAGATTTGGCTTGAACATTTTCTTTGTTATTAGGGTTTTCTGCAACACAAAATATATGATACATATTATCCTATAGTTCTTGAGGCCCATTGTTATGAAGAACAAGGGTTTCCATCAGCTTGACTGAGGGATGACTTTACCATGAGGAGAAATAGGATGTTTATTTCAAATCTGCCTTGAGAAACTTCAGCCAGACTTTAGACAACCCTCCCTTAATTGTCTTCCACATTACAACAGAAAGTTGCATGACTTCATAGCAAACATGAAGTGATCTGGAAAAGATTTTCTTGTGTGTTCACATTGTTTTCTCTACAAATATTAGAATTCCATAAAGAAAAATGTTGGACCTATGTGCTCCTGTTGCCTTATTCTTTGAATATGATTTCCTTTGAAAGAAAAAAGTCCTATACTTGAACTCCAGTGAGCTTTAGACAGATTGTACATCCACCTGCCTGATTTCCTCCAATTGCACTAGCTGTTATTTGTCATGCTCTTTTGTTCTTCCTTCTTCAAGAGACATGTAAATTGTTGAAGGCCCAAGACACTGTCTCCAGACATCTTTTCCACCCTGTCTACTACTCTCTCTCTTTGAGAAATCTCATCCTGTCCAATGGTTTTAAAAACACTTTGTAGTTTGATGACTCTAAAATGTATATGCGAAACTTGAACCTCTCCCCTAAGCCCAGACTTGTCTCTCTGCCTTCAGTTTAACACAGTGATAACCAGCTAGGACCCTTGAGTCAAGTTTTTTTGTGGGCGAATTCAGACTGTGACATTTTATTATAGCTTTAGCAGTCATTATAGTAGCTGGTACTTCCAGCTATCATTGAGAGGTATAAATTAGCTATTGCACCTAAAAAGTCTTTGATCAGTGTCTGGCCAACAGTAGGTACTGATAAATCATAGCTATAATTCTAACTTATCTCTACTTGAATACCTAACAAGCATCTCATGCTTAACATGACAAAAGCAGAACAGTTGGTTTCTTATCCCCCACATATTCAGTTAGGTTCCCAGGCCGATACCCCAGGCCAAATACCCAGAAGCAATTCTTGATTCTTCTCTTTTCTTCAAATGACTCATCAGATCCATGTGTCAAAAAGTCCGGCCCACTTTACTTATAAAAATCTTCTGCTATTTCCCCATTTCCTTATCCTTAGCCAGAGACAATTGATGTTTGTCTCCTACAACCCCAGTGCAAGTCATGGTTTCCCAGTGTCTCAGCAGGTCTCCTGCTCCCACAGTCTGTCCTCTGAATAGAGTAATCTTTCTAAGCACTAATGAGATCTAGCTACTCTTCCTGCTTAAATCCTCCCAGCTACTTCCGTTGCAACTGGCATAAAATGCCTACAAGGGCTTATAGATCTGGCCTGCGCCCTGCTCTCTGACCTCTTTTCTCTCTATTCTCCCCCGTCTTCACCTATGCTGCAGTAACTATATCCTTATCTCTGTCCTTTGAGCACACCACGCTCCTTTCCATTCCAAGGACTTTGCACGTGCAGCTCCCAGTGCTTTCCCCATATCTGTACTGGGCTGTCCCCTCGTTCTTAGGTTGCAAGTCAAATGTCACCTCCATTGGAGCTGACTTCCCTGACTATTGTGGCTAAAGCCACCTTCCATCCCCTTTCCCAGCCTCGGTCAGTGAATACCACATGACCTTACTTTATCTTCTTCCTCACATTTATCTGAATATGACATTAACTTACTTGTTTTCAATTTTTTTTGCCTATCTCCCTTACTGGAAAGTTAACTTCATGAGAGGAGTAGCTTTCCTGGTCTGTTCACCACTGTTTTCATAATACTAGAACAGTGCCTGATACACAGAGAAGGCACTCGGAAAATGTTTCTGCCAGACTAACTCTGGGCTTGCTAAGATCTTCTAACGAGTGTCCTACTCTAACACAGAGCCTAGTGAAATGAACATGTTTGTAGGTATCTGACAAGTTGATGTTAGGTGATGAAGGAGATTGAGTCATTCTGAACCATTTAGGAACTCCCATTTTAGTTTGGGTTGCTGTGTACTTTGTTTTATATATTGTAAATAAAACCATGTTTTAAATGGAGAATGAAAGAATATGAGGACATACTGATAAGAAATTGGAGAGCCATTTTCCACTGAAGCTTTAAATTTCCCCTTTGAGTAGTGTGAGTCATAGAAAATGTTTATTCTTCATTTTATAATATAGGTAATGAAAGGATATTTTATAAGAATTTGTTATGAACTTAATAATAAGACAGAAAACAAAGAAATAATTTTAGATGTATACATGAAGTAATAATTGCAACATAAAAATAGTATAACCTTTTAAAAAAATAAAGTTAAATTTAGTTATTTTACTTAAAAAACTTCTAGAATCACAGTTGTGGAGAAATTACATAGAGGTGATCTAATCCATTCTTCTGCCTTCAGCTGGGATAAACAGAGATCCGCTTTGTGTAGACTTCTGTACAAGAGATTCCAGAATTACAGAATCACCTCTATGCATCCATTTCAGTAGAGACTCAGTATAATTCAGAAAATATCATATTTAACTATATTCTAATATACTATCTTAATTCTCTAAAGTACCAATTAACCTAGGTTAATTGATGGATTAATCAAATAACCCTTAATTTACTTCTCAGAGAAAACGCAAACCCAAGAAGATCAGCCTACAGCGTGTATTAACTCTTGAGTTGTCAGAAAAGTCATGACATATTTTTTTCTATGTTTTTCATTGCAAAAATGCGTCATGATTTTTCCAACAACCCAATATTTAAAGCAGCTACCAGAGCATAGTGTGTAGTCCGCTTACACTCTGACCTTCATGTGTGGTTCTTGAAACTAGAGGGTGGAGTGTATAGCTTAGGTGATTAGAAGCCGGAGGTACTGCAAGTACCAAAGTCTTTAAAGAAAGATTGCTTTGTGTTCATTATGCTTTATTTGCTAAGGCAGGAAAATATTCTAACTCACTTTACAATGATTTCAACATTGGTTGAAATTAACTTTTTCTTTTTTTAAATTTAAAGTTGCATTAAAGAAAAACTGCAATTTACATTCCATTTCTAAAATATTCTGGCCACTGAAGCTATTACTATGTGTGACTTAGAGGTCCTTAAAAATGCTGAAGCTAATTCATCTGTTTCAAACAATTTTTGTTTTATGGAGGCTGAAGTCAACCTAACATGGTTTGAGTCTTCATCCTCAGAAGTTACATACACTGTCCTGTGGTCACATTCTCAACGCATTATGTCAAGGAACAACTTTTCAAAAAGGAATATGGCATGGAAAGGATAATATTAAAGCCACTTAAAACAAGGAGCAAGGCCTGACCTGATGCCAATATCAATATTTTATCCTTTTGGTATGTAAAAATATTTGTGCTTCTGAAATGTTAGAAATTNGGTACAAGAAATTGAGTTGTGCTTCATGACCTTGTGATTTAGGGAGACAAGGCCTAAGATATTTATCATTCCAACAAGAGCAGGCAATGGAAAGTCCCAAACATCAAGTTCATCTCTAAATGAACCCATCTTTCTTCCTCACATGGTAGACATCTCTTACGTTTTGTGGGTTGATTCAGATGTGTGCCTCAGAAGTGGTAACAGACATCTCTCCTGCCTATGTGTCCATCCTCAAACAGCAGAATATTTGAAAATGTTCATACAGTGTTCTCAGTGTTCATACAATTCACAGCTTCAAAACAATTAAACATTTGGTTATTATGTGATTAGTATCCTCATTTCAAAATCCGTTGTCATTTATTTATTTATTTATTTATTTATTTATTTATTTATTTATTTATGTATTTATTTATTTATTTATTTATTTATTTATTTATTTATTTATCAGTTTCTATTCATCCTCTGCCACCACCAATTTCTTCCTCAGTTCCCAATCACATACGTATAATGGACTCTGTCCACTCTCAGGTCTGAAGTGATTAAACTTCATTAGCACTGCAGAACATCTAATTACTTTGACTTTGAGATATAGTAAAATCTGTACTTTAACTGAGTTTGGTGTCGGTGTGTCAATAAGGCATTGTGGTTTACAGCACAGGTAAGATACACATTTCAAATCAAATGTGCTAGTGTGTACCACTACAATGAATATCTTCCTATAACAAAAGTGCTTCTGGGCCCCAGCCAAGAGCCCACTTACATGAAGTAGTATTCGATAAGAGTAAATTCCAATGCAGTAAACAAGGTTATAGTTCATCATAAAGAGTCTTATGTATGTTATTAAGAAGTTTTCATCTGTATTCATTTTGCAGTTCTGACTTAGTGGTACATGTTTTGAGTTTCCACAAGAAGCCTAGTTCTGCCAGAAGTTTTTAAGTTGAAAATTATGAAACTGTGAGAATATTGGTAAATTTTTGGTAATACAGATGAATGTGCAGGTCTTGAATTATTGAGATGAATCTAAGCTTATGTTTGAATATAATTGGTAGTAATTAACCTGCTCAAGGTGAATATGAGTGAAATGCTTTATCTCTCAGCCTTCTAAGTGACTAACTGAAAATACATAAAACAAATAAATTCATATACTTTGTTTGTGTATATGTGTACATACGAGGTCTGACAAGTTTGCGAACTTAATTGTCAGACCTCATATATACATATATATGTAAAATTATCAATATGGTTGGATAAAAGTATAAAGTAAATGTAATAAATAATAAAATAATAATAAAGTGTAAAGTAAATATAAATACTGAATTATGTATAACATTCATTTTAGTTCAGGAAAATTCAATAAGTGATGAATCTCATAAAGAGTTCNTATATAACATTTATATATAATTAATAAAACTGATATTTAATATATAATTATATAGATTATAAATATATAATTATATATTATATATTTATATATATTCCATTTTTCTTTCATAAGTAAAAGTGCATAGTTTCAATTTGGCTTGGAAGCTAAGGGCTTACTCAGGTTAACGCAGAAAAGGAAAAGAAAAAGAAAGCTCTATTCTGTTAAAAGTTAGAGCTGCTTTTAAAGTCACTTTTAACACATTGTGGACCGGTGACGCAAATTTGCGTCTATACATTTAAATGCCCAGTCCTCAGTGTGTTTAAGGAATTCCTTAGAAGCATGTCTGCTGTATGCTCCTCAATAATATGAGCTACTAAGAGTCTTCAGTTTGCTTTCTATGGTGCTTCTGGAAAGTCCCCTTATTAGCATATTTGAGAGAGAACAACAACAATTTTTAAAATATGGCTAGATCTCTCTCTGACGTAAGACTCAAAAAAAAAAAAAACCCCAGCCTGAATTATCAGACTTGGTATTCACTGTTCTCAAGTAACAGACTTGTCCCTACTGTGCTCAGTGGCACTTCCAGACAGGCTCTAATTAAGCCACAAAATTGAATGCATTGAGATACATTAGCGGTCTCACATAACTCATAAGTCAGCTTGCTGGATTGATTTACACTAATACCACATTAGGGTATCTTTCTGTATTTTCAAAGTCTCTAAATCAGAAAAACATTTATTTTCAAAAGAAATAATACCACCAACTAGTGAAAGGCTTACTTTATGATTCATAGGATTACCGTTAGGATTAAGTAAGATAACTATAAATCCTCAATAACAATAAAGGATTCATTTTGCTGCATTACCTTATCTCTGTGTATATGTCAATATGGTATGAAAACCATATGCCGGACTGTATGCTCACATCACTTTTTGTTGGAAAGTCTAAGTTCCTTAAGGGTAGAAGTAAATTTTTATTATGTTCTATATAGTTCTTATTTTACTTAAAATATACTAGGGGCCTCAATAAATATAAATTAATAAATGGTGACCATCAGCCCAAGCAGAATTCTTAACTGCAAATAATGATGAAAGAGAATAGTAAAGAATAAAGACCAGCTTCCTGCCACAAAAGAAAATGCTATTTAACTGTAGCAGGGGAAATTTGTGTTCTTTATATTAGTGGTAAATTAATGTCTTTGAACATGAAATAGTCTTTTCAAGGAGCTGTGAAAAAAA
>NW_017731501.1:2705318-2709851 GCF_001890085.2 Hipposideros armiger | reverse complement strand
TACAAACAAAAATGTGGCTAATTGTTAATGTTATTATTTAATGTTTTTTATACTCAATGATTCTAATCTTTTCACTATTAAGTTGAAACTGTGTCAGTGCCACAAATTTCATCTGGCAGAAGGCTCAGAATTCACTAACCCATTTTGAAATGCAATTTCCTGGGACTAAGATAGACTTCAAAGATATATCAGTGGTTCTTGAGGTTTTTTCACTCATAATTTATACCTTACATAAGCCTCACACAGAAAGGAGAGCAGGAAGAGAAGCAGAATTTTTGTGCTCATTCATAGAAGAAAGAAAGGAATAGAGGTACACCAATCAGGGCTCCAACAGGAAATAGAAGGAACTGCTTGTATTTACAAAGGTGTGGAGTAGGAGAAACACAAAGGATGGTGCAGTAATGGGAGAGGGGGAGCTTAGTCACAGCTGAGCTATGATGACCCAAGGCCCCAAAGCAGTTACCAGAACCTAGAGAAGGGTCTGCAAAGTCAGCTGCCTTGAGAAGAGCAATGACCTTGGATGAAAGAACAAACCAGTTCATGGCAACACCTCCAGGTAGGATCCAGGGAAATAAACACTCTTCTCCCTTTAAAGGACGTCTAGAACCAATTTCCAATGTGGGAGAGGGTTTCCCCACACCACCAAACAATCCTCCAGACACCAGTTGTGTGCCCTACAATTCAACTCAGTTCTGACACTGTCTACCTGGAGATAGTATCAGATCCCACATGTTCAGAGCTCAGTCCACAAGACTGTCCCTCACCCCCCACTTCAGGTGCTAATTGAAAGTCCAGGTGTCACCTGTGTTTCTGACTGACCAGGTATAAATTAAAGGTTTCAATGATCGCCCTCCTTGGATTCAATTAATTTACTAGAGTGGCTCACAGAACTCAGAGAAACGTGTTACGTACTAGATAACTGGTTTACTATAAAAGGATATAACTCAGAAACAGCCAGATGAAAGAGATGCATCAGGCAAGGTTTGCGGAAAGGGCACGGAGTTTCCCAAACCTTCCTCAAGCTTGTCACACTCATCAAATTAGCATGGGGTCACCAACCCAGAAACTCCCCAAACCCCTTCCTTTTGGGTTTTTATGGAGGCTACATTACCTAGGCAGGTTGATGAAATCATTGGCCGCCGGCAACTGACTCAACCTCCAGCCCCTCCCCTCTCCCCAGAGGTGGGGGTGGGGGATGGGAGGTGAGNAAAAAAAAATAGATTGAATTTTTAAACAGAAAGTGGAACATCCTGAATTTGAGGGCTTATATAGGTTCTTTTCTTTTCCTTTTTTTTTTTTTTGATTGGTTTTGGGTTTATTTTTTTATGTTTCTAGCTTCATTATTTCTAAATTAGAATGTAGACTTTTAACTTGGAATGCATTCAGTAGTGAACAGAATGCAGCTAAGTGACCAAATCAGGCATACTAATTTCTTTCCCCTTCTTTATACTCTGTAACAACAGCTGTTTTAACAAAACAATATGGGTCCTCATAAAAGTCCTCAATTTGAATGTTCTTTATTCTCAGACTTCTTCGGAGTGTTCTCTATTACTGAGCCAGACTTGTGAATATACAATTAGTTTTAGAATGTGTTCTTTATATACCTAGGCCAAGGCTTCATCTGCTCAGATCGCTGAGCAAAAAGAACCTATACACTTGAATTGCCACCTAAGAGAAGACTACATTTTCTCCTCTCCATCACTATTTTCCACAGACAAAGCAAACACAGCATCTTTTGAACAAGATAACCATTGTTCACAAGGCCTCAGTTTGATATTTGAGAGAGGGACTTATTTTCACATTACAGTAAAAATCATTTTTGTTCAAAATCATGCTTCTGCATTGGGGTCGACTCAGAAGTAAGTGCCACCTGGAGTATCTGCTGTTGTTTATAAATACTTTAAGCTAAGACTAAAGCATGCACATACTTGCCAGGACCTACAGTGTGGGTGCCAATGCGTTGCCCTTACTGGGTGTTCTGTAAGCCCCGGTGTTACCGTGGTAGCAAGCATCACATTGATGAAGAGGGAACAACCATAGAAAAGCAAGGTGGCCAATCTGGTAATGACAAAATAATAAAAATTAAATTAAAAGTTTGAGCTTATTTACACACCATCAATCCATGTAATTTCCCAGCATAACCAGTGTGACAACCTGTTTAACTAGGAAGCTGGTATATTGGGTTGTCATGATGTATTTTTTCTGTTTTTTGTTGAAAAAATGTGTCATGACTTCTCCGACAACCCAATAGAAGCCAGGAAACCACTGAAACCTCTCTGACCAGTGGGACCTGGCACAGACCATGCCATAAATGAGTGAGTGAGATTTCCTCTTATGGGCTCATGTATCCATGAGGCTTATTTAAGCTTTTGAGACATAGTCTTCGATTTATCTTTTTTTCATTTTCATTTCTATTCTTTATATTTATTTCAAGTGTTTGAACATTTTTAAAAAAGGAAACCCTACCTCTCAGGCAGACTTATTTTCATGCTCGTGACGCTCTACTTGTGAGGAAAGTCATTTGAATAGTTGCTTTCAGCCACTGTGCCACAGAGAGTTTGGAGAAAAGTTAAACAAGTAAACAAAACAAAAATAAAAAGATGCATAGTGAGGAAAGACAGATGCATATAATCCTAACCCCTGACTAGACAGTCACCTCATCCCCTCCCCACAAGTGTTGTCACTCACCTGGGATCTGGGGCCTGGAAATATGAAGCAGAAGCATTCGGCCACACAATAGGAAGGTCCTATGTTGGCAAAAAAGACATGGAGAAAGGTAGCAAGTGACTGGTTTGGGAGTATTGGCCTCAACACTATTACCTAGAATTAAGATTTTCTCATAACCCACAGAATATGCAACATTCTACTAAAGGAGGGTGGCATGGACAAAGAGGCACACACCCCAACACCTATTTAATAAGGTAGACTTTTGTGTTCAGTCAAAGGTTTGCAAGTATTGAGTTAAATATCTTAAGATTCAACTTAAAACCATGTGTGTACATAGTCTGCTGAAACTCCACCTCAGCCAGTTTTGGCCAGGCTCTTTCAGTATGAGTCTAACAGCCAAAGGCAAAACTCAGTCTTGATTTTAAACACTGAATTGGTGTGTTTTTTTCTCTTCTACTACAAACAAAGCCTGAGCAGTAAATGTGGACTTCACCTACCTGTGTATATATCAGTCAATAAACATTCTTACAGCGTGAAAGATGGTACTGGCATAGAGGGGACAAAAAGCAAGCGAATGCACCCACAGCCCCTGTCCTTAGGAAATGTAACTGGAGAAATAAGACACGACATTATAAACATATAATAAGAATATGGAAAAATATTTTTAAATAATAACATCTGTCAGATAAATGATACATTAATAGTGGTAACATTTCCTAATTATACAACAGAGAGATGAGGAAAATACCCCAAAGCCAGGCCACCCCCAAAATCAGTAGAATTTCTTTCCTCTCGGCCTCTTAAACTATAGTTTTGATGGGATATGAATAGCTCTGACCATACCTAGGCCAACAACTCCAGCCTTGAGAAGCCCTTCCAGCCAATCCAAGGGTATATACCCATATTATCCTTTGTTACGTATGTCTTGACATGAAAAAAATGGGAAGCTCTGTGAGACTGGCAGATAGTCACAACTCCAGAAAGTACTGCTTGTTTGAGGATATTCTGGGAAGAGAGAGGAAAGAAAAAGGTGCTTGCTTGCTTGTCTCCTCATTTAGACAGTAATGAGACACTCAAAAGCAGGAAACTGATTCTTCATCTTTTCCCCAGGGCTATGTTGCCTCTCATTGAACATAATGTTTGTTTAAAACTAAATTGAATCAGTGTCTGGATCAATGATTCAGTAAATACGTGTCTGCTTCCTCCCCTTCAACTCACTCCAATCTAGCTTCCCATCCCCACCAAGTTTTCCACATCTACCCTTGCTGATTTTTCCAGCGACTACCTCCATGTCCATGTTGCTAGATCAAATGATGGCATTTTCATTCTCATCTTACTTGATCTCAGTATCACCCCCATCTCCAGACTTCCCATTTCATTGCAAAAGTGTCTCTTCTTTCGGCTTCTGTGACATCAAGCATTTCTGATTTTTCTCTTTCCTCTCTGACTGGTCCTGGTCCGTTGGCTCTGCTGGGTGCTTCTCAACTTGATACCAGCATCTAGTCCCAGGCCCACTCCTGTCCAATGTCACACTTACACGATGAGGCCTCATCTCTCCAGCTTTAAGTCCTACCAAGTTTATATTTCAGCGCCAATCTCTTTTCTGACCTCCATACTCCTGTACTTCAAACGTCTCAGAGTTGTCTCTACTTGAGCTTGTCCGAAACTGAATTAAGCTCTGCTACCACCTAGTGAACTCTGCCTGTGGTCTTCCTACTTCCAGCACTTCCCGTGTTCCATCTACTCAGCTTCCTATGATACGACCTGATAGACCTCTCTGGCAGGTGCCTCCCCCACTCTCCCAAGGTCAATCCAGCACCAAGTGTCTGCTGATGAGTCTCCCTCCAAAATGTAAATTAGGCCTGA
>NW_017731501.1:2701064-2703768 GCF_001890085.2 Hipposideros armiger | reverse complement strand
TTGTAGATACCTCTTCTTGAGGTCCAGGTGCCATGATGTTACTCTCTTCTGGAACCGCAGAGACATGAAGCTGGAGACCTTGGCTCCATTTTTATGTATGATATGTTCATAATTCTTCCCGAGAGAATATAGAATTTATGATGCATCTCAGGGGAGTCAGCCGAGATAAGTTTATGTTTCTCTTCCTTGCCACCCATCTTCCTTGCCTTGCCAGACTCTGAAAAAACCTGAGGGATCATCAAGGTAGGGGAAGTACAAAGTTCTTCTGGGTTCAGATTGTTGGTGTTTTCCTTTTCTCTGGACTCAGGAGTTCTTATTGGCTTCTCTGGTGGCTGTGGATCAAGAGAGACCTCCAAGGAGGCCCTAGAACTTGAAGTCCTACCCCAAAGGGGGCTCTAGGCTGGGGGGTGAACCCTGCTGGGAGGCTGTAGTGCTGCAGGGTGTGTTCCCTGAGGAAGTCCTGGAGCTGGGAGGGACTCTGGGTGAAGTCACTGAGAGAAGGCCTATTAGGAGGTGCTAAGATCCTTTGAATAGAGGCTCTTTTCTTGGGTTATTCAGGCCCTTCATTTGAAATGTGGGTTCAGAGGACTTCTTCTGGGAGAGATGGAGGCTGCTCTGAAGGGATCAGCGCTCTACCTGGTGATGGAGATGAGCAGCAAAGGGAAACTTCCCCCTGGGACTCACCACTCTCAATGGTGGGAGAGAACCGTGCCTGGGTGGGACCACTGCAGGCTGGCAGAGACTCTTCCTCCTCGGAGGAGTTTGCTTCCGCCTCCGCCTCCTATATATCCTTGTTTTTTATTTGTTTAATTTAAAGGGCTCTTCTTTAATCTCAGTGTTGTCTTCTTCCTGGGCTAGACCAGATGCCAGATCTTTTTCACTTGCTGAGATGGAGTCCCTCTCACTCTTAAGGGAATGTGCAGAGGGACTGGTGGGTGAGGTAAGATGGCCAGAGACTGTACATATTCGAATGGGGAAGACATGACTAAAGAGCGGTCGGCTGCTGCTTGACAGTCCCTCCACCACAAAGACTCTGCTGGAATGTTGCCTCTCCAGTTTGCTCATTGCCTCGTAGAGACTACAGTTCAGCTTGCTCATCTCCCTGTAGAAAACATCTTTCAAGTTGCAAGTGTTTTAGAAGATGGTCACATAACAGCCAATACGGCTAAAATAAAGAACAGGCAGCGCCTCTGGTAGTTCCTGGTTCAGATCTTCAGTCACAGCCTGGGCTTTGCTGAGCTGTCCCTCTGCCTTGGCAGTCTGGGCCTCATCTTTCTTCTTGGCATTCAGCACCACCTCCAGGCGGTGTTGGGCACTGCCATAGTACACGAGTTTCCGAGCCCACTTGCTGATTCTTTCCTTAATCTTGCCAAGCTGGGCTACATAGTTTTCCGTGGTCCTCAAAGCTTGGTCAGCTAGCTTCTCTTCATAGTCTTTCCATAGGAGATCGTTATTTCCTACATGTCATGTCACTCCTCATGACTGTCCCACTCTCTGCTGTAGATCCCCTGCAGGGTTCCTGACACTTTCTTTGAACTTTCAATCATCACTTTGCACTAGCAGGTCCTTTTATAGAAGTTGTTGGCACTTTGTGCAAACCATTCATCTTTGGTTTTCACAGTTTCCCCGACTTCTGCAGTACCTTCTCCTGGGCCCTGCTAAGCCTTTTCTGCACCTTTTTGGTGAAGAGGATAGCAGTGCCGCCCGCCTTACCCTCAGCCATCCTGCCAGCTCTCGGCACCTGTGGAGACCCCAAGGAGCCTAATGTGTTTTTCTCTCTCTTATATCTCAAATTCACTTAGACTAGGAATTGTA
Source organism: Hipposideros armiger (assembly GCF_001890085.2). Taxonomy (NCBI): domain Eukaryota; kingdom Metazoa; phylum Chordata; class Mammalia; order Chiroptera; family Hipposideridae; genus Hipposideros; species Hipposideros armiger. Next base: position 2,701,953 of record NW_017731501.1, on the reverse strand, counting down.
CTTCGTAATTTTTCATATTCTCTTTATTGCCTTGTAATACTGTCTTTAGTGTATATTGAATGAGTGGTTGATTGAGGCACTCGCTTGCTTTAATTTGGAATAAATATAAACCACTGCATGTATCAAAGTGTGATGCAAGAAGGTAATCTTTTCCCTTAGTGTCCACTATTCCCAGAGAATATTGTTTGGACTTTCACCCCTGAGACTGTCAAAAGTTCTTTTCCTATGAATTCTTGAATGAATCTCTATGGCATTTTCCAAAGAGTTCCAGAAGCTGTTTGTCTTCACACCAAAGTCCAATTATGTACCGAGAATTGTTCGCAGACATCCTGCTTCGTTTATGTCTCTACCTTAGGATCACACCTCAGAAACCACCCACTCACCAGCTTCCTTTTATACAGCAGAGCAGCATTTATGGCCTTCTAAGGTTTTTTCCGTGTATGTACAAAATTATTTTCCCAGAACATGTTTAAGTGTTTGACAAGTATTGCAGCAGGATTGTGCAATTTAGTCTGACTATTGGAAGCTAGAAAAAGTGTTTTCTATGTATCACATTATTTCTTCTTGCCATACATGAAATAATCCAACAGTCTCCTCCAGGGACTGGCTCCGGTCTGAAAGCCAAAATCTCATTAGCCTCACTCCTACTTCCTTTCAGGGCTTTCAGAGCTCTAAACAAGCTCTACAAGCAAACATCCACAGCTGACCAGCTTCTGAGATTTCTCTTTTCTTGTTGGTTTTTTCCAGTTGTTTTATAAAATAATTGCCATAAGTTACAGAATTCTAAAAAAAAACAAAACTTGCTGTTATGATCCTCACTCCCAGTGCCTCTATTGTATCTGTTTTCTACATAGTTCTGTATACGCCTGTATAATTTCAAGAAACTGAA
>NW_017731501.1:2697727-2699134 GCF_001890085.2 Hipposideros armiger | reverse complement strand
AAATATATAGGTAAATGTATTGGTTATTTATTTCTGTATAAAACAATTACCCCAAAATTTAGCAACTTCAAATAACAATGGACATTTATAAACAGTATGGGTCAGAAATTCAGGAGCAGCTTAATTGTGTGGTTCTATTGTAGGTTAGCGTCTCTCATGAGGTTGCTGCCATGATTTTTGAAGGCGTGGCTAGGACTGGAGGGTCTGTTTCCAGTATGGCTCATTCACGTGGCTGTCGCCATGTGACCGCATAGGACAACATGAGTGTCTTCATGGCACGGGAGCTAGCTTATCCCAGTGCAAGCTGTCCCAAACAGAGAGCAAAGAGGAAGCTGAGATGGCTTTTATGACACCCTCTCAGAAGGCACACATGTCACTTCTGCCATGCTCTATTAGGGAAGGGAAGAAGGCTCCACCATTTAAAGGAAGGCGCGTCAAAGAATTTGTGGACATATATTAAAACCGTCACACTGAACTCTGTGGGTAATGCCATCTCTACGTAGTAAAGAAATACTACTTCCTAAAACTCATATGGTTGTAGTTTAGCTAAGTTTTTCTAACACATTTCCAAGAGAAAGTCAGACATTTCATCACAAATGAAGAATTATTTAAGATTTGGATCTTTAAAGATAAGCTAAAACCTTATAACTAAGAAAACTGTGATCTAAGTGCTTAACCTTTTTAAGACTCCTGGACTGGATCTGAGGTTTCTAGATAGCCAGCTTAAATCCTTCGGGGTTTAATTATATGCTAGAATGTCATACCTATATGAAATCTAAGGTAATAGTCTAAATTCAAGGTAACAGTTTGCATACAACAACAAAAAGTTTTATGGGGGGACAAGTAGATAAAAATAATAAAGTCCTTGCACTTTAAGTAGAACAAAAACTTCCTAAACATGTAACTGGAGCAGTTAAGACGACATTATTTATTTTATCAACTGACATTTGGTTTTCTTTCAAAGCCAAAATAATCACAAGCAGTAGGTATCAGTTAAAGTGGCCAGTACCTAATATCTTAAATGTTTTTAATTAGCTAATTAAGCATTTAATAAAAGTAATTTTGATTTTTTTTTGTATTTGAAATTTCGCTCATTATAAAGGAAAATTTATTATAGTTCTTTAAAAAGGTACATGTTCAAAGCTTCAATGTAAATAATTCATTTGAATAAAAATATTTTTCAGGCCTACTTAAATAAATCTTTAATTTTCTAGTGTTCTGTGTTGCCAGAGTGGTTGAATATGTGGAAAAGTACCATTTGTAAATGAAATTTTTGACCCGAATACTAAAGAAAAGAGATGTGGACATTAAAAATAGGCTTACCAGAGAATGTAGCACATTTACTGAATTCCTATAAAAGACAGTTAAAATAGGTCACCTCTTTCACCTGGGCCATGCGGATTTGCT
>NW_017731501.1:2692198-2693137 GCF_001890085.2 Hipposideros armiger | reverse complement strand
GTAGGGAACTCTGGGACAAGTACTGTGTCAATCTCCCTTTGAGCAGCATTTCATTTAATCATCACAAATAGCAAGAGAGTTCTAGAAACTTGCCAAAAGTCACAGAACTAATTAGTGGCAATAAGGAGCCTAGTACTTATTTCTTCATATCCACATCTAATTTTCTGCTTCAGTCTTCATTCTTGAATTCACAATTAGATAACTTATTTTTACAGCGTATCTCTTTGTGCCACCACAGCACTTTGTAAGGACTGTCAATGTAGGGGATACTTAACATATGTCTGCTGAGGATCTCAGAGCATGTTACTAACAGCTGAGCATTCCAGGAAGAGGGAAGAGCAATGGTAAAACATTGTAAGGAAAACGGAGGTAGAGTAGTACGCTGTAGCAGGGACCATTGCCTTTTAATGCACATCAGATACACTGAGAAAAAGGGCTGCACACCAGCAAAAAAAAACTATGACTAAGGCTAGAAAAATAAGGACATGGACAAAATGAAAAAATCCATTATGAGGGACACTAGGAAGAAATGGCATAAGTTGAACACTGCGGGGCAGATGAATTATGGTTAACATCATCCAACAAGAAAAATAAATGGCTCTTCTAAGTCAGTTGCTCTCTGAATAAGTCACGCTTCTTGAGTATCATCTTTACCGAAAATAAGTCTACATGTCTATATGGTTCTCCTTAATTGTAAATTCTCATAAACGAGACTTAAAAAAAAAAAAGCTACCTTGAATAACCAGTCAGTATTTCTAAATATGCAAATCACTGTGCCAAACAATAAAAAATACTTTTACAGATTTTCAAATTGAAGATTATATATATACAATCTTCATATATATGTGTATAAAATAAGAAAGAATATACATATATATATAAAATAAGAAAGAAATAATGCAATTTCTCTAGTGAAATTTATGAACATATTCAAGAACT
>NW_017731501.1:2657040-2690688 GCF_001890085.2 Hipposideros armiger | reverse complement strand
TTTTGTCAGGAGATAAACAGCCTTAAGTTCAATGTTTGACTATGTGAAGTTAGCTTGGAATGAAATATTCTGTAAAGTTTGTTAAAGAGAGAGAGTCACCAACTTTAAATACAGTAAATGATAGTGTTTGGAAGAAAAAAACAAAACTTAAAGGTCAGAAGCCGCTGAACTTACATTGCTATCCAGTAGAGCGTCATCCCCTTTGCTCAAAAGTAGACTACAGATGAGCCTGTGATCAGCATCAAAATAGCCCTTAAGAATCAATTTTTGTCTTTGTTCAAATACTAATACAACTGATTTGAGCTAAGACCCCAAATTTCTACACCATAGAACATAGATGAAGCTATCATTTTGGTCTGTAAGCCTGTAAAGACAGTTGCTACAGTCAGCAATCTTGAAAGAAAAAAAAGTCCCTCAATATGGCTGACAACTTTTATCAAATAAGACATGTCAAATTCCTTTAGGAAATAAGGAGAATACACAACATGAATTATGTTTCTCAGGTAATTATGCATACATTATTTCACTTTGGTTGCATATGCGTATGTGTACCTGGGAGACAGTCCTCATACCAGCACATCATCTCTTCCTCTGTAACTGAATTTCCATTATTTTCCATTGTATGGCTGAGAAACTAAGTTAAGTTAGAATCATGAACACTAGGAGAGGTAAAGCCTTGGTGACCTTTTGACTTCATCAGTCTTATGAATAATAGGCTAATAGACAGTGTTCTAAGACCCAGATTCTAGTCTAATCCCCATTTGGCCAACAAAAGCTCTGTAACACTGGGCAAGTCACTTTATCTCTCTGGATCTCAACATCCTCATAGGTAAAATGACAGTGAAAAAATTAGATGAATGTTTCCCAAAGTATGATTACAAAGTATGATTACATTATACATCAGCTGATACAGAGAGAAACAGTTTAAATATTGTAGTTCTTTATTTTAATGTATATTATGAATAATATAACCCAAATTTCAAACCCATAAATCCATGCATTTATTTTTAGTATTTAAAAAGTCAAGTCAAACAAAGAAATTTACTTAAATTTAATATTTAAAATATTATTAAAAAATAATGTATATGTGATACATGTATATAGTAAAAATTGTAAAGGTGGTATTGAAGTGCTATAGTTTGGGGAAAAGGACTAAATGATATATAAATCATCTCCACTAAAAAGAGCCTATATTTTCAATGAAAGAATGATGACTCTCAAAGCTAAAGAAATACTTTGTAAACCAAAAATAGATATTAGATTGCCAATCAGACACAGTCTTTCAATGAGCTCCTTTGTTCAAATGAAAGCACACAGAAATCATTGACTGGCTAACAATATCACAGACTGGAGTGAGTTCAAAAAATCTTTAAATAAAGAGATGGAAATAAACCCATTTTCTAATGCACCTTTTCTTCTTTTATGTTGCCTTTCATGTCTTCCAAAAAAAAAAAATATGAGTCCCCAAACTCTTCCTATTGTCCATTGTGCCCTCAATGGGTTCTTGTGCCCTCATCTGCGACAGAGGCTGTTCCATCACCGAGGGAGGTTTTCCTGAAATTTCTAAGGACATAAGAACCCATTTTGAAATCTTTCTGTAACATATTTTTGTACAAACAAAAGTGAATGTTTTTAAGGGAAAGAAATAAGTTATGCTGCCAGTGATTCTTGCAATTTTTAAAAAGGCAAGTGGAGAAAGTTTCTATAAAACAAAACAGAGTATTCCATAAATGCCTGTGTGAGCATCTCTGATATTTTACAAACATGAAAAACAAGCACTACTATGTGCTATAAGAAAGCACAAAATCAGTGGCAGTACTTTGTTTTTTAATGAATGACCAAAAAAAATCCCTTCATGGAAACTACAAGTCAAATCTTTCAGTCTGTCATATCTGCCCATTGTTTGAAGAGGTTGACTTTCAAAGTGCCTTCTTAGCAGTAATATCCTGTGGTCCTAATTCCAAAAAACTAATAGCAAATTAATTTATATAAGTGAGAGACATGGCATTTTAATAAAAATGACATATTAAAGACGAAAATCATACTCTGTTTTCACTTAAAATCAAGAAGATATTGGATCAATTGAAATGTTTCAATTGTCATTGTATTAAAATGGATTCAGATATGACATCTATTGTGTTACTGTTTATGTTAGCAGCTTCTGCGTAGTTAGTGTAAGTTCCAAAAAGGTGTCCAACTGAGGTCCTCCTGTAAGCGTAGAAAGCCATCCTAGCAGCAGACCAAAAGAATCAACATATGTCTACAACATTTCCGCAAGGCATGTCAGCATTTCCCCAACCATTTTTTACATCCAAAAATACAAACAGACTCACACATAGTTTAAGCTCCCACACAGAGCTTTTAAAGACCTCATTAAGAAAAAGCAAATTGTTTCCTCTCCTCTTACTAAAAAGCCTTCTCTTTAATGTTCTTTTTTTAAAAAAATTCATTTGTATAACACCTTAACAGATTAACTTAAATGAAAATCTTTACATGTGGAGAACTATTGGAGAGTCAGTATATGTATACAAAAGATTTTTATTCTATCATTTGAATATCATGGAGAAGAATCACAAAAGGCTCTCAATTATTTTGTTTCTCTCATTTGGAAGTTATTAGTAGACTTTCCTTTGTTCCATTGAGAAATGAGGGAAGAAAATATGAAGTTACAGCGAACCCATATGGCTAGCAGGAAAATCCTATTTAATTGCTTTATTGCCAGAAATGTTAAATCACTTCCTGAGGATACAGTTCAAATGAAACATATGGCAGCTATTAGCAAAAGCCCCTAATGAATTCAAAAATATGCTTTTTATGGGAGCTTTCTCATAAGCAACAGTCATACATGTTATTTAAACTGCACATACAAATATGCATTTGGTATTTTAATTCCACAAGCGTTTGATGAACACGTACTCTGTACCAGACTATACAGGCAGCTTGCATGAAATGTTTCATTCCAAGCAACAGACATAACACTATAGAACCTCAAGACATGGACCCCAATTTAGCCATGCCTCTTCTCAGAAGTCAAAGGCAAAAAGAGTCTCTTGACCAACAACGCCTCCTTCCCAAAGGCTCAAGGCCCAAGAAAACCGTTCCATTTCCACCTGGGTCATCCTAATTATCTATCTTCTTACTCCTTTTAATGTCACGCCAGTGATGGTGCTGACCACTTCCATTTAGCCTCCACTGCATGAAACTATTCTTTATCTTTTCACGTATCTTCTTCAGTCGAATTGTGAATTCCACAAAGAATAAAATATTACTAAAGGTTTTTGTACGAAGGATAATATGAAGGCATGCAATAAGAATCAACAAATAGCTTTAATTCATTAAAAACTGAGTGTCAGCATTTTTAAATGTAATACCTTTCATCCCTGGGAAATCCTCACAAATTTAATCAATTATTCATAAACCGAATTCTAAAGAGGCAGTTCTCCTTCAAATTCAAAGATAAATCAGTTGAGGCGCATCTTAATGACTACCTTGTTTCACTTTTGAAAAGAAGTTATAAAATTCCATTAAACTTTGACTTTCCTTGTTCCACATCATAACATGGTCATTGTAGTTATTTAATGAAGTGAACCTTGGTCGATTCAAGAATCATGCAGAACATGGTGAAATTTAAAGTAATTGACATTGGCTACATGAAGTATTACCATTGGCTATATGGAGGCTAAAATATTTTTGCTGTGTAGTGCAGCTCATTGATTAACATTTTTATTAAACATTTACTTATACAATGCTCAGTTACATACTTTGTAATCAAATAGAATAAAATACGGAAAAGGCCTGTCTCTGGTCAACTTGTGATTTGGAGCAAGGCATTCAATTTGTCTTAAATGCCTTAGCTATAAGAAGAGAGAATTCAGATAATTTCTAAATGTCTCACACAGATATTCCTGCATGGATACTTTGTGTTCTAGGTCAAGGTCTTATCATGGGACCTCTACTAACCTTTCTCCTCCTTCATTTCAAAATCCTCTAGTTAGTATTTTGAAATTAGTGTTAGTGACCTCAGGGACCAGCATTCCATTGGGCCAGATATCCCATCTTCCATTACAGACTGTGACCTCACAAATGCTACTTTACTTTCGAGGACTTCATGGGCTGTCCTAAAGATTGAGTGAGTTAGTGCAGGTGAAAGCTTAACACTGTGTGTTGTTTGTACCCTTTTACATACTAAGAACCTAGTCGGTGTTAGCTAACTGTGTACTGAGGAACTATCTCCACGAGTATCCTCCAATGGCCTATCACCAACCTTTACAGTCTTTCAATGAAAGGGTTTCTGTTTTGTTTTGTTGTTTATTTACTGTCACAAAAGAGAAAAGCTAATTTAAAAGCCCTGGTCTCCAGTCAGGGAGAAAACTCCAGGGGCTAGGCTTAAAATATAACACATAGTATAGATTTAATTCCATTCTTAAATCCTTTCCAAAAAACAAAAACAAAAAACACAAACACATAAAAAGTAAACAAATACCACCAAAACTGCAGGATAACTTTCTTGTAAAGGGAGAAAATAGCTTTCCTGGAGTATAGAATCAGAGAAGTTTTTCTAGAAGGAAAGGAAAAAGCAGGTGATGCTGCTATAAATGAACGAACACTGAGAAGATGCTTGAAGCCCATTCAGTCCCCCTGATGCCCTGCTGTCTGGGAGTGAGGCTCCCCTCTGCCATGGAATCACCTGATAGGCTCTTCATGGTTGCATCTTTGTCAACATGTAGAGTTGATGTTCACACCCACACAACAAGAAGTGAACAACTAAACATAGATCAAGATTAAGTCAAAATACACTTTCACTATGGATCAGTCTTGCCAAAACTAAACCTCCTCTATGTTTTATCCATAGAAAGATATTTCTCTCTTTGAAAAACTGCATCAATCTCCAAATCCTGTAAATTCCAAAGATGAGGATGTTAGCAGTAATAAATGTCTCACAAAGATATTGATGTCTTCATATTTGATATTTCTGGAAATGAAGATTGATGCTATTTCCTTAGGCTGACCTATAACAGAGTTTCACTTGAAACTCTCTCTCTCTCTCTCTCTCTCTCTCTCTCTCTCTCTCTCTCTCTCTCACACACACACACACACACACACACACACACACCTGCAACAAAATCAGTTACCCATTTGAGCCTATTTTTCTTACCTCAATTCTAAGGACCTTTTCCACTGAAGTGCGGGAGAGGCATCACTTGTGGATGTCTCTTGTGTAGTCAGTGACATGGGGCAGAAGGCATCGAATCCCAGTCGGCCAAAAAGATTTATAAAAGGTTTCCAGTACAAGATGATAGTCTCATGCTAATTGTATTTTATCCATGAATAACTGAAATGAATGGGAACCAGAAGTTCAGCTTCCTAAATGTGTTTTAGAGTATCTACAAAGAGTAGAACTAGACATGTATACTTTAAAGTTTTGGGTAAACATCTCATTCTAAACTTTATTTTTTAAATAATGATAGTGATAGTTATCTGTTGCTGGGAATTGAACTTGTAAACCTCTCTGACCCACTGCCCATAGTAACAAATAGGAAGAACAACTACCTTTTCCTGAGGACCTTGTACGCTTTATAGAGGCTACTACAATTAGTCCTCTCAGCAGGTAGGAGTGATCTTCCTGCTTTATAAAGGATCAATCTAAGCCTTTCAGAGACAGAGAAGACATTTGAAATGCCAGAGACTGACCAATTTACTTTTTCTGACTTCCAAAGTATGACAAAGTAATTGAACTACAAAAATTCTACCCCAATTCAAAGAGTGTTTTAGTCACATTTATTGCCAATATCTTTTAAGGGTAAGATGAGTCTGTCTTCAGAGAAGAAAACAATTACTTGATGATTTACAATTATTGTAGCTGGATCTAGTAATTTTACTGATAGTTCCACAATTTTCATTTTCTTTTGAGCTTTATTGAGGTATAATTGACAAATAAAATTGTAAGATATTTAAAGTGTACGTTGTGGTAATTTGATATATGTATACATTGTGAAATAATTCTTTATGTCTACTTAAAACATCTATCACCTCACACATTTACTTTTTTTGGTGAGAACATTTAAGTTCTGCTCTCTTAGCAAATATCAAGTAATAAATATATGTAATAAATATATTACAATTTATGAACTATAGTCACCGTGTTTTACATTAGATCCTCAGATCTTATTCATCTTATAGCTGAAAGTTTGGACCCTTTTACCAACTTCTTACTATTTCTCCAAGCCCTGGTAACCACTTTTCACTTTTCCACTCTCTGATTCTGTGAATTTCACTTTATTTTCTTTCTTTTTTTTTTTAATTCCATATATAAATAGCATGCAGTATTTGTCTTTCTCTGTCTGGCTTATTGCACTTAGCAAAATGCCCTCAGGGGTGTGTGTGTGTGTGTGTGTGTGTGTGTGTGTGTGTATCAGGGGTGCCAAAAAAATGTATATAAGTGGACACTTTGGTCAACGTTGCTCAAGCAGTAATTCATCGTAATCAGAAGTGTCTGGACTCTGATGGTAACCACTTTGAGCACCTCTTGTAATTGCAGAAGTCAAATGTGATTTGTATTCATCTTTTGTTATCGGTATATGTGTATATTGACTATTACAATTTTAATACAGTTTTCCTTTCTTAAAATGTGTATACATTTTTTGGCACCCTCTGTATATCACATTCATATCTTGGCTCTTATGAATAATGTTGCAATGAACATCTGAATATGGGAATGCAGATATCTCTTAGATACTCTCTTTACATTTCCTTCGCATATATACCCTGAAGTGGGATTGCTGGATCATATGGTAGTTATTTTTTTTATTTTTTAGAAATTTTTGAGGCACCTTTATACTGTTTCCCATAGTAGTTTTACCAATTTACATTTCCACCAACAATACATAAGGGTTCCCTTTTCTCCACATCCTCACCAACACTTGTTATTTCTTGTCTTTTTTATAATAGCCTTTTTAACAGGTGTGAGGTGATATCTCATTGTGGTTTTGATTTGCATTTCCCTCATAATTAGTGATACTGAGCATCTTTTCATGTACCTGTTGGCCATTTGAATGTCTTCTTTGGAAAAATATCTATTCAGATCCTATGCCCTCCCATTTTTCTATGACCAAGTTCTGTTTAATTTTGCTCCATTTACAGTACTTCGTTTTACTCCTAATAATGTTATTTGATGTTTCTTTCTAATAATACCACAATTTTGTGACTTTTGTTTTCCTTTTCAGGCTATTCCAGGTATTTCAGAGAAGGAAAAGGCTGGTAAGTTGAAATTTGGTTGTGTTTTCCATCCTATCTATTTTAGAATAAAATTTCAACTTCATGTAGACATTTCATTAAATACAAATATGTGTAAATCTCATCAACCTCTGGGTAAATATTGTTGAATTACTGAAAAATATATTGTGTTGCTAAAATGTAAGGAAAAATATGTGGTTTTCTAATACAGCATTATATCAGGTTAGAAAAAGATGTGTGCTTCTTGTAGCCTTACAATAAGTTGCAACTGCAACCACATTTTTTTTTTTAAGAAAAGGGTTAGACGCTGTTCAATGTAGGAGAATGGTCTTTGGCAATTGGTTGTTAATAATCATCAAGATTATTTTTTAATTTTAAGTAGCTTACTTAGTAGTCATAGAAAGAGTTTTACTTATTTAAAGCTGATGCTATACTATCAATAGTGTAATTGTAAAGCAATATGAATAATTGTATTGGAAAAAATAGTATTTTTCTATGCTCTATGCTATTATTATAACTATTTAACAGTATTAAGGAAAAATGGATAAGGACTGATGAGAAACATGGAAATATGAAAAATTAGACTTTAATTGGTGGGATTATATATATATATATATGTTTTTTCAAAATATGTTGATCTTCCTCAATATTGTCTCATATTTTCTGTGTAATAACAATAGTTTTCTAAAAAACAGAGTAAATGTGTGCAACCAAACTTGAAACATCAGTTAAGTTTTAGACATTTGTGATTTTTAAGTGCCACATTAAATGTGTATAGTATCACGTAAAAGATGTCTTGACTTCAAGTGACTTGAAAGCATTAGAGTCTATCTGATATGGTTTTTATACAGGAAATGTTCTCTTTCTATTGGGTTGTTGGAAAAGTCATGACGTATTTTTTCTATGTTTTTTGTTTCAAAAATGCATCATGACTTTTCCGACAACCCAACAGTTCAGTGATCTTATTTTTACTGCTAGTTTTCACACAAAAGTTTCTGTGATTTGTATCCTTCCATAGTTGAACTTTTCTCTCATGTTAGGCTGTGCCTGATTTCTTCACTCTTAATATGTTGAAAGATAACTCCTCAGAATACAAGGAAAAGAATGAACTGACATCAAGTGTCAGTTCAAGAGGAAAACTGTTCAATTTAACAATTCAGTGGTATTACAGGGATTAGTAGCAAATATTAAACAGATTTAAATTATAGTTCCTGGTCTCTATTATCTTAAATAGATTGTGTTAGTTATCCAGTTAGGATAAGGAATAACTGGTTAAGTGAGTATTTGCATCATACAGCAAAAGGAATTTAGCCAAAGTCATGCTTTATCTTGAGTTGTGACATTCTCTACAATTCCCAAGGTTAGCTGCATTTAAGCAAAGTATGTAACAGAGCAATATTGTCATCTAGTTCTAGAATATCAGCAAATTCATACCCCATGGAGGAAATTAGGATGTGAATTCTTGGCCAGGGGGGAAGGGAAAAAAGGGATGGAAGTGTCATTGCTTGAGGGGATGGAGAAGCAGTTATCTTCACTCTCTGCCACTTAAATGACTGCAGTTTGATAGGGACAAGCACTTCATTTAATCAAACTTCTCAAATGTTTTAAAGATATTTTTATCACAACAAAGAACTAATTAAACAGGTAGCATAAATATAATGCAACCATCACTTTTTATAATAATCCTGGAAGTTTTCTCCACAGGAACAACAAAAACAAAAAAAGTGGGATTGTCATTCTTTATTTAATGAGCTCTTTGGGTTATGTCTATACTGCTGGTGTACAAATGCAAAGCATTAATAAATTTCATTCACAGAGGTTCCACAAGATGGTCTGTGAAAAGTAGAATACACTAATTGATATACAGAGGGTGCCAAAAAATTTATACACATTTTAAGAAAGGAAAAAGCTATTAAAATTGTATTGGGTCGTCTGGAAAGTCATGATGTATTTTTCTATGTTTTTCAATGCAAAAATGTGTCATGACTTTCCCGATGACCCCATAATACTCAATATATACCAATAACAAAAGATGAATAGAAGTCATGTCTGACTTCTGCAATTACAAGAGGTGCTTAAAGTGGTTACCATCAGCATCCAGACACTTCTGATTATGGCAAACTACTGCTTGAGCAACATTGACCAAAGTGCCCACTTGTATACATTTTTTTGGTACCTTAGGTATATGACCTACCCAGGTTCCAGGCCCCCAGGTGCCCCATCTCAGATGCTTAACCTAGCATGGACTGATTTGAGCAGAACCTGGCTTCTATATATTAAAATATTAGAATGATTAGAAATTACTCCACAATGGATTTTGATTTAGATTTATTGAGAATGTGCTAATTTGTTTAGGGGGAAATATAATTTTGTTTGATAATATAAATATAATAAAGAAATAAAATACATATATTTTAAAAATCAGTGAATTTATCTGTGAAGATAAAGGCTTATGTTTGAATATTTTATTACTAATGGTATCAGTTTGACAACTCAAAAGAGAATATGACTTATTCCAAAAGTTTTAAAGGACCATAACAGTCTAAGCAATCTAATTCTTGTATTTCTAAACTTTATTATGTCCTATTTAAACTATTTGAGTGTTTTATATACAAATGCAAATCTCTTTATTCCTATCTTTATGAATCTTTATTTTTAAACTCTGCTAGACAGAGGAATGGCAATGAAGTCAGAGGACCCACTCAGTCTTCTGAGGGTTAATTGAGCTCTTAAATAGGATTAAGCTTCATGCCCGCCCCTAAAGCCTGTCATTTTTTTCTGTCTTGCTAAATGAATGTAGCTTATTGTTCCTTATTAAGAAGGCCTATTTTTAAGCCGTGTGACCTCTCATCCAAGCCAACTGGAACCAAGTCCACCAGGCTTTGTGAAGCTCTAAACGAAATCATTTTGGGTACATTCCATTAATAATTCTTGAATTGCACTTGTGTGGTTGTCCCTATGTGTCCTTTAAGTGGCCCTCTTCTGTTCTGATCCATGTTGCTATATACACGCAGCCTAGTGGAATTGGTTCTGCTGCTTTTCTCCCACCTCGTGATGACAAAAAAAAAAACTCCAAGGGGAAGCAATTCTGAAACAGCCTCCCATTGGTTCATTCATCCCACAAATACTTATGGAACAGAAACATGTATGAGGCATCGTATTGGGTTTTATCAAGGAAGCAATTATGTGCATAAGGCATGGTCCTTGCCCTGCAGGAACTCGAACCCAAGTTGAGAATATTCTAATAGGTTAGTATCCTCTGTTCCCTCTTCTCAATGAGAATAGCTTGACCCAGCTTATTCAGAAAGCTTCCCAGGAAAATAATCAAATTTAAAAAAAATTGTTTTCAAGAAACTCTGTTATGTGCATTCTCAGGATCTGAAACAGAAAATAATTAATTAAAAAAAAACAGGATTAGCCACATCAGTATCAGTATATCCAACACATAATATTTTCATATAACTTTTATTATGCTTCTAGCATCCATATGCCCCTAAGGAGTGAGCCCAGTGTCATTGGCATAGTCTCCAACACATCTGCTTCCTACCCGTGTGTCCTTGAGCAAGTTACTTAACCTCCTCACTTTTTCATTTCTACAGCATAAGTAAAGAAGTTGCTCTGATAAGGCAACAATGCTTGGCACAAAGTGGGTCCTAGAAAATGGTAGCTGTATTTTATGATAATGAGTTATTATCATAATCGCCATGTGTACAAGCCAAATAGAAGCTAGCCGTGTTACTGCCACCCATGTCTGCTCCAAAAGTTCTTAAACATTTCCTCAGGGCACCAATTAACAGCTAAGCAGCTGTCCATGTGGAAGAAAGATAACACTTTCTCCAAAAGCTTCTGGGTGAGTTAATTCAGATGGAAGTTATTACAGTATAGGCAAAGTTGTTCGTATTTAAACTTCCATTAGCAATTCTTATCTCTATTAGACTGAAATTGTCTCTTGTGAACAGATCATCTTTGATTTTCACCAAGATTAGCCCCTGGAAAATGTAAACCCTCTGTCCTATCTTCCTGACTCCCTGTATCCCAAGTCCCTAAAATAACAGGACTTCCTCACTCCCTGCACACAATCTTGTCAGCACTGCCTTCTAATCACCCCTTGTCCATCCTCCTTGTCACTGCTTTAATGCAGCCCTCCACTTTCCACTGGACTTTCGTAACAGTGTCCAGACTGGTTTCCCTGCCTTAACCTGTCATTATATCAGTCCATTCTTTACACTATCAACAGAGTTATCTTCGAAAAGCACAGCCTGATCAAATAAATTCCTGATTCAGCATTTTCTTTATCTCCCTTCTATCTACAGGAGGAGGTCAAACTTTTCTGCTTGACATACCTGGCCATTTGAAATCTGGATGTAGTATCACTTATTGGACTGAATATGTCCATTTTGCCCCTCAGATCCACTCTCCACCCTACTCCTCCCTGGCTCTGTGCCTGGAGGCTGACTGATGTAGGCAAAATCAATGAGCTGTCCTACTTTCAAATGTCTTCCCCATTCCACCAATAAGGAGCTCTGACAAGAGGCTGAGGGTGGGGGGCCAGTGGGTCCTCCTGTGGAGTCTCTGTCGGCTTCTCTTAGGTGACCCCTTCCACACAAGTTTCCAGGTTCTGACAACCATTCTCTCATCTTGCACTCATGGTTTCCCTACACCTTTATAAATAGTTCTGTGACTAAATTTCCCTCCATTTACCCAATGTGTCATTGTTTTCTGCAAGAAGTCTCGCTGATATACCTACCAATATTTTCTCTTCTTTCTATTTGTGTAAGTTAGGTTTTGTTGTTGTTGTTATACTTAAGCCATTGCATCCAGCTACAGAACACCTCCAAACTCTATATTTTTCTACTTCTGCTTAGATCATGAAGCTGCCTTTAAAACTATGTAGATGCTACCATAGATATAGAGCTAGAGAGTGAGCGAGAAAGAGAGAGAGACCATGTTTCTCTTCAGCCTAAATGAATTCAGTTTCATTGCATTCAGTCACATGGGAAAGAAAAATATCTATCTTTATGCTTTAGAATGTGTTCTTTGTGTTCTCTATTGCAAGGAAGCATGTAACTTAAATTGAGGACGGGGCATTTAAGTATATACACAAATCTGCGTCACCAGCCCACAATGTGTTAAGAAAATCAGCACTGCATTTTAGTCACTAAAATGTGACTGAGTATATTTGAAAAGTAGTAATGTGGAGCACTATGAAATCTCTCATTCTAAAATTCAATTGCAGAATGCCTCGCAAATTTTGTCAGGCTGCATGGAAAATAGACCATTATCATTAGCCAAAAATGACAAATTTTTTTGCTCTCTCTGTGTCGAAAAGTCTGCTTGTTTTATTAGATCCAACAATACGGCCTCCTTAATGAATTATTTCCCAGGCAGATTTAGTCATTGATTATTCTGTGCTCCTAAAAAACTTTGTGTTTTTTGTTATATTTCAGTCCTAATATCTTGCTTCACTATGTGTCCCCTTCTCTGGGCTGTGAGCTTTTCTAGGTCAGGAATATTGTCTTTGTGTCCCTGTAATTAAAACAGTGATTAGCACATAGTAGATATTCTGTAAATACATGGTAACCAATGAATTTTAAACGCAAAGATCCTTTGGCTTGATCTTAATGATTTAGAGTTAACAGGGTTCTAAAACTTTAACTCCCCGCCACCTCCCTCCATTACTCCTATTACTTCCATAGCTGCCAAATAACTCAACCAGGTAATTAATTAATGGTGTTCTTCAGAGTTCTATCCCATACACATGTATAAAGGGCACCATTGAGAAAGATGACTTTGGATTCTAACTTTGGTTGCATTTCTTGGTCATTTTTCTTAGAATGTTTTCTCTCCTGCCTCAGGGTTATTTGGTTGGCCAGAAATGTTAAAAATCCAGATAGTGAATGATTATAGCCTGAAACATTTGTGAAAGATAGCTTTCAGAAGCATATAATGGATTGGTAGTCTCTGCAAACTTTATGTTGTAGTTGGTAAGGCAGAACATAAAAATCAAACACTTCTTTGTGACAAATGTGTGAGAGGGGGAAAAAAAACAGGGTTTTCATAATTTCATTCCAAGCGCCTTGTAAACATACTAAATAACAAAGCCCAGACATGGTGCCTTTTGGTATTAATTTTCCTGGCTGCCTTTGATCACTGAGAAGGGAAATGCAAATTACAGGAAAAAAAAGAAAGAAAAGAAAAGAAAAAGAAAACTGAAATGCAAAGATATTCCCCTTTTATCAGTCTGATCATCATTGCTTCTATTCAGAGAATTACCAAAGCAACCTATTCCTCTCTAAGCCATGTTGCAATATCTACAGATCCAAAGAGATCTGATGAAAAAACAAAAATAAGACTGCTCTATTTCAGAGTTCTCCATTGGAAGACTCTGCCCTATTTTATGTCTACGTTTTAGTATAAATCAGGTCGGTTTTAGTGTCATCTCACCCAGTAGACTGTAAGTACCGGAAAGACAGAATTTTGTTTCATTTAATTCTGTATTCCCAGTACCTGGCATTATATAATTGCTTGATGTTTGGGTAAATAAATGAATAAATGAGGTCTCTTAAAAATCAGAAAATGCTTTACTCTATACACATAATACTCCCAAAGCTAACTGTAGAATCTATTCTAAGTAAAGCGTTTTCTGTAACTGCAAAGACCCCCAGCTGTTTTACAGGGTTCCACAGGATCTGAAAATTGTCTTTATCTGGCCAGCCTGGGCTTTGGCCAACATTCCAGATTCTTTCTTCTCTTTCGCGCTCAGAAAATGAATTTCATTGTTTTTATACTAATGGCTTATGAATACTCACTTGCTTCACTTTTCTTAGTATATGGTCTCTGCTCGCCTGCTTTTTTTATGAGGAAGGAATTTAGGGTATGCCCGCACATAACCTCTCATTTTTTCTGAAACCTAATGTAAACTAATCCATGAAAAGTTGGCTGTGGTTGACTGGGCTGTTGAGAGGAAACATATTAGCTTTCAGGTATCAAGGAATTCATGAAAAATAAAAGTAAGCTATTCTTAAGTGGCAAAGATCTTGAATTCATAGTATAATTTTCTAAATATGTTTCTTAATATTCTATTGGTATTTCATTTATTACCAAGTACATAAACCAAGTTGATTATATATCACCAGAACCTATGAAACACATTTCCTTTGCTTCTCAATTATATTTCAAGCAACATGGGTAAGTGATAATTTCTATTTTAACAAGTTCCAATTCAAATCTTACCTCTTACACTTGGAGTGATCTCCCCAGGTCTCTATAGCCAATGGTGGCTGTATCCTTCTATGCCATTTAGTGATTATCACAATGTATTTCTGTTCATGAATTATCTTCCATATCAGGCTGTGAGTTCCTTAAGGGCATAAACCTCCCATTTCATCTTTGCCTCCCCCACCCAGCATAGTATCTTGCACAGAGCAGATGCTCAAGAGATAGTTTTTGTTTTGTTTTGTTAACAACTGATAGTCAATTTATTAAAAAGGTTGATTTAAGCATCTGCAATGGTGACTTCAACCTCGACTCCTGGGCTCAATACTGATGAAGTAATCTGCTCAACAGTCTCAGAAGGACTGTGCAAGTCAATGTGGATCCTCATCTGAAACCGGTCCTAAGCCTTAGAACCTTCCCCACAGGGAGTTTCTCTTGTGGTGATTCTCAGAGTCTTGGTTGATATCCCAACTGGTTCTTTCACTTTGAGATGTTTTTCTTTTGCGTCTCTGAGCAAGTCAGCACACATCTTCTCCAAGGATTTTACATTGAGGCTGGTTAGAGTAATTCTAACTTGGCAAATCGTCACCTCTGGTTCCACGGGTGTCTTTCCAGTATTTTCAAAAGCCATGGCTGCGGAGCGGCTCCCTGACCAACTTGTTGCTCAGCGAGAGCGAACAGCAGTGAGTCAGGGGCAGGAGAGGGCAGAATGGCGCTCCACTGCAGCCTCAGCCGTGTCTTCCTCAAAATGCTCGAGATAGTTTCAAACCAATCCATTTATTAGACACACCAAACAGCTCATGCAGGCACTTGGTTTATCTCCAGTCTTACAATGACCATAACTTTCCACGATATTTGACAAGCTAGAAATGTCTTCCTCCAAAAAGTCTTGTGCACATTTTGGTCACCCCTTTATCCCTTGGAAGAATGGCTATCAGCAGCATGAAGAGGTGCCTATGAAATGCCAGTACAGGCTATGGGGCAGTTTGCATTTCAGTATTTTAATTGACATTGACCTTTTATCAGTAGAAAAATAAATTTTTCATTTTCCTTTCTTTTTTAATTAAAATTTATAGGGGTGACAATGGTTAGTAAAATTATATAAGTTTCAAGTGTATAATTCTGTAATATATCATCTATACATCACATTGTGTGTTCACCACCCAGAGTCAGTTCTCCTTCCATCACCATATATTTGACCCCCTTTACCCTCATTTACCACCCCTCCCTCCCCCTTACCCTCTGGTAACCACTAAACTGTTGTCTGTGTCTATGAGTTTTTGGTTTTTTATTTGTTTGTCTTGTTCCTTTGTTGCTGTCAGTTTTATATTCCACATATCAGTGAAATCATATGGTTCTTGACTTTTTCTGTCTGACTTATTTCGCTTAGCATGATAATCTCAAGATTCATCCATGTTGTCGCAAATGGCATTATTTCATCTTTTCTTATGGCAGAGTAGTAGTCCGTTGCGTATATATATTATATCTTCTTTATGAAATCATCATCTATTGAAAGATACTTTGGTTGTTTCCATGTCTTGGCCACCATAAATAAAGCTTCAGTGAATATCAGAGCACATATATCTTTACGGATAAATGGGCTATCATCAACAAGACAAATAATAACAAGTGTTGGAGAGGAACCCTCATACACTGTTGGTGGGAATGCAGATTGGTGCAGCCGCTATGGAAGGCAGTGTGGAAGTTCCCAAAAAAATTAAGAATAGAATTACTGTGTGACCCAGCAATCCTTCTCCTGGGTAAATTTTTCATTTTCAATCTTCCCTGAAGAAAGACAATTTATGAAAAGGCCCTTTCTATGACTCGTACATACAAAGCATTACAAGAACTTTTACTTACTTAGTTTGAAAGTCATATCTGATCACTTCCTAGATGCCTTCAAATATTTACCTTTATAGAGTTCCCAGTGCACAGTCTGCGGTTCAGTTAATTTATTAATAATATGAATATATCCACATACATGTACCAATCAGATAATTGTACATTGATTTTAATTTCTTTGAAGAGGTTCATTTATTTTGAAAAGGTACGTATAGCAAGGTATTGACTTGACCTGTCTGGACAAAGATGACCTACTCAGAGCCTGCACTGGATTGAAGGACTTTTATTTGTTGTTGTTTTTTATATATATGCAAGACTTTGAGATCAATATCGCTTCCAGGTCAATCCATTAACATTTCTATTGCAGAAATAAGATATAATTTTGAGATACTGTGGAAAATCCAAAACAGTTATTAACAAGCACAGCAAATTAACTGGTTCCCCCCAAAAAGCCAGTGCCCATCTTGTTGTGTACATACTATGCAGAAACCAGCCTGGCTATTGTAAAAGGGTGGAGCATGGGTTTAAGAAGCTGTTGTGTCCTGACTGCTGTAATCAGGAAAGATCACATAGAATTCCACAAGTGATGTTTAAGCAAAGTGATCTCCAAAAACCCTCACTTGCCCACCAAAATGGGGTTTTGTTGTTTATTTTTAAAATTTTCTGACTGTTGAGATTGCCCAGAAAACACTCCAGTGGCTCCCAGCTGCTAACATTATAAATGTCTTCTTAATATAAATGTTAAATCAATTCTTTCCTATGAGTTTAAGAAAATAGATAAATGAAGGACAACTGTAATATTCATCACTTCTTTAATTTACCTACCTTTTTAAGTCTATGGTCTTCTTGGGTATATTTATCCAGATGTTTTCCCTGATGCACTGTGATTTCCTGAAAGGTTGTCATTCTCCCTGCACCCATGTAATGCCAGCCTCTTAGAAGTTTTTAACTGAATATTTGTCAAATTAATATTTGAGTGGATAATAACAAGCATCTACTCTGTGCCTGCACTTGCCTAAGCACTTTATAGATATGAACTCATTTATTATAATCCTCTACAAGGTAGGTGTCACTGTTTTCTATAGAGATAAAGAACCTGAGACTCAGAGAGATTTCCTAAAATACCCAAAGTCAGAGTGTGGCCAAGACAGGATTCAATACAAGCAACGCAGGCTAGAATGCAGGCTCGTAACCAACTAAGCTGTGTTAAATGGTTAACTCCTGAGATTCCTTGGGCTGACAAACAAAAATTTCCATAATCTGACCTTCCCCTTCCTTTCCAACCTTATCTCCCATCCTCCTCTAACACAGAAGCACCTTCCGCTGTAGTCATGGCTGCAACCTCACTTTTCTCCTGAATTTGCTTCTGCATAATTTGACCTTTGATCCTCCAGTTTCCCTTCCAGAAATTAACTCCCCCATGCCTCAAGGTCTCATTTGGGTCTCACCTTCACTGTGAATTCATCTATAACAACTCCTGCTGCCATTAACTTCATACTGTTTGAAATGATATATCTGCAGCATATATAGCCCGTACTGGTCATTTTCATACTTGATCATATGTGGATTGTCATCGTCCATGGAGTTGTTTGTTTGTCTCAGCCTTGCCTCCCAAGAGTCTTGTAAGCACTATTTTTTTAAAGTCACTTAGCACAACGCTGTGCACATAAAAGGAAGTTATTTAATCAATAGACTATTTTTAGAGAAGTTTTATATTCCCAGAAAAACTGAGTGGAAAGAACAGTTCAAAACATGTGACATTTGTTTAAAGGCAAAACTATGGAGATAGTAAAAAGATCAGAGGTTGCCAGGGATTGGGGGAAAAGGACTCGAGAATCAAAGGAACACAGTGGCTATTTAGGGCAGGGAAACTATTCTGTGCAATGCTCTAATGGTACAGCATGTAGGCCTTCAGATTGGTTTCTTTCACTTACAATATGCCTTTAAAGCTCCTCCTTGTCTTTTTAGCATTGAATAATGTTCAATTGTATGAAAATACCACAGTTAAAGAAACCTATTTAATGTATTTTTAATGTAAACACTTACCAAAAAGTCGATCGTAGTATATATTATATACTCCACTATGTTAATTTTTATCCTTTTTCTTTAAACATTGTTTTGATTACTTCATTTCTCTCCTTTGGAATTTCTTCAAGTTTTCAAAAGAAAAACACCACCGCTAAATATATTATCAATAGCTGTTATTTCCTGTGTACCAACCATGTAGTCTCTAATAAGAGAGCTGGATGTTTCCTCTGCATTCTCTTTAATACTCTGTAAGCTACTCTGTACATAGTCTCTTGCCCTGAAGCTGATGCTTCGTCTGCCTTTCCATGGCTAACACCATGATTTCTCTTACCTCCAAGTGTTCTAATAAAAGTATGACCAAAGTTAGTAAAACTGTAATAATTCATATAATGTATGTCTACATATTTCTGTCCTTATGCCTTTGCTCCTGAAATTTACTGCCCTCAAAATACTCTTCTGTTATCTTTTATCTTCAACTCACACTTGCTTCAAGGGTTTGCTAGAGTGCCACTTTTTTGTACAAAGTCTCCTCCAATTGCTGTATCTGCGATGAACTCCCCATTTGAATCAGACAAGTTTCATTGCTCATCTTATCTTCAGCCCCTGAAAGGAGCAGCCTATGTGCCTTGTGACCCCATATCCTAACCCGTGGCTGGAGCCAATTGGACTGACTTGACTCAAGGCTAGAGAATACATTGGCTGACCAGTGACACCTCTCTCTCTCTCTCTCTCTCTCTCTCTCTCCCCTCCCCCCTCATTTAAATGATGAGCCAGAGAGACTCAGTAAACCTGCAGCAGGTGCACCAGCTGCAAGTTCACATAAACTGTGAGGTAAAGTAAGAGAAGGAACCATTCTGCAAAGTGGAGCAGGATAATAGAGCAGCTGGGCCATGACAGCAAAGCTAGAGATCATGCAAACTAGAGAAAGAGATGGAAGAAGTAGCTACTCTGCCCCAGATGTAAGCTAATGACTCCCTAGGTGTCAGCTCCAGCTCTCAGGGACCTCCGTCCCACATCAGTAAAATGCCTTCCTTTGTATCATTACACCTCAGGCTTTTCACTGGACCTAGTATAAATGAGTTCCTTGAACTCAGATGATTAAACATACTTCTCTAAATTTCTACTGAATATACCATTAGTATCAAATATAGTCTATTACTTAATTTTACCTGATGTTTTATATCATTCTCTGTTTCTCTCCTGTCCCCCAAAATATGTATAAGCAGTCTCAATGAAGAACCATGACAAATTTTGGGTTGCTATTTAGTTCTACTCCCTAAGTCCTAGCAAGGACTAAATTTATAGTGAATGTTCAATAAAATTATAATTTTTCAGTTATGCTGCCTTTTTAGGCTGCTTCGTAACCACCTTGCAGCCCAGCGAACATTGTCCCACCCCTTTCATCTGCACTCGTCCACATCTGTATCATCACCTCTTGTATTTATGAGACTCATGTCTTTTCTTTTTCCCTTTGACCACATAAATTATCTTTTAAAAATCACTTGACTTCATCCTGGACATGACATTCAATTTTCAATTTGCATTGTCATTTGTTTAAGTCAAGTACTGCTGCCGTCAACCATTTAATATTTTCAACAGGCTACATTCACATTCCCTCATTCCACTAAATATCATTAGTAAGATGTTAAATAATAATACCTAATGATATAAAACCAAAAGGGGGAAGAATATAAACAAACAATCAGGGGCTGAGACAGTAGATGCATTTTTAAAGATAAAATATCTTTAAGAGAAAAAAAAATCAGAATTCTACTAGACTTCCTGTATTCTATGATTTAACATTTTTAAAACATTTTTGTAATAATCCCATGTGTGTGAGATGTGGGGACATTTTCATGATTTTTTTTCTCTAAAGACCACTAAATGGCTGTATTCCATCTTCAATCATCAAGACATTAGTTTTTGTCTATGCAAAACAAAGATCAGTCAGGTGACCAAAAGGGGACATAGGCTTTGCTTACTTTGTGACTAGTATAGTGAGAAGCTGGCTTATTTATTTTATCACAAAAACTTTCATCATTTTGTAATACTTTTGAGCACCAAATTTTGAGGCCTTTAAAAAAAAAAAAGTGAGCTAGGTCTAACTCTGACTTGTGACCCTGGCTCTGAGATGGCACTGATCGTTCTGCAGCTAATCAGGGGCCATTTCCCAGATGGTCCATGACAGCAGAATATAAACAGAATAGTGACCACCTCATCCTCACATGCAGGGAACATCCTGGACTTTCTGTGATGTGAACGAGAGGACTATGACAAAGAGATGTGAGAAATGTCTTTCCAAATGGAGATAGTCCAGCACACATACAAACACCGTCAGGCATTCCAAAAGCACTCCCATCTAGAGTGTAAGCCAGCTTTTAAAAATAACTGCAAATCCCAGATATCAAGACATTTTCTTAAAGAAAACAAAATATAAAATTTCAGCAAAATAGGTTTAGTTAGATTGCAGATAGAAGGAAGCCATAGTTGCATTTTATTTTTTCCTGGTAGAACCTAAGTGAGCCAAGCTAACAGCACTGATCCGTAGAAAGAATTCCACATCTGGAAGATCTTTGCTCCATCTGTGGTAGGTTTCCAGCCTCTTGGTCTTTTCCTACCATTTCCCATGACTTCAGTTTACCTCCCTTTTGTTTTCTTTAGTGAAATCATTTAACCCTTAGGGATTTCGGGGTTTTCTTTGTTTTGTGTTGTGTTTAACAGGAAGGAGAGCAGAGCAGAGGAATATTTCCCAATGGTTTTGAGATTCTCTAGAATTCAGCTTTATTTGTATTTCTTTAAGTGTCTACATAAGTGATATAGATAGTTAAAAAATAAATATCTGATCAATTCTATAGACTTCTGTTTTAGAAATACCTGAGGTAGACACAGTGCTTTGATTTTTATTTCAATGGATTTAACATTGGTCTAAATTTTCCAATTCGGCAGCTTATTTTGTTATCTCAAATAATAGAAGTTAATACCATAGAGCACATAGTTACATACTTGTATCAGAGTACTCACTGATATTATTTTTAATATAATTAAGAAATAATATTTACTACTTAATCTTAATCTCACTGAATGCCCTCCCAAGCTTGAAATAAGTTACATGGCATCGATGTTTGGATTTTACTTTTCTTGTCTGTCCTTAAACTTTGTCTTGGGAATCTCACCTAACTAAAGATATATCTACACAATTTCCAGCCCCACCCCCTCAGCTAAGCTGCTCACCACATTCCCAGCTTCCCTGAGACACCTCACAGAAATGCCCCCACCCTTTACATCTTGAACTTTCTACCTCAGTGGCTTTGCTAATAATACTGTTACCTTTTTCTAAAACTTTCTTTCACACTGTCCTCAAATTTCCACATTTACATCTTTGAAGTCTTTCATGATCCCCATTACTCTGAAATCAGCCCTTTTTCCTGGGACTCTCAATACTGTATTTGAAATTTTCATGAGGTTTTTATCCCTGCATGCCATTGATTATGATCATTGAGGCTTATTTTCCCTATTACATAATAAAACCCATGTCTGGTTTACTTTTGAATGTCTTACACATAAAGAACACCCAATAAGTTTTTGATTGAAAGAAAAATGGCCTTTTTAATTGAAAATAAAGCCACGCCCTTTTAATGCATGTTTATTAAAATATGCCTCATAATTTTCTAGAATACTTGTTTAAAAATCAGACTCCTGGATGCCTCCAGGCATCCTAAATCAGAATCTTTAGGCCCAAAAATCGTAACTACAATACACTATTCAGGGAATTCTTGTCCTAATGTCACAAAGTTTCCCATTTGTTCTTCCTCCGCATGCATATAATTTTAACATGTACTTCCAAGTTTGTACTACATAACAAATTGCTAAGGCTTTAGAAAAATTATCATGACATTGAATGGCTATCAAAAGGTCATATTTTATTATAAATGTAATGAGAAATATTTCCGAATATCTATTTTTATCAAATAATGTGCTGGGCTTATAAAACTGTTCAAGACCTACCCTCAGAGAGCTTATGGTCAAGGTGATAGAAAAGATATATACACATGAAAAGTTTATTGAGCAATCAAAGTAATCAAAGACGCCCTGTTGTGTCATATAGTTTCATATATTTGCCATTAGTCAACCCACTCATTATCCAATCAACTAAAGACAACAGAATTTTAAAGAAGTGAAAGTAATTCCATATGCATGCATGAGAGAAAGAGAAAAAGAGAGCAGAGACTTGGCAATGAGAAGATGAATGCCCCACAACTCTCATTCAATAAGTAGATATTTATTTGGACCAGAGTCTTGTTTTATATATAAATTTCTCTATAGCTCTATATCTCTCTCCTCATCTCCCAGGGCTAAACTTAATTTTGGAATAGTCCAGGAAGTATTCTCAAGCACCCTTGTAACAGGAATCCTAATCTCTGTGACATGGGGGATATTTGGGGCTACAGGGGTAAACCACCTTCTAGTAGTGACTCTGGGCAGTCAGTTGGCAAAAGGATGGAATGTCTCAGAGAAACAGAAAAGATCTCAGGAGTGAAGATGTTCAGAGAGGGACATGGGAGAATGACACAAACAAAAATCACCTAATTTGTGATTTTGTAGTCCTAGAAACAGCCCAAGTGACAATGAAAAATCACTACCATATATTGCTGAAAATGGACATAAATGTTATAGTTCTTTAGTAAGGATACTATCTTTAGCTCTCCCTCAGTGGAATGTATCCATCCCTACTCCAGGTTAATCCAAGTCCTGCCAAGTGTCCACCCATCCAATTAATTCTGTCCTCTACTCTCTCTCTTCCCTCCACTTCCTCTTCCCTCCACTTCCTCTTCCCTCCACTGGAAAGTTGAGGGGCAAAGATAAAGGGAACAAGACCTGGGAACAAGTGATGTTGATACACGCTGCTTTTTCTGCCTCTCCTATTTAGTTGTCTCAGGATTTTCTTGTTCTAGACCTTGAGAACACGTCTCTTAAGAATGCTCCCAGCCTGCTGAGCAAAAGTTTAACAGCTAAGTGGTAAGATACAGGAGACGTGAGACATTTAGCTGAGAGACGTCACCTGAGCTGAGTGGTCCAGAGAGCATCTGGGGGAAAAGAAAGCCTTGAAAAATGGAGAAGGAAGATCTGAGACATTTCTAGGCAAGAAAAATGATGTTGGCAAAGTTAAGACAGTGGGGACACGGTGGTGAAATTCTGTGGCCGGCCCGGCCAGCTGGAGCACAGAGTTTGTGTTTGGAAGGAAACTGGAAAAGTAGCATGAGTCCAGATTCCAACAGGCCTTGAAGAGTGATTATAATTTTTACTAAGAATAGTAAATTTTATTAAATGAATCAGTGATATCCCAGCTGCAAAGATCTAGACATCTTATTTTTAATATTTTATTCAGTAGTAAAGGAAAAAGACAGAACAGGGTGGGGTTTTTTTAGATGAAATATGCACTACAATTTCAGATACCCATTAGATAACTATAATCACTATTGATAAAGGACTTTTAATATGTATACATAATAGGGGATTTAGTGACAAGATTAGAAAAAAATCAAAAGATTTTGAGTTATGTTTTTGCAGTTAGTGAGACACTTTTAAAAACTGAGTTCTACTTAAATAATAAAATTGACTGTTCTATTTCCTGCCACCATCTATCCTTTGTGGATTTTTTTTTCAATATTTCAGTTTTTAATGTTCTTGTATCATTGATGATCTATAGTCTTGGAACCAGGTGTCAACCATTCATTGTGCGTGAAATTCCAAAAGCGAAATTACTCCCATTTCATTTAAAGGTTTTGTTTTGTTTTTTCCAATTTCCAACTTGAGGTAGTAATAATACTTACTATATTGATCATCCATATCAATAATAAATATCAAGAAATATGCAAATATCAACACTTGTTTAATTCAGAGGCTGATTAAAAACTTCGCAAGTGTTTTACCTTTTTCTCCAATTAAACACAGGGGAACTAGCGTATCACCCATTGAAATACTGAAGCAATCATTTGTCTCTAGATATTTTATACATCTGTTTGGCATAGGGCTTCCTACGCTATTTATGGTGACCAATTTTTTTTTCAATCTCTCCCAGACACATACCTTTTGAAAATAGAATGAAAACAGGTTACTAGAAAAATGAAATTGGAAAAAAAAGAAAACCCACAAAACATAAAAAATAGAAACCAAAGTGTTTTATCATTAGATTCCACAGACATAAAATTACCCCATCAAACTATGTATTGTAAGAATTTTCTAAATACTTCTTCTTTATTTCTGTGCTCATCTCTGACCATCTGTCCAGACCCTGGCCAGCCATGGGCCATGTGTCGAATAGTCTCAGAGACCAAGAAACCCAAGCCAATAATGAGTGTGAGGGGAAACTAGGGTAGAATCCCCCAAGTCTCCAATTCAAGATTAGAGAAGCAGTAAAGGCACCAGCTTTCTTTAATCACCACCAAGTTCCTTACTTTATTAATGACAGGGTTCCCACACACACACACACAAATGGAATTCATCCAAAAGAAACTCTTGCTAAAAATCTCCACTGCCCTTCACCATCTGCTGTGTTTCCTCATTCAGGAGCATGCTCAACCTTCACTTTCAGGTGGAGTTTGCAGACTGTCCCTTCCTGTGCAGCTTAATTTATGCAAACAAATTGTGATGTCCCATCTCCTATAATTTAGTTTTCCTTTCCTCAAGGCCTGTATTTTTTACTTTCTTCTTCCAATTTGTCTTTCTTTAGCTTTTGATGTATCAGTCAAAGAATAAATGTTTCACTCTTTTCCTATTTTTTTTTCTTGTTTAAAATATTTGCAAAGAGATTTTTGGCTTACTTTTTATCAGAAAGAGACTGTGAAAATTGTCTGTTCTTTTGGTACTAATGTTAGCAAAATGCCCGTTCACATAAATAAGCATGTTTTAAGGTTCCATTAGGTGCCTTGAAAATGAATATATATCTTCACAAATAACCCAATATAATAAATAAGCCAAATAATAACTATCATTACTGAGTTTAATGTTTTTATGGTTTTGATTAATAACATGCCAATACTAACATTATATGACTTGATACTAATAATTATTCTATATAAATTAGTCTTTCATGATACCATTCAAATAAATCTTATTATTGATAATATCTGAAGTGCCTTCGCAAAAATCCTCTCAAATAATTTGGTCCAATAAAACAGCACTGGGTATGCCATTGCAATTTGTACATGTTCTAAACCAGTGATCATTCTCTAAGAAGCATCAATATCTTCCCCCCTTCTTTGTAAAGATGAACATCTTATTTTCAGAGATTCAGAGCTCTGATGATTTGCTTTTGTCAGAGAATTTTTAGTAAATATCAAAATTTGAACACTGAGCCTCTATTTCCCAATTTTATCACTTCCATATATTTTGCAAAACGTTTATTCATAAAATCCATTGTTTTTTTCAATTGGGTTGTTAATGTATGTGTAAGGTGTAAGGTAAGGGTTGAGGGTAATTTTTTTTCATATGATTATCCAGCACCATTTGTTGAAAAAGGTCATCCTACCCCATTGACTTACCTTGGCATCTTTATCAAAAATCAACTGAGTAGGTAGTATGGGCCTATTTCTGTATTGTGTTCCATTTGTCTGTATGTCTATCCTTAAATCAGTATCACCCTGTATTGGTCATTGTATATTTATAGTTAAGTGTTGAAATCAGGTAGTGTAAATCCTCTAACATTGCTTTTTTATTTTTTTTTCCAAAATATTCTTGGTTATTTTAGGTTCTTTGCATTTCATATAAATTTAAATTCAACTTGTCAGTTTTCAAAAAAATCTGCGGGTCTTTCAATTGGTTTATGTTGAATCTATAGATTAGTATGGAAATAACTGACATCCTGACAATATTGAGTCTTCAGCTCCATAAGCAGGGTATATCTCTCTATTTATTTAGGTCTTTAATTTCTCTTGACAAAGTTTTATGGCATTCATTGTACAAGTTTTGTACACACATTGTTAAGTCTATCTCTGAGTACTTCGTATTTTCTGATCATGTTGTAAATGGTACTTTCTTACTTTAGTTACTAATTGTTCATTGCAGTATATAGAAATACAATTGATTTTTGTATTTGACCTTGAATCCTGTGACCTTGTTAAGCTCACTTTTTATTTCTAGTTAATTGGACTAGAGATTAATCAATTTTATTGATCTTTTCAAAGAACCAAGTTTTGGTCTTCTCTATTGTTTGTCTGTTTTCAATTTCATGGTTTCTGCTCTTATCTTTATTGTTTACTTTTTTCTGCTGACATGTCCAGAGTAACCCTTAGTCTAGGACTAATTTAGCCCCACCACCGAGTGGGATTCCTCCCAATGCCCCATACTGTATGAGGTCTTGGTGGGAACAGAAACTATTCCCAGAGCTGTGTAAGCTCCCAAAAGTTATCTGCCTGCTGACTTACAATACTTCTTTCCCCAGCTGGAGAGAGTTACTTCTCACACCTGTGCAGATCAGTACTCAACCAAAGGCTCCTGCAGAGCTCACTCTCTGTTCTGCTTGCTCTTCTTTGGCACTCTAACCTGCAAATTCTAGCTGCCTTGGTCTCCATAAACTCTGATCTCTGTCCCCTCAAGACTGTGAGGTTATGCTTGGTTTTCCTCTCCCTACTCTGTGGCCCAGAAACTATGCCCCAGGCAGTAAGCTAGGGCAATGGTAAACCTCATCATTTTTTTTTCTTAATTTGTTCAGAGATCACAGTTCTGTATTACCTATTGTGCAATTTCTAAAAAAACATTTGTGTGTGTGTGTGTGTGTGTGTGTGTGTGTGTATCAGCAGGATCCCTTCAAGGACAAAATCTAAGTCAATCTGTAAAATAGCTTTTTACAAAAACATTCAAGCCTGTTGATACTTTTCGGTCTTGTCACAATATATGATGTTTATTAATAATGAGGTTGCAAGGGTGTAGTCAATAGATTTTAGTAACATAGAAAATATTTCGCTCCTGTTTGGTCTGACTTTTAAATTATCCCTGAATATATATGCTTCCATATACCATTCAGCCACTACCCAAAATTGCTTTTGATATTATTATTAAAATAGCATATTATTTGAGGTTATTGATAATTGTTATAATCTATAGGATAATCACATCTTGCATTCTTTTTTTTTAAGATTTTTATTGGGGAATTGGGGGGAGGGGAACAGACAAATTGCTGTCCTTTTGCTCTTCAGTCTAGTTGTGGAGGACATTGTTTCACTGGCCCAAGTTGGCACCATCATTGCGCTCTTCCCGGGCGAGGCAGATCAGTCGCCGGCTTCTGGACGGCNCATCATTGCGCTCTTCCCGGGCGAGGCAGATCAGTCGCCGGCTTCTGGACGGCCGCTCACTGCGGCTGCTGGCTACACATGGTAGCCCTTGGCAACCCACTGCAGCAGGGGCTGCAGCCCACTCCGTCACCTGCAACTCACAGCAGCCCAGCTCCAGGTTGATCTGTTGTTCAGCATCTTAGCTGTAGAGTGCAGTGTCACTAGCCCTCATATGTGGGATCCGAACCTCTGGCGTCTCAAGCCAGCTCTTAACCAACGCGCCACTCTGCCGGCCCTCTTGTTGATTTTTTTAATAGAAATTAAAAATATTTTAACCTTCTAAAATCGTGACAGAAGAAAATCTGAATCCGTTACATAGGAAAAAAACATTTCTGGAGACATCACTATTTCCCCTTTCCATTTTCTTAGTATCTTTATTTCCTGTCTCTCTGCCAAAAATTCCAGTATAGAAAACTAGAGTCAACTACAGAAAATGGAAAAGAAATAATTGTGAGAGGAGTAAACCAAAACAAACAAATGAACAATTCCAAAAAACAAAAACAAAATGTTCAAAGCAACTTGAAAATAGCTTGAGGAAAAGTATAAAATGGCCAATTATATTTACTAATAGTTAAGATTCTGTTGAGGTATTTTTTACAAGAAGAATGAAGTCATCTACCCAGTAGAGTTGTTTACCCTTTTGATTCTACTCCAGTAAGAGAGATGAGGCCCCACCCTGGTGATTCTGATGCCCATTTACCATTCAGGACCAGAATCAGTAATCTAGTCAGCCCCTCTTTAGCAGTTACAAAGATGCAGCCCCAAGATCACAAAGCTGTCAAGAGGCAGGTTTGAAATCAAATCTCTGTTCAAGCTGCTGTAACAGAATGCCACAGACTTGGTGACTTATAAACAACAGGAATGTATTTCTCACATTATGGAGACTGGGAAATCCCAGGTCAAAGCAGGGGCAGCAGATTCACTGTCTGGTGAGGTCTTGCTTCCTGGGGCATAGATGGCCATCTTCTTCTTGTGCCCTCACCTGGCAGAAAAGGCAAGGGAGCTTTCTAAGTCCTCTTTTATAAGGATATTAATTCCATTCAAAAGAGTTCCACCTTCAGGACCTAAACACCTCCTAAAAGCCCTACCTCCTAATATCTTCACATTGAGGATTAGAGTTCAACAGTTGGAATTTGAGAGGGGAAACATTCAGTCTGTAGCCATTTCCTGTCTCAGAGGTGACTTCTCAGCCCAGGTGGAGAACTTTGTTTCCAAAAGCATAAGGTATCATTGAATTAGTCATTGCATTAGTCAAGAAGAAAAGGAAGTTTTTCTCTCTCCTAATATTTACTTCTTGTTTTATTATACTTTTTCCTGTAATGCATTTGTTCAACAATATTCCTCCACGTTGGTTTTACTCTGAAAGATGGTGTGATTTGGGTAAATATCAGTAGTTGTAGAGAGTCTCTGAACTTCTTTGATTACTAACTCCTGTCAGCAAAACTTCCTGAGCATAGAGCCTCAATATATACATTTGTTTATTTATAACATACCCATTGATTGTTGTACTTGTGGGCTTTGTACATTAGACAAAAATGTAAACTTTGAAAAACTATATACATAGATATAGATTCTAAGGTTTTTCTTCCTGCCTTCTAAGAGGAATTTTTTCCGCCCCCAGGTCAGTGATCAGGGATTTCAAGAAAATAATCATTGTGGTCTACTGGTCTACCAGGCATCAATAGATACCTAACAGATAGTATAAACAACTTTGACCTAAGTAAGCCCTTTGGTTGAGAACATTTAACAGAGTTTATCACAAATGAGATTCTCAACCAAATTCATTGTAATCTTTAGGGCTCCAAATGTAGAAGCATATTAAGAAGTAAAATTGCCACTTGGACCAAAGTAAACGTGCTAAAGATGGTCATATTGAATAAACATTTCAAAATGAAAACAGTTATCAACAGTATATAACCTACAGGATATGTGTTATTAATTTTAGTTAACAGAAATCTAATGGAATACATATTCCTCAGAGTTACAGAGGCTTCATGCTATGAATTCTTCTTGTCCTGGACTTTTGGATACCTACATGATGGAGAACTCTATTTTGGAGGACTTACCACCCCTAGGCAGACTTACTATGCCAAGGAAGGCGCTATCACTCACTCAGCCTGACGTCCTGTTGCAGGAGCTGGATCACTCAGAGCTTAACCAAACAGGGTTTTAATAATTTCCTCTTCGTGCCAAAGACCCAGATCCAAGCTTGGCATCAACTTAATAAATTTTCCATTTCCCATCATTTTTCACATTATTTTGAAAGAAACTACCAGCACTTTGGGTAGTACTAAAAGTTCTAATTGCTCCAAAGAAAGCTTAAATGAGTTGCATCAGCAAATGAAAGTGACCCTAAGACCAAAATGGATTTATGCTACACAGGCTTGGAAAATAAGGTGTCCCTAACATTAGGTCAAAGCAAATGGGACTTAGAAACACTATTAAATAAAAATTTTTGTTTGCGGTAAGAAAATTTATAAGTGAGATAAAACTAGATAAAATTTATATCACATTGCCAAGTGTTTTTCTTAGATGGAAAATCTTAAGGACATACTTGAGTCGGAATCTCTAGCTTACTGTACAATGAGAATCTCTGCTCTCCAGGGATCTGGAAGAGTTTGCAAAGCTTTCCCAGGTCAGAGTGTAACCCTTACCAGTGGCTGAAGCTAGCTTTTTATCAAAAAAAAAAAAAATGAGGAAGTGAGAAGCTGTCAAAGCGTTATGTTGCTATTCTCATTTGTCTTATAATTCCCAGTGGAATCTTGAAAAAAAACCAATGGACTTCTCATATTCCCACTTTCCCCATCTGCCAAGCTGAGAAAACACTAATTATCACATACTGCCCTCACCTCTCACAGTGTGAAAAGACTTGGATTATTTGAAATTTGTGGAAATACAACTTGAAGAATTATTCTATAAACAGTGGATTCTGAAAAGTACTTTTTTTCTGTGTGGAACATTTCTAATGGCCAATAAACACAGAAAGCAAGCAAAAGAAACAAACATAATTTAAAATTGGCTGTGTATTAGAATATTTTTTATACCATCCCCATGAGATGTGGCTGAGAGTCATCCATAAGGAGTTGAAATAGCCTCACAACAAAATTTGGATTTAATGAGTTTTCAGAAATGAGGGGCCAATTTGCCAGCCCTACATTTGCCTAGGGTAAAATCAATAACAGCCCTCCTTGCTCGATAACATTTAGCTGGGCTCCCCTTCTCCAATAGCCTGCCAATAAAAGTTACATTTATGTTGGTACATTTTCTTTAAAAAAACAAAACAAAACCATGAACACCTCTTAGCTAGGTCAGGTCTGTGGAACATTCTATCAATGGAACCTATTTTAAAATAAGTAGGTTTTTCCAATACCTGCTGAGATGTGCTACAAGGAACTAGAAATATTGTCCTGGAAAAGGAGGAGAAAGAGGGTCATTTGGGAGCACTGGAGATCAGACCTGGGTGCTCCATTATTAAAAAGCAAGAGTTGACTAGGCCTTGGTTCTCTTGGCTCATTGCCTTTCAATTTCCAGATCTGGGATCACCTGAACCCATAAGAGACTCAGGCTTCGTTCATATCTTGGGTCCTGTTGGTGATTTTACCTGCCTAAGATTAAGGAACTTTGGCCCATAGCTTAGTATCAATTGAGCCTAGATAATACTAATGGGTCATTGTCATCACTATCATTACTTTATGATCAGTCAAATTCACTGGGAGGCTTAATGAGCTTTGGATGAAGATAGCTCTGGGTGTGAACCCTGAATCTGACATTTACTATCTGACCTTTCTCAAGTCTCATCTCTCTGAGCTCCAGTTTACTAATCTCTAAAGAAGAGATATAACACCTATATTGGTCTATCCATATGCATGGGTCTGTGTACAGTGCTGGTAGATTTTGTGGTACGTCATAGATACTCAATAAATATTATATTCCTTTTACTGTTCCCCTTTCCTATCTGTATTTAGATATAAAAAGCTTCATGCCAGTATAGTCAGTCATTTTTTGACTCATACAATCAGATGTTGATATCCATGCTAGGAATGATTATATGTCCCTGACTCCCTGGCATTGTCCTAAATCGAGATTGGACATTTAGGTGAAGTCAGTAAGTAGGAAGAGTTAGGCACCCAGGCTATGTTTTACTCCTCTGCACTCCCATTCACACTTTGCTTCTATCATGGAACGCATCATGCTATTTCGAAATTATTTGTGGTTAATGTAATTTCCCCTCCTTGGACACAGAGTTGATGTCTTATTCATCTTCAGCTTCCCCATGCCTCGCACAGTGTGTGGTTCATGACTCATGCTGTTCCTCTGCAAAAGGGGACAACATTGACCTGTTCTGTGCCACCTGACCAGGAAATGAGTGCTCAGACCTTAAAGAAGACACACACACACACACACACACACACACACACACACACACACACACACACACACACACTGTAGAAAAAGAGGCAAAGAGAGACAGAAAACTTTGTTTTAAAATGGAACCAGGTATTAGGTGATCACATGTTTTGAGTTTTTTAATGGGGAATTTTCCCTTGGATTTGACTCCCGTAGGCACTGAGGTCTACATATCTCATCAGATAGTACTTGTTGCCTCCTGATCTATGCCCAGCCCCGTAAGAAGGCAAAGAGGTAGATATCTACCAAGAAGCACAGTCTCAATCAGAGAGACTCATGAGCTTTAACAATTCAGAAACAATACAATTTAGGACTCATGGGTTACTAATAAGCAGTGTTCCTAGTATTACTTATAAGTGGTGAGCACATTCTCACTATTTTAATTGACATCCTTCGTATAATTAAGCTGTGAAAGTTGACTGGAAAGAGGATGCATGCTGGAAAAATGTGGAGACTCGGGAGATCGGTGTGGATTGAAAATGGTTTCAGGTGGGGCCGGCCGAGTGGCGCGATGGTTAAGAACTGGCTTGGGACACCAGAGGATCCCGGTTCAGATCCCACATATGAGGGCCAGTGACACTGCCCTCTACAGCTAAGATGCTGAACAACAGCTCGACCTGGAGCTGGGCTGCCTTGAGTCCCCTGCGACGGCGTAGGCTGCAGCCCCTGCTGCAGTGGGGTGCCATGGGCTACCATGTGTAGCCAGCAGCCAGCGTGAGTGGCCAGCAGCCTGCTGTGTCCAGAAGCCTGAGACTGATCTGCCTCGCCCAGGAAGAGCGCAATGATGGTGCCAACTTGGGCCATTGAAGCAACGTCCTCCACAGCTAAACTGAAGAAGAAAAGGACAGCAACTTGTCTGTTCCCCTTCCCCCAATTCCCTAGCACTGTTCCCATCCCCCCAATTCCCCAATAAAAATCTTTTAAAAAAAAAGAAAATGGTTTCATGTGTAAAAATAAGAATGGTAATAATTAGCATTTGCTTAGTACCGTCAATTTACAAAGTGCTTTTACAGCATTATCTAATTTCACAAAGGTTACGAACTGGCCCTTAGATATATCATGCCAAACCTTGAAAGCTCTAATATGGGATTTAGGGGACAGTGAGAAAGCAGAGGATTAAAAATGCATTAGAAGGCAGAAAATCGGCCAAATTCATTGGCAGAGCAATAGGTTTATTTGGCATTTTAGAAACTCAACATATCTCGTAAAAGAAGCAGTTGGCCCACATTTTGATTTCACAGTGTTGGCACTTTTTTTATTGTTTTAAGAAGAGTTTTTGATGTGCAATTATAATGTTGAAGTTCGCTTACTGGAACTAAAAGATTCACAAAACCAAGGGACATCTGAACCTTTTATTTAGAGGCAAAAGCTAGAATTATTTGATTAAACCACTGAGTGTAAGTAGAAGCATAGTTAGGGGGGAAATATGTGAGCTGATTAATAGTTTGTTTAAAACTCAGGTATCCTCTGCTATAATAAAGAATGAAATTGTAACATTTGGGACGATATGGATGGACCTAGAGACTATTATGTTAAGTGAAATAAGTCAGTCAGAGAAAGACAAATACCATATGATTTCACTTATATGTGGAAT
>NW_017731501.1:2652943-2656585 GCF_001890085.2 Hipposideros armiger | reverse complement strand
GAGTCAAGGGAATTGTAATAGATATGTATGATATTGGGGGGAAGTGGGGTGGCAGATTGGCGGAGGGGGGTTGTCACTTCGAGGGGTAAAAAGTATTCGTATTGCACTGTGTTGTACAGCTGAAACTAATTCTAAAAAATGTGTATTTCATAATAAAAAATAATTTAAAAAATAAAAATAAAAAATAACTATATTTTCCAAAGCAAGAAAAACAAAACAAAACAAAAAAAAAACCTCAGGTATCCATTTCCTAGAGAGAACCCAGACGCGTCTTAGGATGCTCATGACAGCCTTATCTTCCTTTCCCACAACCACAACTAATGGTTGAACTTTCTGTTTCATAAACAGGCTAATCCAAAACCATGAGTTAATACAGCACAAATGAGTTAATCAAATGCAAATGTGAATGAGAATTAACCTTGAAAGTTGAGGCGCATCGGACCTGCCACCGCTCCTCTCCCTCCCTCACTTTTTTTTGCCTCCTGCCCTGCCTTTCCTTCAAAAATGCAAAGTTACCTCGATTGCCAGGGAAGGAGAGACATGTTATTTCATAGACAACAGCCAAGCAAGGACCAAGGCAAGTTATTGGATTACACAGGAAGCTAGAATCATCTAGATAGCCACGAAGGCAGCTCGAGAGCTGCGCAAGTGTGTCGTTGGCTCATTTGTAAGCCTTTCCAGATGTGGCGCGAGCTTGAGCTTGGCAGCTGTCCAGGAGGCCGCCTGCAGTCGGCGCACTCCCGGCCGCAGTGTGAGCCGCAATGCCGGGCTCCTGAAGGCGCAGGGCTCGCTGGCGGCTGGTCCCCGGGCCGACGCGCACGCAGCCTGGCCGCCTGGCACAGCCACAACCCGCAGCCCGGGAAGGACATCTGCAGCAGGGGAGAAGAATGGTGGCGGCACCAGGGCTGCGCTGAATTCCTTTGCCGAGATGGGCGACCCTGAGGCCCACGTGATGGCGCGGCCCCTGAGAGCCCCTCTCAGGAGATCCTTTAGTGATCACATTCGAGACTCCACGGCCAGAGCCCTGGATGTTATTTGGAAAAACACCAGAGACAGAAGGCTGGCAGGTGAGAGGCGAAAGGGGGGAGGGGGGAATGAGAGGTATTAAAAGGAAAACAATTAAATACACAGACACAGTTATTAACTCGGATAATTAATGATCTCATCAGCTGTGTACAGTTCATCACTGTCATGGCAATGATTTGAATCTCCCTTCCTCTGGTATTTAATGTTTCTGGAGTGTTTGAGGTATTTTTTTGTTTGTTTGTTTTCTTGTTTTTCCTCTAATTAATTCTAATTCAGTATGATTAAGCCTAGATAAGGTTTTAGGAGAGGTGTTGTTTGCTTGCTTGCTTGCTTGCTTGCTTGCTTGCTTGCTTGCTTTAACCTTGAAAAGAAAAGCAAGGTCCTTTTTGAGTGTCAGGAAATCGGTGGTGATGAATTGCAGCAGAAGCACCAAGACCCGTTGGGCTGGTGGCGGTCAACTGTGGAGCTGGTCTGTCTGGGGTGACCTGGTATGTGTGCAGGATTGGGGCCTGTAGAGCTGTGTGTCAGTGGAGTCATCTGCACTGGCCCAGCGAAAGCCTGCTGGCATTTCCTCTGGCAGGCTGGAGCTGCACTCAGTTCCAAGAGGGTGTCAGGTATGCTAGTGGCAGGCATTTGAAATATAATAAAACATAACTACAGTGGTGCAATTCAAACATTCTAGGGCTCATGTGACAGCGACCAAATGGCAGACTGTGTTTGAAGAGGTACACTAAGGAAACAGGAACTTCTGCCTGATTCTGGGATTAAGAATATTTATAAATTGATACAGAATAGCATATCACACACATACACACACACACACACACACACACACACACACA
The DNA here is from genome assembly GCF_001890085.2 of Hipposideros armiger. Lineage (NCBI taxonomy): Eukaryota > Metazoa > Chordata > Mammalia > Chiroptera > Hipposideridae > Hipposideros > Hipposideros armiger. The sequence continues at coordinate 2,654,717 of NW_017731501.1, read as the reverse complement.
CACACACACCTCTCTGATTCCAGAAAAGGTTTTCCAGTAGTGGTTAATGGCTCTTTCTTGTTTGCTTTCTAAGTCTGTCTACTTATGTCATCTACACGGATGGGCCAAAGATTCTGTTTTCTTAACCTTCTTGGTTAATCCATTTGTTTTTCGTGCACTGAATGAAGTTCTGAATTGTTAAAAATATTACAAGTGGTCTTCAAGTGTCAATCCAGATTTCTATGCTGTGTGTTCTTGATAAAAGGTCATTTGACTTTCACATAATTGTCCTGACATGACGAAAAGGGGAAATTTAAGATTTGTGGTTGCAATAAAGCAGATTATGAAGGTAACATCCTCATTACATACCACGGTAGGCTGTAAATTTGTCCTAAATGCTCATAAAAATGTTTTTGTTGAACTAAACAATATTACCCAGGACTAGAAGTAAATAATGTCATCAAACCATAAGGTAGGGGAAATAGAACAAAATATTTTAAATTGAATCATTTTAGTGTGCCTTTATAGTGAAATGTAATACCTTAAAGAAATCCAACTTTCCAATAAGGTTTTTTTTTTTAAGGTGTATTATCTAGTGATAGCCATTTGCATTATTTAAGAAATAAGCTATGAGAATATAAAATCAGCAATTATATTTGTTTGACTCTTAAAAAATAAGGTAATTCTTTTATTATTGTCCTATTTGACAAATTCATTGTCACAAATGGAAAGATTCCACAAATAATGTCTTATTAAAGATAACACAAAAATATCGTACTGTGGTTTGGTGTTTTAATTTGAGAGTAAGAATAATTCAAACATTCCTGCTGCCCAGTCTCTCCCTCTATATTTTCATAAATGAAGAGCTTTTGACAGCTGTTGACTTCTCAGAATAAGGATATGACCCCAGGAAAGTTGCTGTCTCTGTCTCGTCATTTGTTATATATTAATGGTCTATAGGGAGTCAAAAATATAGCATTGAATGAAAAACACTTAGAGAAAAATAGTTCTGTTTTACGTGTGATAAAAATTAAACATTTCCACAGCTCTCACAGCAGATAGGATCGTTGCTGCTCCAGGTCCACTGAAGGAAGACACTCTTTATATTGCCCAGTTTTTTTAAGATGCATATGACCTCTTAGGTAATTCACACAGTAAAGAATCTAGGTGCCATACTGGAAAAGAAAGGACTTTGGCTGATTACTGGGCACTCAGCCTTGTTTTGTGCCCTCCCCTGTGCTTGGCACGTGGCTCACAGCTCAATTAGTGTTTGTCAAAAGGAGACCTATTTGATCCACATCCAAAACTTCAAGAGCACTTACTTCTATCCTTTCCCCCAAATTTCTCCTCTGCAATCAACCCTCCCACTGACCAAAGGCTAAATAATAGCAGTTAATTATCCACAAAAAGTCACTTCTCTAAACACCAGATACAACCTTTATTATCTATCACACCCCTTTGCCCTCTCTTGCTGAACGGAGAGCAATAGAAAGTCTAAACCTCCCTCTTCACTTTATGTTGTGAAATTAATCAGGTGGCAAGTAAAAAGTGCTTTGAAGCCTCTGTAGGAAAATACTTCTGTTAATAGTACCTGAAACATTATTTCTATGTTGATCATTACCTTAATGGTTTATGACTTTCATCAAGTTTCTCAAAAATTAATCTGAGATTTCAGTTTCTTCCAGGGGCTTAACCTGATGGACATGTTTGGCCATGGGACAAAGTTTTATGTTTCCTTATTAGGTATTTCCTCTGTCAGTCTCTCTCTCTCTCTCCCTCTCTCTCTCTCTCTCTC
>NW_017731501.1:2447791-2652903 GCF_001890085.2 Hipposideros armiger | reverse complement strand
CACACACACACACACACACACACTCTACATAAATTAACAGTTCCTAGTTCTTCTACCCCAAATAATGTTATATACAACCATCATCTACCTGTCCTTGCCTTAAACTCCCTATATGAAAAATAGGACTTTCATCTGTTGTGTTTAAGGATCCACAGCCTTATATAAACAAAATACAGAATTGACGCTAGAACAGAAGGCCTTCAAGTTGTGAGGAGTGACAGAACAGATTGTTTTAACTGAATGCTCCTATGTATGTAATTGCCTTTCTCTGTCCCACCACGACCCACAGGGGTTTCTCTTACTTGTATTCTCTCTACGACCATTATTCCCAACTACACAGGTACAGTTTTCTTTCTTAAGAGCAGAGGATAGCATTGTGTTTTCAGGGAATTAAAACTTTGAGAACCATGGTAACGAATGGGGTACACAGCGCTTCTTCGCCTTGTACTTCCTCTGTGTCCTCACCACCCCTCTGCTGCCGCCTCCCTCCCCTTCAGTACAAGGACGCCTTGACTTCAGAGTGCATTTCATTCCTGAAAACCGCTTACCCCTTCATCCTTTTCTGTAGGCCTTCTTCGCCTTTTTTGTGCCAACTGATCTCATTAGCATTCTGGTGGAGGCTGTGGATCACTTCCCAGAATAATATTTTTAATGTTTAAATAAAATATGTAAAATTATAAAGGAAATGAATAATAATGAAATACAGTTATTAAAGTATTCAAAACACAAAATTGTGAAATAGTAATATAATATGAATGCATTATATACTAGGCAAATGCATTTTAATGCAGTGTATTAAAAGTTTATAGTAAATATAAATTAAGTATTTTTTTAAGATCCAGCGTGCAGATTGTTATTGTTTAACTAAAGTAAGAGCATTAAACAGTGCAGTCGTTTTTGATTCATCTCCTTGTCACCAACCATGATAGATAAGGAATACTGGGGAGCAACATCCACATCTAGGTCACCAAGGTACACGTCTTCAGCTTTCCTGTTTGGCAGCTGGATGGGGCCAGCAATGTCACATTAACATCTCTGGACAGAAAAGCTGCAACGTATGTGATGTGGAGTAGGTTTGATAACTACCGTGACTATGGAATAGGGATGAGTGCAAGTGATATTTTGTGATATCTGCAACAATGGTAAATGAATGGAAAAGTCTGGTTTCTATTGGTGGCAAAGCCACAGGGACAGCTGATACCATGATGTGGAGGGGGCTGTTTATTAACATTCATCACTGGAAGAAATGCTAAATTTCAGTTAGAGTTCAGTGAAACTAGAAACGAAACTTTTTCCTCATCCAAGTTCATGAACACCCAGAATTCTATTCTACAGATCCTAAATTAAGACTCCCTGCTTATTACTTACTGTGATTGTCAAATACTTCTAATTAAAAATTCTCACAGACTAAGATGCTGGGCTCTCATACATGAGGTGGCTAGAATTCCTTGATGTATGTGACAAATCTCCACCAATGAGTTTGAACTGATGGGAACCAATACAATTGCCTCTAAGGAAAAATGCAAGAAATTAAAATTCTGACTAGAAAGAGAGAAAGAGACTGAAAGTAAGGCAAAACCCAGACTACACATATACAGTAGCTGTCATCAATTTCGAAAGTGGAATGAATAAGTAGACCAAAAAGATGTTGTTTATTTAACAACATCTAATAAGATAAGAACAATTCACATAGTATAAAACACACTGATTTTAAAAAAATATTCAATCTATTCTTTCTACTAGGGAAATATGACATATAAGGGAAGAAAAATTGAAATACTTCTACCTGTTGTGAGACATGTGGCTCTACTTCTATAGCTAAACATTTAGGAGAAGGAAGAGAAATTGATTGGCTTATGAAAAAGGCAGACAAATGTAAACAAATCTCAATCCAGGTGAGATACAATGGACATAAAATAAATTCTTCAAGTATCTACATCAGGTTGGACACCACCCGCCCCCACCCCGGGGTATTTTGTTGAGTCTTTTGTGAAAATAAATTTTTACATTTCAGCTGACCAGGTCTCTAGTTCACTAGCAAACTGAATGCTTGGCATGCTGTGCAATGCGTTGGCTCTCAGTCCCGTGGGGCATCAAGCATTCTGGCCCATTTCCCATGACAGGCAACTACAAACACTGACTCCTGTGAACCATTTTCGGCTCATTGGTTCACAGTGCAAAGCAAGTAAGGGCACATATAATACCTTTTAATCAAGAGTGATGTATGCCTCAAAATATGCAGGCTCCTCCAGTAAACAAAGACTTCCCTAGACATACGCAATGCTCTATAACCCTTTAAAGGGTCTGAGAGACAACTGCTAATGATGTTTCGTGAGACACTGTCACATTCTGGAGGGCAGACATGAGTGTGTATCTATTAAATTAGATACTACTATTTCCAGTAAAAAGAGGGGCATGTTGAAGTCCAGGCCAACTTTGATGAGAAAAAGCATAATATAGTGGCCAAGAGAGCTGGTTGTGACATCAGACTGCCTGTGTTTGGCTCCTGGCTCTTGCAGTGGATAACTTTGGGCAAATCAGCCTATTCCTCACCAGTATAAAGAGGATGGCAATAGTGCTAATCATAAAATTGTTTTAAGGATTAAATGAGTGACTATGCAGAGTGCATAGGAGAGTCATTCACATGTAGTAAGCATCCCATCCGTTTGGGTTGTTATAACCCCTCTTCCCTTTTCCTTATACTTCCATGAAAGCTTCACCTGTTTGCATGATGCTACTATAATGTTTCTAAGTTTTGGGGGCAAAACTAATTCAACGAGTCCAAAAAATTGAAAAGAAAAGGTAAACTCTGAATGGACTTTATTTCTGTACCTCTGAAGAAAAACAAAGCAGAATATCATGGAGGTGATTTGAGGGGCAGATCTCAAACTCCGAAATGAAGTGACCTGAGAATAACTGTTCTTGCATATTGATGAGAGAATTTAGTCCTTGCATATGAATTTGTCAGGCTAGATCTACAGTATCTGAAAGTCTTCCCGAGCGAGTTGAAACCTGCTTTGAAAATTACTGTAGAGATGGAGCCAAACGTGGAAAAGAGCAGCCGCACCAAGCAGGCTGGAGTTTCAAGCATGTGGCCCAGCTCCGGGATGGGGAAAAGTATGCTAAATGGCAAGGTTGCCACTTGAAAGCGATATTTCCCACACCTCCCTTTCTGGAGCAAGACTTCTGTCACTTTCTCCATTTAAAATAGTACATATGAGCAGTGTGCATATTTTGCCAAAGGTTATTATACACAAATATATAAAAGAGACGTGTCCGAAGTCAAAAGCATGGTAGGAAGGGTATATTCATTACTCACAGGTCTTTTTAAGAATCTGAAGCTAATATCATAAAGCCAAAACTGGATGTAAGAGAACATTCCACTATAAATTCACAGTCCCAGAGGAACTGTTAAGGTACAGATTGAAGTTAAACTTGTCATAGTTTGTGTTTTTCAATTGCTGGTTCTAGTCACTTAATAATAATCTTTCATTCTTTTTTTTAATTGAAGTATAATTGACATACAATATATTAGTTTCAGGTGTACAACATAATGATTTGATATTTGTATGTATTGCAAAATATATACAGCAATTGACAGCAAGTGCAGTAAACGTCCATCACCATACGGTTATGGAATTATTTTTCTTTTGATGAGAACTTTTAAGATTTACTCTCTTAGCAACTTTCAAATGTGCAATACAGTGTTATTAACCATAGTCACCATCCTGTACATTATATCCTCATGACTTATTTATTTTATAATTGGAAGTTTGTACCATCATTCACCCATTTGACCCATCCCCACCCCACAGTTCTGGCAACCACCAATCTCTGTATCTATGAGCTTGGTTTTGTTTTGTTTTGTTTTTTAAATTCCACATATAAGGGAGATCATACGATATTTGTCTTTCTTTGTTCGACTTCTTTCACTTAGTATAATGTCTTCAAGGTCTATGCATGTTGTCATAAATGGAAATGTTTCACTCTTTATTTATGGCTGAATAACATGCCATTGTATATATGTACCACGTTTTCTCTAGCCATTTGTCTGTTGATGGACACTTAAGTTGTTTCCATATTTTGGCTACTATAAATAATGCTGTAGTGAACATGCGTATCCATATATCTTTCAAATTAGTGTTTTTGGTTTCTTTGGATAAATAACCAGAAGTGAGATTGCTGGATCATATGGTAGTTCTACTTTTAATTTTTTTGAGGAACCACCATACTGTTTTCCATAGCAGCTGCACCAATTTACATTCCCAGCAATGGCACAAAAGGATTCTCATTTCTCCACATCCTCGCCAACACTTGTTACTTCCTGTCTTTTTTATCATAGCCATTCTAACAGGTGTGAGGTGATATTTCATGGTGGCTTTGACTTGCGTTTCCCTGATAATTAGTAATGTTGAGCATTTGTTTAAGTATCTATTGGCTACCTGTATGGCTTCTATAATCTGTCATTCCTGAAGAAAGAGGATGTGCCAGCTAGATAGAGGGCATGTGCTGGAGTCGTTGGTGTGTGATGATGCTAATGAGTTTTCACTGGTCCTTCTGTGTCCCTCTCCCATTGCTCATGAACAACCACTGATATGTTTCAAGCATTTGCTTGGAATGGTTGGTAAAGATGTAACGTAAGTTAACCAAAGAACAAAGTCACCTATCCCCTTAATGCTCAAATACATGACTATAGTGTACTGTTGTTCTTCTCAGGCACAGCCAAAACTTAAGCATGTATTGTAAATTAAATCGTTTTTGTAATCTGCACTAAATCTGGCACCTAGCAGTAGGTGGCTGTTATCATTTGGATGAATTCTTTATGACAAATAATAGAATAACAATAATTAAGTTGTCATTTGAGTGCCTACTAAGTGCCAGACCCTATGCTGAGAACTCTAAAGACATTTTCCATTTAATCATCAAAATAATCCTAAGAGGTGTATACTACTATTTTTATTCCTTTTTAAGTTAAGGTGTTTTTTTTGGTAATACCTGTAAATCTATTAGTGAGTGTCCATGGACAAAACTGAGAAACATCCAAATCTGTCAATCATCATTAATTCACCTCACAAATATTTATGGAGAACCTATTGTATGCTCAGCACTGTGCTAGGCACTGAAGGACAAACAAGACAGACCCATTTTTTGCCCGCCAGCCATAAATGTGACACCTGATTTCTACCTTTGAGCTCAAGAAGGGACCCGCATGGGTAAAGTGAATTCCATTTTATTAGGAAGGAGCTATGCAGCCTCTGTAAGACACTGAGGGGTGTGGAAACTCATCACTGATGGGTCCTTTAAACCAGTGATTCTCAGGGGGATGGGAGGAGAAACCCTGGTAAGGGGCAGTATCAGAAAGAGCATGTGTAGCTTTTAAAAATACATTCAATCAATATATTGTTTTCATAGTACAAATTGTATCCTACACAATGCTGATGAGAGAGAAAGAAAGCATGGGTGGGTGAGAGGGATGGGGCATGAATAGAAATGCTGAGAAACACAAATTTAAACTGCTCTGCAAGTCCCTGTGGGCCAGCTCCCCTCATGAGCAGAGTAACCTATAAGCAGAAATAAAGAAATCAGAGCTTCAGAGTGTCCCCACAGAACCAAGGAAGGGCCTCTCTGCAAAGACAGGTCAGGCAAGTTAGTGCATCTCCCCTAAGGAGCTGGCCATCCTCCTCTCGGGACAAAGACTCATTACTTCCAACATTCCATGAAGTCATATCTTTAGTCACTTTTTTAAGGTGAGATGATGACCTTTTTTCAGTTGGTGTGTATGAAAGTCTAAAATATGACACTATCCAAAATAGGGTGCTCTTGACTGATTCATAAATTAGAATATACTAAAATTGGAAGTTGTCCTTTAAAGATCTCAGTTGATAGACAAGATTATTCTCAGATTTCAACATACATGAGCTTTAGAACTGAAATAGAATGTCTTACGTCTGCTGTGATTCCACAGAATAGCTAATGGAACCAAAATGGAAGTCAGGACACCCTTTCTTCTTGTCATAACTTTAAGAGAGATATTCCTATTTTGTATTTTAAAAGAAAAAGAAAATAATTATGGATTAATTGTATTAAAAACATGACATAATTATTATATTGTTAAATGTTTTTCAGTCACCAAGGTTATGTCACACCCTGAGTGGAAAAATACTTGAGATAATAGAACTTAAAATTGAAAAGCCAAAAATATATAAAATTAAAATAAAAATAAAACTTAAGGATTAGTATACAGCCATCCTGAAGCAATTGTACAGCTCCATATACAAAATGATCTAAAAAAATTCTAGCGCATTTTGGATTGATGTCACCCTAGATTACTTTCAATAATTTGAAAATTAGTAACTACCCAATACAGAGGTTAATGAAGTCAATGAGAAAATTACCAAAGAAGACTGAATTTGTATTAATACAGCTTTGATCAATTTTCACATTTTTAATTAAGGCATCTTTTGAATTTTGACGGTATGTTTGTGTATTGTGGCCTCATTTTTTGGTATAGGTGATTTCACTAGTCTGTGCCAAAGAATCTAGTTAATTGTGGCTTCTTACTGTTACCAGGTAGAGAGGCTAAAGGATGAAAGAAATTCAGATAGTTTTTGAGGTTAACATTTCATCTTCAAATAAGGGACTTAGAACAGAGAAAGTATGGGACAGACATGGTTCAGACACTGTACAGTCGAGAAGGCTGACAGAACATCCACTGAAGCAAAGAGTAACAAAGAGGGTTTTGATACTAGATGGGCATAATCTTTTATTAATTACAAATTTGCTAATATTGATTGTGCACTATGTGAAAGATGCTAGATGGTAGAAGAGATACAGAGATAATTAAAAACTGTCTCTTAATCTCATGAATCTAGAGTCTATTTGGAAGGGAAAAGTAAACTACAGAGAAAATAAGACCTCAAGGCATGATCTGACAGTTACCATAAGGTACTTGCCGAGTAAGTCAATATTTGACCCTCCCTCCCAACTCCCTTCTTTTTTCCTTCCCTTCCTCCCTCCTTTTTTCCCTCTCCCTCCTTTCTCCTCTCTGCAGCATGAATTTACCACTGGTCCAAGTGCATTGTAACAAAAGGATATATTTCATCATTACTAGTGTTTGTGTACTTTGTCAGTCATTTTCATTTGTCCCATAATAAACCTTATTTGTAAGTGAAAATTTCCTTGACACAACTAACTTTTAAAGTTGTGATTATCCCCTTTCCACTATTGCTCATGGAAATGGAAATATTTGAATCATGGCAAAGAGCCTCTATGTCACTATGAGAGTGCCACAGTAGTGCGATATGCACGTTTGCGGGAATGTGTGCCGGAAGGGTGGTGTGAAGGTAAATATAGGTATTTTGGATTGAAATTTTTTTCACAGTAACATTGGCATGTTCAACCAGATACGTTATTTGAACATTCCTCAACATTTGAAGAAAGTCTCACGCTAGTAGCTGGACTGACTCACCTGGTTGCTCCTTCCACTGAATAAAAATAAAAATGTGAAGGTACTCCACTGCAATATTACACCAGTGTACCCTGAGAAGTAATAAGGTTTGCGTTTTTTGAGACAGTCGTTGACCCACACATTGCATTGAGTAGAACTCAGATATGTTCCAGATGGAAAGTTCCATAATGGCTTCAGAGTGGCAGCCAGGCAGCGGTGGGCAAGTAGAAGTTGATTTTTATGATTTGCCAGGATACTGACCCCGACTCCTTATTATGTGACAGTAAAAATATCTCAGCGCTGAATTCAGTGTCATGAGAGAAGAGTGTCAGTTTTGATCCTTTATAGCAGTAATCTCCAATCAGTAAATTATTGAAATTGAGAACTGAAACGCTCTTAAAAACCAATTAACTTCTAAACAATGACAATAACAAAGACACCAAAAAAAAAAAAAAAAGCCCCAGCATATTATCACTTGGTGAAATCTTGCTTGGTGATCTCTGAACATCCTGACTCTACATATCACTTTTTTCTCTCTCCTTTCTCTGTCTCTTTAGGGAATTTATAATTAGCATCAGCACATCTAGGCAATTGCACACACATGCATACACACATACACGTGAACACGCGCCTCAGGAAGCCATGACTTCAAGGAATCTCTCTTCCTAAAAGATTGAGGATTCCTGATTTACAGGATGTTGATGTAAAAGTCACAATGTAGCATCTGGTTGTTGACAGCTTGTGGTGGGGGTGGTGGTACAGCACATGTAACGATGTCTAGACTTTGTTTTATCTTGTGGGGTATTTTTGTGGCATATTTAGCTTTTTGCAGACAACTCTCAAATCACTGACTCAGCATTCAGTGTGGTTCAGTTTATCATGATCCATCATCTCTAATCTGGTTTTGAATAGCAGGATGTTGTAGGTCCAGATTGAAGTGTGACCTCTGAATGTTTTCCATTCATGCTTGATTACTGTATCCTAGAGGTCTAGACAGTGTTATTGGTTTCTCACCAACATAAACATCTGGGAAAAAAAAAAAAACTAAACTAGATGAGTAAGAACATTCCTAATCTACCTTTCCAATATGCTATATTTAAAATAAAACTTTTTAAAATTAAGCCCTCTCAGTTAAAAAGGATGCCATCAAACATATTGTTTTTCAATTCTGATAAGACAGTCTTTGCACTATAATTTTTTGCTGATGAAAACAAGTTTGAACAGGTAATTACAGACTGCAATAGAAACATCTTTCCTTTGTGCTATTACCAGAAGCTAGAATTTCATTTAGTGAATTCCAGCCAAATGAAATTAACACGTGCATGTTGACTCACGTATAGCTCATAGATGGACAAATGGGATGACAAACCAATGGGGGCAGGGAAAGGAGGCGATGGCACCAAATCCAGAGCAATGTGGGAATAAGTATATCAGGCCTTCTCAAGTTTTATTTTACACAGGTTGGTTTTCATATTCTAAGAGGTATTCATTACAGTGGAATGATGCACAGAACTTATTTGAGATCCAGAACCCACCAGCATAGAATACTGTGCCTCTGAGTCACAAGGAGAAATGGAGGCCTTTTCCTTTATGTTGGGGCTACAGATCACCTCCAACCAAACACTAACCCAACATGCCCACAGCCACCAGCTCCAGGTTGGAGAATGTAGAGGGGTGACAAGAGAACCCAAAGTGTGTGCCTTACTTGTATCTTTTGTATTCAAATGACACATACAGCAATGCTGTGAAAAGAACACTGGAAATTGTAAACTTAAATATTTTAAATTTATGAAATGTACATTCATTGACTAATTCTAGTTTATGTATAACAATTTGTACATAATTAAATTTCTTTCTTTTTTTTTTGGCTAGAGTAAGAGGGGAAGATAGAGAAAGGTATCCTTCAGTCTTCAGTCCTTCAGTGATCATTTGTATAAATTGATGATTTAGTGCCCAGGACTGTGTTTCCAGCCGTAGCTCTTTAGCACAGCATAACCATTGCACAACTAAAGATAAACATGGAAAGTAAACTCCAGAAAAATTATTTCAAAGCAGTGCCTGAAAATCTATTTGAAATGCCCTTTGTACCATTTAAGACAATAATAACAGTCTGTGCCCTGCCACTATGTGCATACCCCAAGGATTAGCCAGCACATCAGAGCCAAATGTTAGTAGGCTAAGAAAAAGAAAAAAAAATAAACATTTAACTTAAAAATAAAAGAAAGAAAGAAAAAGAAAGGGCATTAACCAGAAGATGAGGGTAAACCGCTTCTGCTTATGCTGCCCTCTGGGAAACCAGGACAAGTGGATCAAAATCATGCACCCACCTTCCCAGCCACGCCACACACATTCCAAGCCCCCATTCTTCTGAGGCCACTTTGCAGAAAATGTTTTTATTTCTGTGACCCTGAGCATGACTCCCACTTTGTTGCGTAAAGTATTCCCCGAGAGAACCTTCATGGCCTTCCGTCCTCATTAATCCTCACCACCGACCCACACACACCCTGACTCTCAAACTTCTTTGGTGACTGCTCTTTTTCTTTACCCATTTGTACTTAAGGATAGAAACTGAGTTTAATAAGCTCAAAATGCATAACCTGTCCTGTGTACGCATGCTTTCTTTTCTTTGTTCCATATTTTTTTTCCCAATTTGCACCTAAAATATTTTAACTGATTCATAAAATACCATTACTTGAGCTATCCACTTGTCTCTATATAAAAAGTACATGTTTTTGAATCCCAATAGCTTAGGTAATGTCTCTGTTTTTAAATAGAGTCAAAGACAATGATATTTGACAACTTTTATTAAGATAGAAAAAAGCTGACCCATACTTTCTACCAACTGAGTTCTAAGGGTCAAAAGCCAAGTACTTTGAATAACTTTTTAAGAGTAAGTAATCCTTGCTCTCTTTGAAGACTGAAGCATGTACTAATTGCTTTTGTAAAATGAAGGTGATATTGCCATAGCTAATGGTCCATGCAGTTGGACCCTCGGACATTTGATCTCAGTGTCTCATGTGACTTAAGTTGCTGTTTGCATAACACACTCATTGGTTTTGATTCAGTACAGTTTGGACAACATTTAAAATTGGTGTCTTTGCTTTCCAAAAATCTTCACTCCAAAAATATCTTTAGGCATGTTATTAATTAATAGCAAGATTATCTTTATTAATATTTTAGACATACAAAAAACTCATGTGTCAACCACTAACTTAAGTAATAAAACATTAAAATTAACTATTTTAAAATTTAGAATTACTGTGTGCCTCTCCCGAATCACATTCCTTCCCTTCTCCTCCTCGCCAACTCCCTTGAAATTCTCCAATCCGAAACTTGGCATCTAATCATTCCCATACCAGTTTTGTACTCTTATTACATATTTAAGTACCTTAAAACAATATTAATTATTGTTTTGCACATTTAAAAGCTCTACGTGGTACCATACTGCAAATATTCTTCTCCAACTCACTTTGCTCAGAATTATATTTTTGAAGTTTATTCATGTTGAAACATAAAAATCATCTATTCTTACTGCTATTATGTATATTAATATGCCATAATTTATGTATTCATTCTCCTTTTAAGAGACATGTAGGTTGTTTCCAATTATGTATTATTACAAGCCCTTGCTGTTAGGAATGTTATTGTCTGTACCTTTCTGTGCATATGTGGAGCAATTTCTCTATAGTAGAATAATTCATCTAAGGATAGAATCTTATAGTCAAAGATATGCACATCTTATATGGCCAAATTGTTCAACATGTATCGCGCACCCACCAATGGTATATAAGAATGCTGATTGTAGAAAAGAGAAATTTTCAAATGCTATAAAAGTCATAGAATATTTATTTCAAAAACATATATATGTAAATGATACAGATAAAATATTAACAACATCAAATTTATATATATATGTATAAAGATGCATATAAAATATATGCATGTATACATATATTTGTATACATATGCATATGTAAATTTGTATATGTATGTCTCATATATAAATCACAAAGAGTTTTAAATTACTAATAGAATTAACCAAAGACTAGATGACTAAGGTTTGGAATGAAGGTTGCAAATAATGAATAATATTTCTTTCATTTGAGTGTGTTTTTTTTTATAGGTCAAGCTAAACTATAATTAAGAATCTGTTTAAGGTTGATAATAAACATCACGTTGCTGTAAATACATTATATATTAATTAATAGCAAAATTATTTTATTAATATTTTAGACATACAAGAAGCCCACATATCAACCACTAACTTAAGTAAATAAAACATTAAAATTACTGTTTTAAAATTTTACTAATCTTGGTCTATATTCAGGTTCATATGCATCCGAGGCAGGTGATGAGACTAGAAAATGGAAGGAAAGTCTACCTGAGAATCAGAGCAAAAAGGATGTGATCCAGAGAGAACATCCTCACAATAACCTATATTAAGAAATGCTTACAAGGACAGCTAACAGAACACATCCTCCCCACCAGAAAAACAAAAAACTTGAAGGCTTCTATGAAGACCAAAGATTCCTTGGAACCAAGTGTGAAAACTTGGCATAGGGACCAAAGAGTTTCTTCATTGAAAAGAAGCTCTTTCTTCAAACAGTGGATAATTATCTTCAAGCATAGGAAGTACTAATTTGCAAAAATAAGCATAAATTGTATGTTTTTCATTCTACTTTATTATATTAGTAACAACACTTTTTGTTTATAATGTCTCTTGTAAGCAAAGCGTTATGATTTAGAGTTATATGCATTTTAAAAACCAGTGTCCTTACTCAACCTTTTCTCAGAGAAATAGCTAACTAATGATGATTATTCAGTTTTGAAGTTCAAAATGCTGAGTATGGACATGATGGCCTAGGCGCTTGTAGTCATCTATCCATCTGGCTGTCTTTCTTGTTAACACATTGGTAAGTTGGGAGCAATGCACTGCATTATGTTGTGAAGATCTCAGATCTCATCTTAAAAAAAAGGGGCATAATCAGCCTGGCCATATTGGTGAATCTATAATTTCCATAGTTAAAAATCTCTTTTCATTTTACTAATTTAACAACAAGTCTCTTCTTTAGAATGTAAAGTCCAGAAGGACACAAGCCATACATTGTAAAACATGTGGTGATTTTCTTCATAATCACTTGATTATCAATTTTCCACCTGATTTTAATGCTTTCTATCATTTCTTACAGAATACATGCCCCTCAAGCAGATCTTTAAATTATTTCTCTTCTTTCCTTCAAAATATGAATCCCTATCTCTTCTCTGAGTCTAATTTCAGTTAGAACTTCTCTCTAAATAACCATCATTTCTATACTTAAATTATTTAATCACACACTGTCAAAATCATGATTATTTTTAGCACATGTGATGTAATTGATATTTAGAACCAATGTTCTCTCCCACAAGAACAGTAGCACCCATACCTCAAAAGGGGGATCATGGAAGAAATTGTAGCAAGGGTTTTTAAGCTTTGTAAGACTCAGAAAGAATGTGAGATTGAAGTTTTTTCTCAACTTCCAGATATCTAACTTTAGCTAGACCCCTAACATTCAGGGCCAGTTTCTGTTCAGAGCTTTTCTTGCAATGTTATTTACTGCTTACATGCCCTATGAAGTAGATGCTGTTATTATCCTTGTTTTACAAATGAAACATGTCCAGAGATGTTAAGTAACTTGCCAAAAATTACTTAACGTGTCCAAAATTGAGCTCCTTCACTTTCCTACAAAACTTGTCTTTTACCTCTCCATTCATGGCAGTCATCTTTAACTCCTCTCTTCTTTCATATTCTACATTCCTTCCATCAGCCAATTATATCAACTCTACCTGCAGAATGCCTCTAGAATCCAACCACTTGTCACCGCCCTCACTGCTACCACCCTAGGCCAAGCCACCCCAACCTGTATTTTCACAATCGCCTTTTAACCAGCCTCACTACTTCCACCCTTGTCCCCTCCTGTAATTTTTGCCAAACTTGGCAACCAGGGTGATATTTTTAAACATAAATCATGTCCTGTCACTCCTCAACTCAAAAACCTTCAATATCTTTCCCTCACACTTAGAATAAAATACCTTCTATGGCCGCGACATCCTTCCTTGACCTGGGACTTGCCTTCCTCTCCTACTTCATTTTCTTGTGTTCTTCCCCTAGTTTACTCCATGCCACGCACTCTGGCCTCTTTGCTGTTCCTGGGCAAATGCTATTTCCTCATCCTGAAAAACTCTTTTCCCAGGTAGTCACATGGCTCTCTCACTCCCTTCATTCAGGCCTCTGCTAAAATGTCACCTCTACTGACAGGCCATTCTGGCTCACTCTATTAAAATCACATTCAAAACAAAAACCACACTCTATCAACCAAGTGCAGTCCATTTATCTCAGAAGGTTATACATGTTTATTTATTGTCTCTCTCCCTCTAGTATCTAAGTTCACCCTTGAGGCCAAAACCAAAATGTACACACATATATTGTTAATGCAGACATGTATATATGAATACTGTATATTAAATTATACAAATATGTTTTGTATGGAACCAACTGAAAGAAAAATAAATAACAGGAAGTTGAAGCAAAACATCTACCTCATGTTTTTTCTGAATCAAACACTCAAGCTATTTAAATCAGTACCCCTTCTCTTGTATATCACATATATTGGTTTTATTCATACATTATTTGAAGATTGTATTATTACTTCAATTCTGATCATTCCTAAAGCTCAAACTACCATACTTATAAATGAAATGATAGTTACATGTGTATCCATTCAACATCAGTTGAGTCTTTCTCATCTATCTACCTACCTATCTACCTATCTACCTATCCATCTATCTATCTTTACCTGTCCTATCCTCATCATTAAACTCTAATCCTATATCTCCAACTGTCTACTGGACATGTTCAGTAAATGTTGGAGGTCTTGCAACAGCTGATTAAAATAAATAATTCCAACATTAACCTCAGTATCTATTCCTTAGAGTCTGTTCCTCTTCTATAGGTTTCCTCACCTCCTCTTCCTCTTTTATACCAACTCAGCCCCCAAGGCCTGTCAGTTCTGCCTTCTGTGTATCTCTGCGTCTGCCTCTTCCTCTCTAGTTCCAAACCCACCACACGGCACAGGCTGTCATTATTCTCCCCTAGGTAAAGCCAAGGTCTTCTAAGCTTGTCCCTATGACTCCAGCATCTGCTACTTCAATCCATCAAGTATGCCGCTGCCATCTTCATTTTGTCACTGGTTTTGCTCAAAACCTTCAATGTCATGCAATTTCCTGGCACATAAAATCAAAATACCTCTGCCTGCCTGTGAAGATCCTGTTATCTATCTACACCGTCTTTAGTCATATTATCTCCTTACATTCCACTAAAGAGCTGTGTTTATTTCTCCTCCAGTTTGCTTCTGTTTTTCAACAAATGTGGCGTGATGCCCTAACCCAAATCATCTTGACCTTTCAATTGTCTTGCTTTTTAGAATGTTTGGAACAATGTCAACTTTTACTGATATCCATTTTATCTAAAGCCTTGTAGCACTTTCCGATTTTTTAAATGTCCGTAATTAATTATGTTCTTATTTTTCTTTATTTCATCTCTCTGTTGCTATTTGTTAGTCCTCTCCACCCAATTAGATAGGAATCTACTTAAACAGAAAAAAACATCTCTTGTACTTGTATATAGCACTGGTATGCACCCACATAGCATACCGGTACCTTTTTTCCAGACAACATACACACACACACACATACCCCAGTTGAAATAAGTCAACATTCCCATCGCTTACTCAGAATAAACAAGTTTACATGCCAAGTAGGGCAGGTGGAAAAGAAACAAAAGAAATGTGACGGCTTTGGTGAAGTGAAACATTCAAAGATTATAACCTCTGTATTTTTAAATAATAATAGTAATAATAATAAAGCACTGATCCTCTATAAGCCATAGTCAGAGACGGATTTATAATGAAGCTAAGGAACCTGCAGAATCCCTCACTTGCTCATACCCCTCTAAGGTCCTAGGGAACAGTAGCACTGTGTTCACATGTTTTGTAAAATTAAGATATTCTAACTGTACTCAATTCAGATCATTATGGTTCCTTTTGATTCACAGCACTGAATTGTCTGGGCATTTTGCATTC
The DNA here is from genome assembly GCF_001890085.2 of Hipposideros armiger. Taxonomy (NCBI): domain Eukaryota; kingdom Metazoa; phylum Chordata; class Mammalia; order Chiroptera; family Hipposideridae; genus Hipposideros; species Hipposideros armiger. The sequence continues at coordinate 2,637,339 of NW_017731501.1, read as the reverse complement.
ATAATTCCTCAGGTTGGATGGTATTGGAGTGGCCAACACCTTTTGTATTCATGATTTTTCATGCCACATACTACTGGAGTGACTGACTGGGTATTTTGTAATTATAATTGTTAATCTACTTATATTCTCATTGTTTTCTTGGTTGCAAAATGAAATTGAGTATTCTAAAGGAAATGACAGAACCCTGGACAAATAGGGACTGAAATATCAGAAGAGACAGAAACTGTCTTTCGTTAAGGACCTACTGTGGTCATTGAAGAGCACCGTTTACATAAGTCATCGATCTCTTTGAGTGCTGCAACAACCATGTAAGGCAGATATCATTTTCCTCATTGGCAAGTGAGGAAACTCAACCTCAGAATGTTAAGTAACTTGTCCAAAGCCACAAACCTAGTAAGAGTTTAAATTTGAATGTGAGCTCAATTCTCCTGAATCAAAGTCCCTGATGTTTCTATAACCTTATAGGACTGAAGCAAACATCAGGAAGTAGAGATTATAAATAAACGGGGACAGATAGGGGTAACCATATTTAGAAACTAACAAAAATCCTCTCCTATTTACGTAGTTTTCCATAGCATGCTTTTTAAACATAAAGTAAGAGTGTTTTCTTCTTTCTTGTATGTCTCTGGATTCTCTTGATCTATTACTTCAAGATATTCAGGGTAAAGCTATAGTTTCCTTTGTGAAGTTGAGGATTTATAATTTGTCTTCCCCTAAAGAAAAATGTGCAGGAGGAGGAGTTGAAAGAGCTGAAGAGTTTGGAGTGTGACACACAGGCTATTTATCTTCAGGTCCTGGAATGTGGTGTTTCTATCACCCTTGCACTTGTGTTTTGCTGGGTGATTCAAGCTGAGATAGTAGCCACTCTAAAACAGCATAAGTGAACTGAAACTTACTGTGTTTAAATAATTACTTAATTGTGACTCCATGGCATTTAACAGCCTTAGAGAAATCTATTATTAGTACACACATATATTTTACTTCAAATTGACTTTTGATTATTTCACTTTTGTATTTTCTTATACACTTTTGTAGCTAGAAAACAGCTCTCTCATTGCTTTGGTAAAATGCATACAGAGCTTCCTACTCACTAAACACATTATAAGAGAGAGAGCTTGCTATTAAGTTCCCATGCGTTCACGGAAGGACAGCTGGTCAGGATTACAGGAACATTTCTACCTTCAGCATACAGCTTTCCCACAGTTTCTGTTCCTCATTTTTTTTAATTCTGTAGCCAACATAAACAAAGTTGGCATCATATCCTGTATGCAGTTTGCATTTTTTATATAATCAGGATATGCCACTAAATAATGTTTTCATACTGAATACATTAAACATTCCATTATTCAGGAATCTGCATTTTAACCAGAGCATACATTCACATGATGACTAAAACATATAAAGTAGATTATATCATGCAAGATCGTCCCCACCGATAGCTGTAGTGCTACTCACTAACTCAATGGGCATGTCAGAGGTTTTTGGTTTTTTGTTTTTTAAGGTAAGCAAATGTGGTCCTGGGAACTGCATGACAAGATTAGACAGAAAATTCTCCTCAGAGAACTTAGTTTTGTGACATAAGTCATGACCACCATGGACAATTGTTTTGTGACATCCCAATCAATTGCATTGCTACAGAAATTTAGGGTGGACCAAGTTCTGATCATATCTTCCAACGCAAACAAGACAGTGCACAGCCTGCAAATAAGAAAGTCAAAGACTGTAAAATGTTTCAAGAATATCCTTCATCTGCACACTAAAAAAATATGTTGCTGGGTGTCACTATTTATTCCAAGTCACCTATCGCCATCTATACAGAGCATGCCCTTACCGCTTCACTAAACTATTTTAGAAATCTGTGGCCAGAAAAGCCATTGTTCTTGCAATAATATAAGCTAAGTAAGACCTTGTTTGAGTTCTTAGGAATTTTGAAAGCTTGAGTTACATAGTAATAAATAAATGTGATCACTTATAAACCTCCTTTAGGACTTTTTTTTTCATCCATTTAACCGAAAATCATGAATCAAGCAGCCTGATTTATATTCCCAACTCTGGGATTAAACCAACTCTGTGAGATTTGAGCAAGTCAATAACCTATGTATGTAACCCTCATGTTCTTCATCGATAGAGATGAGGTTAAATTACATTATCTCTAAATGTCCTTCAACCCCAAATATTCCATGTGCCTACTAAATGTTTGTTCAGTTCTATGCTGTGTTATAATGAAAGGGTATAGGATACAGGCTCTACTTTCAAGACATACACATTAAAAATAAAACAACAACAAGGGCAATATTCTTTCATTTAACAAATATTAATTGAGTACTTCCTACAGATTAGGCGATCAGCCACGTGCTACAAAGCTGACTGTGGATGACCAGTGCTCAGTGCTGTGGGCATTACAAGGAAGCTGAACCTGGAGTTGTCTGGAAAGTGACCGTGGGTTCATAAATTATGGGTTAATCATTTCTTGCAAAAGTAAGCAAGGTGCAAGGAGAGGAGGGATTATTGTGAATCCTGGTAAAGCATGCAGAAACAGTTAAAACAGTGGCCAGGCCTATTCAGGAAGCCAGGAGCAAACTCGCTTGGCTAAACTGGAAGGCTGTGCTTTCAACCCCCAAGACTGTTCATTTACTCTGTCCTCTTTCATTCACTCATATCTTCAAAAGCTATTTGCTGAATACTTACCAAGTCACTGTATGTTGAGATACAAATATGGACAGGACTCATCTCTGCCTTTATTATAATTAATAATATCATTTACTGACCTTTTATGTAGCAATACTGCTGTAAGATTTTTATACATGTATCACTGATTATCACAAAATTGCAATTTTACAGTAGACAAATTTGACACTCAGCAATATTTTAAACTCATCCCAGCAGGGTGTAACTCTTCCAAGATCATACAGTATGTGAGGGAGTCAGGTTTTGAATCCAGATCTCTGTCTCCATGGTCTGTGCCCTTAACTAACACTGTTCTGCCCTCTAAGTATTTGTTAAATAAAGTCTAAATATTTTGTTAAATGTTAAGTGTTTTTAGTCATGTCACAACCCCAGCATATGAAATCACAAAAAGATACATATGTTATATTCAGAACTTCCATCTATGAGTAAGTCAGGAACCTATATTCCTTTTCCCGCTCCCAGATATTCATTCTTTTTTTATTATTATTGTAGTTTAGTCTTCTTCCAGTCAATGACATTTGACAATTGGGGGTGTGGGTCGGTTAGGCAATAGCTAATTAAATTTTGTTTCATTGTATTTTAACCATCATCCCAAAGACAAGCCCATGTAGCGTAACCTCATTAACTATTCAACCGTGAAAGCTGCACAAGGCATCAGGTATACATCAATTCAATATAATGATGAAAAGTGGAAATTTAAGATATAGTTTATAGTATTCTTTTCTAACTGCATTCTAATAAGTCTTCTCTCGTTCTTCAACTGCCTACAAAATATGGAGGGATATACATAAAACATGGAAATCAGGACCCTCATCCCATAGGCCTGCCCTTGAATGGGTAAGAAGAATGTCCTATCTTATGTCAATATGCCCATTAAGACTCAGAACTAGTTACTTCTCATTTCCCTTTTTGCTATTCTTTCCAAGTGCTTTTTATTTTTTTCTTTATTCTTTTTTTGGGGGGGAGTAGAGGGAGGGAGAGAAAAAGTGGGATTTCCAAAATAGGTGACCACAACATTCCGAGGAGATGAATACACCTAGAAAGCTAATGTATTTGTGTAATCCCAAAGCTGGTTTCCTAAATATTTGGTAGACTACTTATATCCCTAAGCTGTTATGTTTTCAAGGATTTTTGCAAAAAGGATTTTTCAAATTAAAGGAGAGACCACATTCACCCAAACTTTAGATGGTTACTATAGTTAACATCTGCGCTGTGTCCTGACGTCAGGGTTGCAGTGATGAAGTCCAGATGCTATAACTTAGCAATGTTTTTGTTACTCTTAAGCATTCGCTGCCTTTGTTGTTGTTTTTTTTCCAGACTCTAACTTCATAATACATGATGGTATTAGAAAAGAGGGGAAAACGAAGTTAGCATATGGCATGGACCCAGAGTAACTGAATTCCTCCTCTTTCTAAGCACTCTTTCAGGCCATCACAGGATGTGCAGCCCGTGGGAAGGCAGGCTCCAGGCCCTTCTCAGATATGGATATTTCTATTCAGTTGCTATTTTCAGTTAAAACAGGTTATGTGATTCCCTAAATCTTTTCAGGTTTAATATCATGTAGTAAGGAAACCGGAAAAGGGATCAAATCAGTAATAAATATTCCAAAAATTTGTAGTTTTTTAATGTGATTTTAGTTTTGCATATACACATACATATATAAATATCACACACAGAGAAATATATGCATTTATTGTTCTAGAAGAGGAGGAGAGCCACCACTCATGCCAGAACCACCACATTGGAGAAGATCATTGTTACAATGAGGGTCCAATGACAGTTTGAAAAAGGCGTTAATTATTACTCCCTGACATCCATGCCAAGAAGTTAAGAAATTCCCCAATAACAACTTCTTCCTTCAAAACCCATTTTAGATATATATATATATATATATATATATATATATATATATATCCATTAATTTATCTAAAATATTTGCATGGTTATTCATATTTTAACTGGTTTTACCTCTTAATTAATTCATATGCATTCCAGATACTTGATTAACTTGGTGTTAATAGCTCAGCTTTGTTTAACCTGGAACTATTCTTACAGCTTTCTAGGAGTCACCCCAAGTTCTGTTATGTTATTGCAAGGTTTGGGGAATAGATCATATGATAGCTTCCCATTTCCCTCAGTCCTTTAGATGACTTCCTGTGAACTTTTTATAGCTTCATTATAATGTATCTTAAGCTGTAAATGGTATTTATAGACATGTGGTCTCTACAGGGTGGGATTACCTTTCTGGTTTTGGCTCTTGATCAAACTTACTGTTTTCTATAAATACATCCTAAGCTTCAATAGAAGTGTGGCTTTAGGTCAAGACACTCTTCTCATTCCGTTTCTTGTGCTATTACTGTTTGGTCAGAGACCCTAACAAGACAATTGTGTAGGACAGTTCTTTGGAGTATCACATAAAATTTTTGCTCCCTTGTCTACACGATGAACATTCAAATATTTGAAAGCAAGCAAAAATACATATATCCTCTTATCTCTAGGACATATCTCCTTAATTATTTCAACATTTTATTACTGGGAAGGGTTTCGAGCTCTTTAAACAGTCTCTTCTAGATGCTTTCTAGTTTGTTGACAGCCCTCTTTTGTAAACAAGATACTCCACATCTGCTCTGAGCAAGGTAGGTTGTGGTAAAATTCCTTCTTTCCTTATTCTGGGCCACGTGACAAAATTAATGTAATGTATAATTGCAGCATATTTATTTTTTGTCTTTTTATCACCTGCACCATATTGATAGTTCATATTAAGTTTATGATCACTTATAAGCAAGAGGCCTTTTTAACATAAACTGGAATCCTCAGGCCTTTTCTCTTGTGCAGCAAAGGTTTGTTCAGTTTTGTTTTGGTTTTTCTTTAAGCCTAACTAAATATAAGGCTGGCATATGTCCCAGTTAAATTATCTTCTTCATTTTATACACGCTTCCTTACCCATCGTTCCTAGCTATTGAGATAATTCTGAATCATTAGCTCTTTAGTTCAGCTTTGTGACACCCATGGACTTTATAAGCATGCCACTTGGGACTTTTAATCAAGGAATTTTTATTTAATTTGATCAATATGTTACTTAGGACATGATCAATGACAAAATAGAGATCTTGCTCCAGGTCCATATTCATTCAATTATCAGTCCTCTTAAAAGCAATTGCTCAGCCAAAATATGACTCTATGCAATTGTTCCAGTACCCATCCAATAAAAAGATTACTAAAACTTTGTAAAATGCTTTGCTAATAGCAGGAGGCATGCCATTTCCCTGATATACTAGTGTAATAGCTGTATAAAATGTAATTGTGTTATTAAGTCTTGCTTTTTCATCTATTCTTACGTTTCAATATTTTAACCCAATTATGTTATCTCTAGTAATTATTATGTATTTTTATGTATAGTGCTCTACACATTTTTTAAAAGTTCAGCATAAATCACCATGGAATCCTTTCAAACAGATTAAAGAGACATGTGATTATCTCCATTTTAAAGATGAAGAAACTTAAGCTCAGAGAGGTGGCTGGAATCCAGCTCTTATTATTTTAAGCACAGTTTTCTTTTCGTGACACCACACTTGACTGGATTTAACTGCATTCTATTTACATGGTTATGTGCTCAATGAGTATTTGTTAATGGATGGATAACTTTGTGCACAACCAAAATTTAAATACTATATCTCCAAGTACATCAACAAGAACTAGACCTATAAATAAATTAAACAGGTATTTTTTTAGAGGCTGTATATGCAATATTTATAACGTTTAGAACTGTGTTTTCCAAATCCTGGCCTACAGATCAGTGCCAATCAGGATAAAATCTCCAGTGATCTGCAGCAAAATGAGAAAAGAACAGCAATCATTATGGACAGAATTGTGTTTCCCCTCCAAAGCCATTTGTTGAAACCCTAACATCCAGTGTTACCATATTTGGAGATAGGGTCAATAAGGAGGTAGTTAAGGTTAAATGAGGCCCTAAGGTTGGAGTCCTAATCCAATAGGACAGGTTTCCTTGTTAGAAGGACAAGAGACACCAGGAGAGAGCAAGCACAGAGGGAAAGTCATGTAAAGACACAGCCAAAGGTGGCTGTCTGCAAGCCAGGAAGAGAGCCCTCAGCACATACCAACCCTACCAGCACCAGAACTGAGAGAAAGCCACACTGTGGTATTCTATTATGACAGCCAGAGCAGACTAATACAGCAATGTACTGAAATGTTTATATTAGTAGTATTAAATGTATTCAGTTCTAAGTACTATCCTTTATTCTGCCCTTCTTACTTTTTTGTTGTTATTAAAATATCCTCGCTTTTATGAAATTATGGTGATAATAGAAGTTGATTTGGGGTGATGTAGGTTAATGCATTTACTTAAGATAATAAACATTAGCAATCCAATCCTGTGCCCATATAGTTTGGGATTTTACTGATCTATGACCTCCATAAGTGTAGAAGTCATTGGAAGAGAACACATGAGTGAATACATGATGTGCTGTTGGCCAGCTGACTTCCACAAAGAGAACTTTGTGAATTACAAAGAACTATCTAAGATCTTTGCAGAATCTTAGTGAAGCAGATGGGAACAATATTGTTCTGGCAGGGAGCACCACTATGTTTTGTCAAAATGATCAAATTATATTAAAACAATAAAAGAGGCAATATGAAGAGAGCAAAGTAATTTGGTAGAACTTTATAGGGAGAGACATTTATTCAACACTTATTGATCCTCTCCCACGTGCCAGGTATTGTGCTAGGCAATGAGGATACACTGAACATAGTGCGTTTCACACATGGAAGGGTCTCACTGTCTAGTACTCAAGTAAAGTGAAGGGAGTGTTGTGGTAGAAGTGGGCACAACATCAGAGCCTTTCCAGGGAGAGGCCCCAACCCCGCCTGGAGGGGGCTGGCAGGCCAAGATACTTCCGGGAGAATTGATGACATGTAGGAGGGCAAGAAATGGCCACGTATATGAGGGAAGTGATGACATCAGTGGAGACGTGTCATTGTGAGACATTTGCCAAAAAGGGAGAAAGAATTATAAACAGGGATAGGTTTGGATAGGGAGAACAGGCTCGGGGTATGTTTTGGTTTGCTGTTCATTGTTTTGTTATTTTGGTTTGGGTTGCTTGTATTTTAATCAGGGTGAGAGAGACTTTAAGCAACGGGGGACTTGCCAGTTATAGAGGAGAAGGAGGGAGAAGAAGGAAGAGAAAAAGAAAGAAAGAAAAGATAGGAGGAGGGAGAGGAGGAAGAGAAGGAAAGAAAAGGAAAAGAAAGGAAAGGAAGTTGAAACTCTGATAAAGGGATAAGAAAATTGTTGAAGCAATTTTCAGAAGCAATAATTCAGAAGACAGAGTGAAAGGCACAAGTGAAGCGTGTCTTGGCTAGGAGGAGAGCACTCCTACCCTGAGACTGGCAGAAATGGGGTAGAGATTGTTGTGGCAATAAATAACTTGACGCGGAATGACTGGGGAGCTGAGATAGATCATAGCTGATAATCTCCACTTTCTTAATGCAGTTCAGACAATGCAGTCTGCTAAAAATGGATCAGAGCTCGAGATGAGTGGCACAGGTTTAGAGGAATCACCAAGGAATAAAGAGAAAGAAGTCTAAGAACGCGTAAAAGTACCCCCACCAGGGTTAGGGAACTTGAATTGGTAATGGATGTTATCTCCAAAGCTGTGGGATTTTCTCCAGTGGTAATTCTGCTTTGCAGGGAGGGAAAAGAAAGCATGTTTGGCAGCTTTGATCAGTGTGGAGGTTTTCCTGGGTGAAGGCAATGTGAAGCCCGGATTCCAGGGAATTGAGGGTACATGTCAGGAATGAACAAGTGGCTCACTCCTGCAGAGGGGGAGAGATAGGATGGGAGGCTGAGGTCAGAATGCAGCATCAGAGTTGAAGACTCTGAATGAAACACTCTAGGCAATAAAACCAGCCAGACAGTGCCCCAGTGATGGTCTTGGAATTGCAAGGTTACAGTGTGTATGGGGTGTCCACAGGGACTTTGCCTCCCTTGGAGAGGCTGTCAGAGTTGGAGTGAAAGGGAACTGTATGACCCCACGGGCTGGAGTCTTCAGTGAAGCAGGAGGAGCAACAGATTAGATTGATATGGATGATGGCCTCAACTTCAAAAGAGACGGAAGAATGAGGATTGGGAAACAGAACTTCAGAGAGAACATCATTCCTGCAACTTACATAATGGGGTATGGAAGCAAGAGCATAATGCAAGAGTAGAAGTGTGCTAAGGGGACAGCCAGGTCTCCATCAGGACCAGGAGGTGCAGAAACCGCTGTGAAAGTTGGGGATATGAGAAAGTATGTTAACAATTAAGTGAGGATGTCGATGGCACAGGAAAAAGGACTGGATGGAGGGTGGAAAGGAGACAAGAGTGAGGAAGTTTTGGGCAACATGGTGTAAGAGATGCGTCAGTTACCTACTCAGCCCCTGTTCGATTCAAATACACCCTGTGACAAGACCACTCAGGTCCCTGCTTTCCTGCAAATTCAGTATCAAATGGTTTGCCTTTTACTTTATAACTCAAGATTATAGAGAGCAGAGACACGGTCTCAAGTAACTGCAAAACTACAGCTGGGCCGTTACATGTTATTTACTAGATTTTCCATAAACAATGTTCCACTAAAATGCATTGCTTTTATTCCACTAAATATAATATTCCACTGAAATCAGAAAATGCCTTTAACTTTGGGCAGTTTCAGGTACTACTATGGAACTAGTTACAATATTAATAAAACATTGCATAGTTTGGTTTGAAAAATATTCTAGCACCATTGTTAGCCTGAAGTCTGATCATTAGCCTTGAAGGTAAAGCACATCTAGGTTTTGCATTTGTTTGAGCATTCTTCTAACATTATCTTCAAAGTAAGGTATTTGTAGAGCACTGGAGCAGGCAGCCATGGTGGTTATAGAAACAGCATTATGTGGTAACTGAGAGCATGGATCTTGGAGACAGACTTATGGGGTTTGAAACTCATTCTGCCATTTACTATGTGGGTAACTAAGGACAGATTACCTTACCTCTCTGAGCCTTAACATCCTCATCTGTATAATGGGTATGGTGTTAAACCATCTACCACATAAGCTTATTGTGAGGATTAAATGAGTCACTGTAAGCAATGCACTTACAAAGCCACCTGGCGTGTTCTAAGTGCTATACAAGTGTTAACAATGACAATAATTGCATACAGTGTGTCGCTCTTTGAAAGGTATTATATCTTCTATAGTCGATCCTGCTGGGCAAAACATTGGCAGTCCTAGCTTTGCAATTGTAATCCTGACCTAGTAACAACTGTGCCAACTTGCATAAGCAGATAGCAATGCCTGGCAGCGCCTGAAGTTTTGACTGCTAATGGAACAACTGCAACTGACTTTCACTTGGCAACCAACCAAATAATGAATCCTTGCTATCATTTCAGCAACATTTTTGTCTCTCGTCTTTCTATTTTCAGCAGTCAGGCATTAAATACTTATAAAAGGCAACTTACTTCCCACTGGATAATGGGTGAAACTCCTTCCAACACAGTTAAGGGGTATCTGGATGGTACGCTCGTTAACAGGGGAGTGTGTTCCTGCCTGTATTTAAGAGAGACACTCAGTCTGGGTTTTGTAAGTTAGAGTTTTGCAATCAAGGGTCACTTCTAGGTGGGGCACCATACTGACAACAAAACAGGTATGAACAGTATTTATGATCTAAATGATGGGATGCATTGGCCTTATGTACGGCTTTATTTACTCAACAAATATTATAAACCTGTCTCAGGTACTGTGCTAAAACCTTGGACATAGCCCCACTCTCTAGACTATCTCCAGATATTTAAGTAGGAACTCAGAAGATGTGATAAAAAAAATGAGTAAGGCAGTGGTATGCAAATGAGCATTGGATGGTAGAATGTGGTCAAGTAAAAAAAAAGCCATTTGATGTACTATACTTTTGTAGGTATCTTTATTATGAACACAGTCGGAGACTAGATTGATGTGACTGCTACCTGTGTGCCCTTGAGTCAATAAGATTTTTGAGTGCCCTTGAGTCAATAAGATTTTCAAGTGCTTTCTGAATATCAGATTTTCCTATTTCAGATGAAGTGCACACACACACACACACACACACACACAATGCTACAATATGACTCAATCTACTCAATAAAGGGAAGAACACTGTATATGTTGAAATGTTAATAACTTTACTCTTCACCAAGGGTATCGTTATTGCCATCTTAATTCCTAATCTTCTCTTGGTCAAATCAATTCCTTCTAAATAGTTACCTGGGAATCCTACAGAGAAAGAAAGTCTATGATATTTAAAAAGGCAAGCTTTCAGACTTTTGGAGACAATGTTATTCTTTTCTCCAAATGAAAACTATCCTCTAAATGATGACATATCTTTAACCTCAATTCCTTGAATTTACCATCTTTGCAAACGGACTCTAAAAATCTCAGTTCTAGGCAAAGTGTTACTGAACTCCTTCAGCATGCCGCTCTGCCTTCTCTAATAATTACGCTTTCTCAGGATCACCATTTGGTTCAAGCTTTTGCCCCTTCCACAGCCTGTTTAAAGTGTTACTTAAAGCATTTTAAGATGTGTTACATCCATCTGAATAACTTCTGATACTATGGGGCGGGCAGTATCTTAACTTTGATTTCCCTCAAAAAAAAACTCTTTAAAAAGCCCCTGAGACAATGATTTGGGTGCAAGTAGCTTGTTTAGGATGTAACGCCTGGAAGCAGCATGAAAGAATGGAGAGGAAAGATTAGGAAGTGAGGAGAGCCAACCAAGGGTTAATGAGCAGATCGCTGCTGTGGGTGTGTGTTCTGGCTACCATTGCCACAAAACCTCCCCAAAGCTCAGTGGTGTAAAACAACCACTTAGGATGCTCACAAAATGTGTGGGGAGGAGGTGGGGTGGGCACAGGAGCCTCTGCTTCACAAGGTCGGCAGCCTCAGCTGGAAAGTTTCAAAGGCTGCGCTGACTCCACCGCTAGGAGCTGGGGTTACCTAGAAGTGTCTTCTCTCATGTCTGGTGCTTGAAGCCAGCTTTAAGCTGGCACCTCACCTGGGGCTCAGGCAGGGTATCTGCATATGACCTCTTCCTATGGCCTTGGCTTTCTCCCAGCTCAGCAGGGCAGTCAGACTTCTTCCTGGGGCTTCCAAAAGGAATGTCTCAGGGAACAAGGAGAAGCAGCATGACCTCTTCTGACCTAACTTGAGAAGTCACACAGCCATATTCTATTGATTACCAGTAATAATTCTGCCCTAATTCAAGGGGAGGGAAAGATAGAGCTCAGCTCTCCATGGAAGTATGTCAAAGAATGTCCATCGTTTTTTCTAAAAACAAAAAAATTCTTCACAGTGTAGAGCAATGTCTTCCTTCTTGACTGGAATCATCAAAGGGAGGACAAAGGCATGGGAGGCATATGAATTAACAGATCATCACAAGATAATATAACACACAGGTGATAAGAAGCAGGTATGCACAGGTATAATAAGATCACAGAGGAGAGGCACTTAGCTTGGTCATAAGGTTCAGAGAAGATGGATTAGAGTCAATCAGATGAAGAAAGGCAGGGAGGAGATTTCAAGTAGAAGGAATTTCAAGTAGAAGAGATTCAAGCAATTGCTTGGTATGTGCAGTTTGGTAAAGTGGACCATGGAGAGTGGCAGATGAAAGTGGAAACGGAAGGTCATGAAAAGTCTTGAATGTTATATCAATAGGCAGGGACCTTATTTTTAGGCAATAGAGAGTCTTTAAGAGCCGTTGTAAGCACCAAGGGGAAAGATTATGAGAGCCTGAATGAAGGAAGCATAGATGAGCAAAACAATAGGGGATGGATTTGAGAAATATTTCAAAAGTAAAATAATTAATACCTGGGGATTAATTGAGTGAGTGGAGTGTAGGAAAGAGTACAGTCTAGGTTTGCCACCAGATTCCTACCCTGGATGCTAGGAGGAAAAGTGGTTCCATTGAGATGAAGAATTTTGGAAGAGAAACAGATTAGGGCAAAAATGGTGAGTACGCGGTGGCGTGGCCATCCAAGGGCACGTCGCCAGTGGGCAGGTCTATGTCTGAGTCTAAACTTGGGAGAGAAGGCAGGGCAGGAGATATCAATATGGGAGCCATCAGCAAGAAGAAAAGAATGAGAAAGTCCATGAAAAATACACAGAGAGACAAGAGCAGCTTTTTTGGTCCCCAAAATACAGATGTTTCAAATAACTTGAAGCAGTTCATAGCTGTGCACCTCAATTTTCTTGATGATGAAGACAAAGTTATCCGCTGAGAGAAGGTGGAGCCCAAATACTGAGAATAATTTCAAAACCAGTACACACAGAGAAACAACACTCAAATATGGCTCACCGCTCCGAGGGAAATAGTTGGCTCTGCTAGCACTGTGCATTGCTCCTGATGTTAGCATGCCTTCTGCTTGTACTCTGAAATTCGAACTCTTAGTCCCATTCACTAAATAGGCAAAAACATGTCTAAAAATATATTAGGGTCCTACTCTTCATTATCGTCCTCACCCTTACAATTGATTCACACACATAGTAAATCATCACTAAGCAAGAAAATCATTAGCCATCTTCAAACATAAGCCTGCACAAATGGAAACACCTATAATGAAATGGAAAGGGATTTTATTTTTCTTTTCCCTTGGTGTTTAGTATTCATTATTCAAAGCATCTCAACAATCTGTATTTGTATGTCAGTAAGAGTTTCCAAAAGATGATAGATGCCAGGCTCCTTCTGTAAACCTTCATTACTATACTTGATTCTTAACCACAAGGAATTCAGAGCATTGCCGCCCTAGGATGTCTTTCCAAGAGGAATTGGCAGAGGAACAGAATGTGTTTGAAGACCAAGAAGACAAGATGAACTAGCCTTTCTTTCATATGAGCACATGCTTGCCTTACTCAACAGATACTAACAGTATAATTAATTATTATCATGCCAGGATGCATAGTTGGTTTGTTTTTTTGTTTTGTTTTGTTTTAAATGTGTAAAAAGACTCCTCCTAGTTAAAAGGGTTTCAAACCACTGGTTTAGATCATCATAATCCATGGATAATCCTCCATCTCCCTTCAGTGGCTTCGATTGCCTTCCCCAAGAAAGCTCCCATCAGAGCTCCTAAACGTGAGTCAAATGGACAGATCTGAGCTTTACGCCTCTTAATAAAGCATGGTAAATGACCAAAAGGCAAGCTGCTAAAAAAGAAATGAAAGGAATCTGGGGTCTGGATATTCCAAACTGGCTAATTGGCCCCTGAAAGATAGTGAGTGGAGTGCTAATGCCTCTTACTTCCTAATAGCGCAGCAGGGTCTTCAGGGAAGAATAGCTCACCAACTGGAGGGTCACGGCAAAAGGGAGGCCCTCAGCGGTACCCTTTGTCCCCATTGAAAGAACTGGAAACTTCACTTCACAGTGTTCCTTCGCTATTTAGAGGACTTGGGGTGGGTGGGGGAGAACGAGTGGGGAAAAGACTTTGCTAATGCTTTCTCAGCTACATTCATAGAAACTCTTACCAAAATATTAATTTTTCAAAATATCATTTTGTTATGGTCTACAGCTGAAACTGGTCTAGACTATAAAGACATACGAAAGGGTTTAATGAGTTTGAAAACCAGAAATCAGGAAAAAAGAAAAGTGTGCCCCCCAATCAGGCTGGGAATTTTGGCATCGGAAAATTCGTATGCGTGTGTGGTATTGCCTCCTGCTTGTTCACAGGAAAAGTGTTTACAGTAGATATTTGCATATTAATTCCTTCCTAAGTGGCCTTTTCTCAACCCTTAATTGAAAGCACTTCTCACCTCTTTGGGTATTTCTAAGCATCTGCTTTTATTTCAGGTGAGAAGTTCAAAGTATGTGTGCAAGGAGAATACAGATCCACCATTTGACCTCCTGAAGGCCCCTTATTGAATTGCAGCATTTCTCAACCAGACATTGAGTCCGTGCGAGAATAGCTTAGATGGAGAAAAGCTTTTCTCCCCAGCTACCTCCCTCTCTGTCTTCATAGGTTTATTTCCCTTTTCTCTCAACCCCTCCTTCAGCCTTTCTTGCCTTCTCTTTCTCTGCCTTTGGATCAGAGAAAGCCTAATACTGTCCAAAACTATTCATAATGTAATAGTTTGCGTGCTAAACCACAGTCACCTGCTGACCAGTGTGACAGTGAGAACTGCCTAATCTGACCTGGTAAATGTGACTGGGAAAGGTTGAGATTTTACACATTTAGGAATTTGCCCCATTCAGAGCAGATTTATTTTCAAATGAAAGGGAATACATATATTTCCATTTGAATAGAAATTGCATCCTCTTCCTCCATCAAAATTGAAATCATCTTAGGGAAGCCTAGATAAACTGTTCATGTAACCATCACATGGCAGATGAAGGTGGTTTTTATGTTCCTTCTTTACTACCCGCCCTTTCTGTACCCTTGAAATCTGGTTAAGCCTTTTAGTTCTTCTAAAGTTTCTGTGGCTTAGAGGACACTATTACGGGAAAAGAGCAAGTCCTGTCTGGTAAACTGTAGAGAGACATGCCCGGGTCCCCAGAGACATCTTCTTGAAGTGAAACTTCCATAGTAGGCTGAAGTTTGCTCCTTTGGAAGTTTCCATAAAGGTCGAAGAAGAAATAAAAAGCCTCCCTAATCTTGTTCCCATGTGTCTACTGTTCATTTGAAGATTAATATTATTTATGTTTGTGGAGCCCTGCAGCCACTTAGATAGCTCCCCAGCGGGCAGAGGGCTGAAGGGATGCACTCGTGTTTATCACTGGCACCAGAACAAGCATTACAGAAATGCAAGTTCTTTGGCTCGCCTCCCAAACTCTGCTTTCTCTCTGATGGACTTCAAGCCACTTTGTATGCCATTCTGTTGTTTGAAGCGAACAGTTCTCTGTGGGTTGCAGTTCTGCAGGAGTCAATATTTCCACACCCTCCTTCTGGAAAACTTCCCATTTCTAATACTTCCCCTCAATGGATTCGCCTTTGAAGTCGGAGAGCATGGCACAGGTCTGAGATTACATATCAGGACCATTTCCCTCTTGAGGTCTGAGCCTACGTATGAGTGTGTGTGTGTGTGTGTGTGTGTGTGTGTGTGTGCATGTGTGTGTGGGGGGGGGCTGGCTAATTTTTTCACTGGGTGCATAGAGGGTGCTGTAATGTTGGTCAGGATCCCAGATTCCGTCCCTGAACATTTCATACTGAGGAAGGCTCCTCTGCAGCTACAGATCTAACTCATATCCCTGAGGAATCATTTGCTTATGAGCAGTTGGAAAGGATGGAATGACAAACCCCAGTCTGGTGTCGTCCACCTGTCTCTCCCTAAGTAACCCAACCTCAACACCCTGCTTCCGTTATCTTGGACTTTGCAGTGTTCCACACATCTCTAGCAATACCTATCTGTGTGCCACCCCAATCCTGGAATATCCACCCCAGTCATCTCCAGTGATTTAATACTGTGCAATATGATGTTAGATCCTTAATCTAGGGAGAATTCCAAACCATTGGCATATAAAAACTACTCTCCTGTAGGTTTTTCTTCATAGGGAGCACTAGATATAATATTTTGCTAGCGGTCCTTTGTTGATGAGAGAGAAGAAATCTATTGCCCTGGGTGGATACACTCAAAATCCTCCTGCCTGATCTTCCTTTTACAGAAAGCAGGAAAGAGGAAAACCAAATGGTCATGTATTCAGAACCAGCCTTCCAAGTCACACCACACTGCTCGGTTTGGTTTTGACCTCTCAGCCAGACTGTGTGTTCTGAAGGCAGGACCTGTCTTCACTTCATTCCTGCTCTCTCAGCAGAGCGCATTACACACCGTAGGCTCAGCACAGGCTTGCTCTGCTTCTGATTGTTAAGTCCAGGCCCATCAAAGAACATGGACATCACTGGGAGGGATAACTTTTATAAGATCCCAGGAAATTGGGTTGCTTGCAGTTTCTAACTGTGTAACCCAGGCCATGGCTAGTCAGGGTCTGCCCTGCTCAACGGCTCCCAGACAAGAGGACCCCTGGGAACTTAAATTCAGCCTGTGTTCAGATCCCCATGTGGAGCTGCTCCACCTGAGGAAGGAAGGCCTTTTTTAAATTTGCTAACAGGTACTGAGACCTCACTAAGCCACTCACCTTTGGGGCAGTGTCTCTTGAGAAGGCACCTTGATCTAATTTACACAGTGTTTTTGTGTAGGTTAGCCAAGGGTCAGGTGTAACAGAGGGCAAGGAAAGATGATCAAAATGAGTTCAGTGAGCTGATAGGTTTGAGTTTTTTATTATCATAGAGAGTATATGTAGAGAGCTATATTTTTAGATTCCCTTTAAAAAGATGAAATGCACCTGTCTACAATATAAATGTGTCTGTTAACATAGCATATACACACAAGCACACAAAGAACTTGATTTGGGGTAAAAATGGGGACAAATACAAACCTAAATGTTTATCAGCATAGAGCTATCCAATATTTATTAACTTACTCCAAAGAATGCTAGAATAATGCTTTTACCTGTTCATTCATTCATTCTTTCAACATAGGTGTTAAGTGTGTGCTATTTTTTTAAAAATCAATTATAACCCAGAAAGCAATATGTGACTTCGTATGCTCTCCTCTAAAGATACTACAGATATTTCTCCAGTGTGGTCAGAAAGGCAAGCCTGAGCAATAGAATGTGTTATTCTCCTCTCGCACAATATATGTGCTCACACCCCTGGGTCACTGGGCATGGTTTTGTCCACCACACTGCCAGCCATTAGGAGAGCCAGCAACACAAATCAAGGGATTTAAGGACTTCTGTGTGTGAACAAGTTTTATAAAATCACAAAAGATTAGATTGGGAAGTGACCTTGAAGCCAGCCAAGCCATCAATCTATTCATTTCACAGAGTGAAAACTGAAACCCGAAAAAGTTCAATGATTTGTATTTCATGTCTGATTTTTCTTTTTTTTTTTTTTACTTTTACAAATTTCTTTTTTTTTTAATTTTTATTAAATTCATTGGCATGACATTGGATAATAAAATCCTGTCTGATTTTAGAAAGGTCAGATTATTTTCAGGACCAACCACGCCTCCTCTTTCTCCCTGAGTCCTAAAAGCCAGAAACAAATAGCTCCAGCTTTGTTTTTTCCAGCACCTAACAATTCATCTGGGCAAGTAGTAAATCCTTTCAGAGATGACCTTGCAATATTGACCTGAAGTTGTATTTGTTTCAACAAATTCATAATAAAAAAGGGTAAGCTTTGCCCTACACAACATTTATCCTAAATACCCCTAATTTATTCTTTTGAACACATCTCCAAAGCAAGTATAATAACATTTACCTGTGTCAGGGTTGTAACAGGAATATTGTCGGAGTTTAATAATTTTTTAAAAGAATCCAAGAATCTATGGTATTTTACACTCAGATGAATTACTATTTTTCTTTTGTTCACTGTAGATATTTTTGTGGGTAATTTCCTAGGGATTTGGGTCAAGCCACTGTATGACTAGGTTGATAGCCTAATTAGTGGGCTAAGGATTTTAAACTTCTGTTCTGTATTTAACATCAGTTTGCAAAGAGGAGCAGACAGAATCTTTTCATCACATCTTCCATTTGTTAAAATACAATAACACCATTCACTGATGTCAATCAACTCAAACTGAGATTATTAAAAAGAATTGAACTAATAAAGACAATCCTTGAAATTTACAAAAGATCAAGAACCTGTAACCATAAGTGTTGGAAAAGTGAGACTTTAAAAGATTATACGTAAAGAAAGATGCCTGTACCTTGATCTTACCACATTTTACACTGCAAAAACACCCCAATAGTTTCTGCCTCCAGCATTCTTTTAATCCTTACGTAAATTAATGATATATCTATTTTACATGGTTTTAAATGTTTTATGTTCACAGGATGTATTTGAGATTTACCATAAATGACTCATTCAGAATTTCAAAAATAGGTTCCACTTTGATTTCAGAAAATGGGTAATATTTTAATTACTGTTTTTTTAAAAAAAATATCACTTTGCCTTTTACTGTTTCTTCCTGCTTCACGCTATTAGTGTTTTGTACAATAAGTACCAAGGGCTCTAGTCTTCAAACAATCCTTCTGAAAACTGTCAGCTGTGTATCGTCCCTTCTCCTTGGGTTTGCTTTAATGGATGCTTTTAAAGCTGTTGGAAATTAAAGGTTGCCAAGGCTGAGTGTGCATGTGGCAATTTGTCCAAATTAACTTATTCCTGTGACCTGGTGGGTGGTGATGAGCCATCTGGCTCCATTTTATTTTTTAGGAATATCCTCCAAGATAGTGATTTCTGAGAGAAGATTTAATTATCTTTCATCTAAAAAAAAACCTCTAGCTATCCTATGGGTTAAACCTATGGGTTAATTGTTAAATTTTAATTTAAGGGGACCTGTCCTTCAATATCTCATCTATTTCTACTGCACAAGAAAACTTATACAAATTCGCCTCACAATAGCTATTGTAAAAATAGCTATGCACTTTTAGAATATGACACTGAAGAAATTTGTCATTCTGCAAAGATGAGAAATGATCAAATTAGAGATATTGGATAGACAAATTTCCTTTTGGCCCTAAGCCTTGAGGGGAATGCCATTCGTTCTGTCCTCATTTTCCTTATATATCCCAAATGAAAAACGTTACCACTGTAGACCCTGATTTTAGCTGTTATCCCATTTTGTAAATGTATTTAAGACCACTGTTGTCCTTCGCCCAATAAATGGCACTTCATAGTAAAAAAGGCAATAGATACTTCATTTTCATCTGTAAAATTGGATTAAAAATTAAAATATACCCATTCTTTTTACTGCCTCCCTTTCAGCTTTTTATTACTAAATGGATATACTTATAAAAATTTAAGCAAGAAAATATGCTTTCATTATTAAATGACTGGATATCTATCTCAATAAAAATAACAAGAAGATAAAGACTATTACCAATAAGCTGGCAGTTAATAAAATGTATTTTATCTGCTATACAACTTAGTTATAATATCTAAACAACTTGATTTTTCTTTAGGGGAGCATCCAGCTGATATCATACAGCAAAATGTTAGAAGGATACAAACTACTCCATTTTTAAATGGCTTTTTTACTGCAGTGAACTTGCTAACCCTAATAGCCCAGGGTAATTGGTGCTTTCAATGCAGCATGTACAGTGATTAGGCATTGTCCCATCTACATAGTAACGTGACTCAGAGTACTTCCGGGTCAGCATTCCTCAGTAGCAGTGAGGATGACATCTCTGCACCCCAGGTCTGTGGAGGAGCAAGATGCCCCATCCATTCTGCCCTTGTGATGGCCCATCCCAGGTAGCCTTGCCTCACTGTTTCATGAGCTCCTGACCTCCACCAAGAGCCTTCCATTTTGTCCTCTGCCTTATGGATTCAGGCCAGCTTCCTGAAGCTGCAAAATGTGTAAAGGCATCTTGCTACAGGGCAAAGAGCATGGGCTTTGGAGTAAGGAAGTGTTGGGTTCACATTCTACCTCAGTAGTTACTAGCTGAATAGCCTGGGCAAAGGGACTGAACTTTTACGAGTCTCCGTTTTGTTGTTCACCTCAAAAATAGGCACCATCATATCTGATGTGTAGAATGGTCATAACATTTAAATGAGACAACTCAGCTAAACGGCTGGCTGCAGCAGCTGGAACACAAACAACACTCTGGAAATGAGTTTTCTTTTTCCTTTTCTGAAAGAAATAGAATAAGAACAAGATCTAACTGACAAGGCCGGTCAAGGCTTCAAGCCACAGAACTCAGTCTTGATTACCCAATACCATTACTAAAGGTCTCAAAATATTTTCTGGTTTGTTTTCTTTTACAATTACGTTATTTATGTAATTTATGAAGTGATGTCTAACCACTACACTGTACACCTGAAACTAATATAAAATAATATTGAATGTCAACTATAACTGAAAAAAATAGTCATGGGGATGTAAAGTACAGCATAGGGAGTACAGTCAATAATTTCTGTAATAGCTATGTACAGTGTCAGCTGGGTAATAGACTTATTAGGGTGATCACTTTGTGAGGTATATAAATGTCTAATCACTATGTTGTTTTGTACACCTCAAACTAATATATTGTATGTCAACAGTAATTGAAAAATAAATTTTTTAAAATGAAAAGAATTACAGTCTTTACAACTTAATTGTTTTTGTTTTTGTTTTTAAAGACAAGTCTTTCCTTTCTGTGCCAGGTTTCCATACCAAAACAACCCAACAAAATTTGACTTTTCAGCATTTGTGTGCTTTTTTTTTATTATTATTTAGTGTGGCTTCAAAATTTAATCCTTATACTCTTCAGTGTTCATTTGACAAATGTAACTTACATGCACCATTGTTTTATTTTAAGTGGAACTTAAGACAGATGTTTAGAAAGCAAAGGTATTCTACCACTTAACAGACATTCAGACATTCTCCTGGCTAGACTCCTTCACTCTAAGATGGTAGTGCTAAGAAACATCTCTCTTCGTTTTTAATATTGTCTTCAGATTTCTGTATATACAGAACTTTTTTTCATAAGATAAATGTGTTGTCTTAACTGAAGTAAATAGCCAAAATATAAGTACTAATTAAGGCTTATTTGGGGATGCTAATTAGAATTAGACTAGGATGCTTATATAAACAGGAAATAGGCTTGAAAGAGCCCTGTCCTGAATTACCCAGCTACTTACTTTTTTTTTTTTAAGCTGAGCCATTCTGCCACCTGTTGGCAGCTCAGCAGCAGTTCAGCTCAAGCTGGGAATCGAACCGCTGTTGCTCAGAGCTCAAATTCTTGAGCGAGCTCTTAACCAACTGAGCCACTCGGCCAACCCTACCCAGCTACTTACTAAATGTTTTATTGGAACCTGTATTTGGCTCCAACTAATGGATCAGGCACTTGGTGTTATTACGTTAGCCTCAGAGAGACAATAAACCAATAGAATTCATCTCCCTGCAACCAGATTCTCAGATCAAGACTCTTACTCTAAGGATTTATGGCATATGAAGGTTGTATTTATTTAATACCAAACAGCTGGATGAAGATGAACAACTCAGGTATATCCAAGTATCAAAAGATTGCATTGACAAAATATCCAGATGACAGGTTAAAGTATCGCACTTTCATTCATGTGTTTAAATATTTTATTGAAACACAAGCAGTGTGATACAAGATGAGGACCATATTGATTGTGAAATTATAAGACCTTTATTTGAAATTTCTATGGTGTACATTCTTATCCTGTGCAAATTCTCCTTTATGGAATATACTCCATGACCCGAACAAAATATTTTAAAAAGAAAACATACTAAAAACGTGTTGAAATTTCTCTCAGATAAAAATATGAAAATCTGAAATGAGGTTTAACAATGGCAATGGCTATAAACAAATATAACCTATAGTAGTAAAACGTCTACTTGGCAGTAATCAAAAGTGTGAATAAACACTTTTAATATTTCATTTTGCTTAGTATGCCACTGTTTCTTCCAAAAATATTGCTTCTTCAGGGAATACAAACAAACAGAGCCAACAAATGGGAGATTTTCATTTCCTGTATGTTAAAAAAAAAAGTTCTACCTATCACAGAAGGAAACAACATAAGGAGATAAATAGCTATTTCTAAGAATCTTGTCTAAAACAATATGATATTTTGCAATTGCCAAGGCAGCGTTAATGTCACTTGAAATGAATGTGGGTATTGCGGGGGGGGGAGGTGCATGCAGCATTTCAGCTGTGGCGCTCTTCACACTCTAAGACTAGTTGAATCATCAGGTTGGAATGGCAAAGAAATAGGAATGACAAGATACCAACTTTGTGTGTGTGACTGACAGTGGAGGAAGAGAACTCTAAGCTGTCCCCACACATCATCCCCACCCCAGCATCAGCATCCATTGGTCGGGGACTGTCTACATTCACATTCCCCACCCTATAAGCTTGGCTCTTTCCTCTCATGATGTTGATTTGATGGAGTCAGCAGACCCCATCCTGTGTCTGCTGCAGATACCAATGGCCAAATTAAATGGGGCCACCTCTTTATTTAGGAAACCAGCTGCCACCACACTGACCAAAGAAATAAGAACCCAAGAAGGGTCATTGTGACCATCTTAGAGTGAACAAAAGTAAACACAATGGACTAAATTGGATGTGCCAGACACACAGGGATCCTTCAGTAATTATTTGTGTTTTCTGGAGACACCAACAGCCTGATGCAGCAACCTATAAACAAATCCACGAAGATTCCCTTTGTAAAGAAAACACAACCAAGCATATCTACATAGGGAAAATTATGGTATGAAGTTCATACCTTTGTAGAAAGCTTTCAAGGTGAAGGTTAAAACATGCCATTTGCAAACAATTAGAGGACAAGACAATTTAAATTACTTGAGCACAGCGATGTGCTCAGTAAAGTATGCTGTGTAACAATGGGCAAGTCATAGCTCAGTCTCTTCATCTGTTAAATAAGAGGAACACATTGCTGGGCAAGATAACTGCCACCCTGTCTCCCTGCTCTCACAGTCTTTGACTTTGTGTATGAGGTTATGAAAAATCATGGTCTAATGACAGTGAAAGAAATTGCCAACTCTATGCTTACCTGTGTTTTCTAAAAGGAACACATATGCCTTTTGTAAATTAGGAAGTAATAATCTGAATCCTTTATTTAATTATTTAATTTATTTAATTAAACTATATAGGAATAGAAACTCTAGAGATCATCTCATTTAGTACATGGATCACAGAAGAGTCAGCGTGAGAAGATTAAGTAATTTACCCAAAACTACATAGTAATCAATGGTGAATCTAGGACCCTGACCACACTCCTTTCATCCCAAGGCTAGTGCTCTTTGGTGAGACATGTGTGTTTCTGGTACAGTGACCCACCATTCCTTTCTCCACACCACAGGAAAAATGGCAAATACCTGAAACCCTTGAGCATGACATTTCTTCACAAAGTAAACCTAAAAATGCTGTCTATCTGTGGATTGAGGACAACTTTCCATGCATTCCACAGAGGCAGCCAATCTCTCCTCAACTCCCACGTGTCAAAACCCAGACAAAAAGTAATACGTTCCTAGATGCATCACAACCTAATTTGGCTTTATGCATTACCAGCATTAGGAGACACACAGTGATTTTTAAGTTTAAAAAAACCCCAATAAACTAGAAAAAGCAAGTTGTTGCCTGAGTCTGATTAGGACTTCCAAGGTGTTCTTGGCTGCAACCCTTGCTGGTGTGCTCTCTGTTTCACACCAGCAGGGACTGAACATAGTATTTTTGAACATATCCTATAATCACTATTTACTGGATAAGAGTGCAGGAAATGGTTTATTGGCTAGTATTAGGAAAACATCAAAGTCCTTTCTTAGAAAGCAGGGCTGTTTCCCGCCGGTTTGGTGTGCATGAAATCAGTGAACCTAATAAAGCAGGGAAGGCTCATTAGGAAGAGCTACAAAGTTCCTAGTGTCCTTTATGAGCAGGCCGCCACCACAGAGGAGATCAAAGCCTCCGTCAGTGGTGTCTGTACATCTGTTTTCTTTTTAACCAACATGTTATTTGGTTAGTTGTTTGACAACATCAAAGCTTTTGGCCATTAAGTTCTTTGGTCCACTTGGGACCAAATTCATTTTACTAATCCATCGGGTCTAAGATGCCAATGTTCCCAATAACCGCAGGTCACAAATTTGAAGGAAATGAACACTGTCAGAGTTCATCATTAGATTTTAGGGACCAGGTTTCTTCATCTGTCTGAAGGTAGAGAGCTTCTCAGCTCATGCATTTTTGTTAAGTTATCTACTTACACTAAGGAAATGTCATGTAAACATGTAAAATTTAGAATCTAGGAGAAAAAATTTCTCTCTCTCTCTCTCTCTCTCTCTCTCTCTCTCTCTCTCTCTCTCTCTCTCTCTCTCTCTCTCTCTCAAAAGCTTTGTTGATCCATCATCCACATACTATACAATTCACCCATTTAAAATATACAATTCAATACTGTTTAGTATATTCATGGAGTTACACAATTTTAGAACATTTCATCACCCCACAAAGAAACCCTGTACCCATTAGCAGACACTCCCCATTTTCCCGCAAGCTCCCTTCCCTCCCACCTCCTGTCCCAGTCCTAGGCAAACACTAATCTACTTTCTGTCTCCATGGATTTGCCTATTCTGAATATTTTTTTATAAATTGAATTATACAATATGTAGTTCTTTATGACTGGCTTCTTAAACTTAGTGTAATGTTTCCAAGGTTCATAATGTTGTGGCATGTGTCAGTACTTCATTTCTTTTTATTGCCAAATAATATTCCATTGTATTGCATAGTCCATATTTTACATGTTTGCTTATCAGTTGATGGACATTTGGGTTATTTCCACTTTTGGCTATTATGAGTAACACTTTTTGGAACATTCATATACAAGTTGTTGTATGTACATATATTTTCATTTATTTCGGGTATATACCTAAGAGTGGAATTGCTGGGTCATATAATAACTCTATGTTTTACCTTTGGAGAAACTGCCAGGCTACTTTCCAAAGCAGTTGTACCATTTTACATTCTCACCTGCAGTGGATGTGAGTTCCAATTTCTCTCTATCCTCACCAATATTTGTTACATTCTGACTTTTTTATTATAGCCACCTGAGCAGGTGTCATGTGATATCTTTTTGTGGTTTTGATTGGCATTACCATTCTATATGCATGGTTAATGATGGTGAGCATCTTTTCGTGCTTTTTGGCCCTTTGCATGTCTTCCTTGAAGAGATGTCTATCCAGGTCCTTTGTCCCTTTTTAATTGGGTTATTTATTTTTATGATTGAGTGATGAGTTCTTTATATATTCTAGGCAAAAATCTTTTATTAAATACATAATTTGAATTTTTCTTTTTAATTTTATAAAGATGTTCTCTGTTAACTGTGTTTTTCCTGTTTATGCAAAGGAATTCCTTAAAGAGGAATCTTGGGTCACAGTAGAGAAAATAAAACATATTTGCCAAACATACAAACTCAAAGAGAAAAAAAATAACACCCTAATAATACTACAAGAACTTAGTAAGTAAAATTACTATACCACTTCAGTTTTGTTTCAGCAATAATAATTAGTCTTCCTAACAACTCTATGAAATATTACAATTACCCCATTTACTAATGAAAAATGGGGGAGAAGAGAATAGGGTGTAGAAATTCAGTAAAGTGCCTTATCACACTTAAGACCAAGTTCAGCCTAAACACTAGTTACATAAATGCCAAAATATCCAGGACAAATTTCATTCAATGAAATGCAAACCAGTTGTGTAAAATGATTTCTTTTTTACAACTTATCCATTTGGATGTGATGCCTAAATATGAGATGAGAAGTAAAATAATTGCCTATGTTACAATAAATTAACCATAGGTACATGATATGAAACATCCAAAAACTTAATTTATCTTGTATCATGGCTTGCAATACATAGGTGTACCACCCAAGAGTATGTATTGATGTTGGGGAACTCAGTATGACCAGAGAGCCTATCTCTTCCATTTTTTTTCTAACAGTAATGCATATACTTAAGAAAACAGTACACGCTATTCTGCCATTATTTACTGTGTGATATTGGGCAAACCACAAACTTCTCCTAGCCTCGATTTCATAATCCAGGAAATTCACTAAGATTCCTGTTCCTAGCCTTTCAGGCCTTATAGGTTTCTGCCAAATGGTCTCTGAGATGGTATGGATTAGGGCTTAAATAAAAGGGAAGAGGGGCATAAGTAAAGATGTGGCTTCATGGTATCTGAAAAGGAGAGAAGCAGCAATAATGATACAGTGATACAGGTCTTGTTGACCAATCACCATGGAGGCTATTATGTAGAACTAGGATGAGTTGTTTTTATTAATAGTATCACTAAAGTAAACAGGCAATTCAGATTAAGCTCAGTAGTCAGCAGTCCCGTTCCCCATTCCCCATAGTCTACACAGAGTACCAATTAACTATTTCTCCTCTGTGCCCA
Source organism: Hipposideros armiger (assembly GCF_001890085.2). Taxonomy (NCBI): domain Eukaryota; kingdom Metazoa; phylum Chordata; class Mammalia; order Chiroptera; family Hipposideridae; genus Hipposideros; species Hipposideros armiger. The sequence continues at coordinate 2,610,691 of NW_017731501.1, read as the reverse complement.
GTTTTTTACACAGTTGTTCAGGGAGAGGACCACCTCCCAGTATTTGTCTGTGGGTGCCCAAGACTTTAATGTGAACCACTTGAGGAAAGCTCAGAACTCATGAAGCCTATACCCAGGACAATCTTCTAAAGTAGACCAGAACCTTCCCTCAGACCCAAGTCCAACCACTTTCCAAGGTTTACCAAAGTTACAAAGAGTCAAGGGAACCCAAAGTGACATTCGTGACAGAAAAGCAGAGTAGCCTCCATCCCTATGTAGAAAAAAAGTGTTTTCTGAAACAAAACAGGTCACATGGTTTGACAATAGAGAATACTATAAATACAGACCATCCTGGAAAATCTAGAATCTATGATTGCCATATACTTGTGACTTCCAAGAGATGCCATTAGCATCTCTCCCAAAGGACAGATGAGTATCCTGGAAGGAGAAGTTCACATTTTTAGAATTTAAGTTTGTCCGTACAAGCTGACCATGTGGTCAACTGTGGGAAAGAGTATCTGCTCTCTAAGTCAATTTTAGCCAGCCTATCGGTGTCTATTGGTATCAAATGAAATAACAGGGAAGCTCACTATGGATTATAAAATGCTATATCAGTGTTTGTGCTAGTCACTGTCCTGTGTAAGCAGAGCTAATTTCTCTAAGTCTCCACCAGAATATGAAAACATATCTGAAAGCACCTCTAATTTCCTAGAGAAAAATTCAAATATAAATCAAAAATAACATTAACCAAGAGGTTTACATTCAAATTGATTCAGTTTTGAAAACAAATTTTTTTCAACTCTGCAAAAACAGAAAATCTCTATTGTTTTACGTTATTTTTGCCAAAAATAGACTCTTGGGCATGGGTACCTTCCCTCCTGTATACTACACATTCAATTTAGAGTTCTTAGCTTCCTTCTAACCAGAGGTGAGGTCAGAAATTCTTCTTCAAGGGGAAGGGAGTGAATGAGATGTTTGCCCTCTCTGGTTAGAGGTGCCAGCCTGGTTGTTCACATTCCTTCCTGAACTCTTGACTTAACCTGTTTGGGAAATCTTCAAATGTAAATGTGATGATTACATTGGTTCGAGTGTGTGGAGAACTAAGCCTTTGAGAGCGTCCTGGGGCTCTTTCAGCAATCCAGGGGAGCTTGCTCTCCGTCAAGAGCCACTTCGAAAAAGAAGTGTGATTTTTCTTAAAGGAAGAACTCCCACCTTTGCGTAAGAATATCAGCTTTCTGTTTAAGATCACACAGAGGTATAGAAGAAACAGACATTTCCGCCCTGTGCAACAGATTTTAATTGCTTGAGATGAAGTGGCTGGGTTCTCCAGGAATCCTTCCAATTGGTCTTTCGTTTCCTGAATGTGGATAGGAAAACTTATTGAAAACCTAGCAAAGGAAAGAATGATGGAGTCTCTACGCCACGAGCCCATCCTCCTTAGTTACCCAGAAAAGTCCTTAAGGAAGCTTCCAACTTTCTGTTTTTGGGTTTTGTCTTCAGTGATTAATTTACCGAATGTATTATATAATACTATTACGGGATGGGTTACTTGGCCTTTGGCCCTGGGAGGAGTAGCTACAGTCAGTAGAGATAGTAGGAAGACAGAAAATCTGTAAGCACTTGGCTCCTGTAGATAGTGTCATATCTCGCCCTTACTGTGCATGCTGTCCTGTGATAATATTGGGGAGCAAGGAAATCTTGTTTAGGAGGAAGTAGCTCCTTGAGGAAGGAAGTGGGCAGTGCAGGAAAAACAAATCTTCCCAGAACCTTCCCAGAATAGAATTCGCCTTTGACGACCGCTTAAATCTCCCCACCCCACGTCCAAGTCCTGCTGAACAGGAATACACATGTCAAAACCTGTCTAAGCCTGCCCTGCCCATAAACCATCACAAATATTCTCCTGAAATGAATGTCACTGGTGTTTGCAGCTCTCAGATACTGCTTGTGCTCTCAAGCCCTTAATAAACAGATGAGTCTGTGCCATTTGTTCTCACTTTGCAAAGAATTTTTACATTCTTCCAACAGCAGCCAAGGAGCAAAAAATTAATGAGATTTAGTGGTCATTTATTTCATGGATACGTTCTTCTGACCAACAGGAGCAAAATCTGCTCATAGGCAATGAGATCCTCTAGAAAATAGACTCCATATGTGTATGCCTCCAAAAACCAATAGATATTTACCTTTTTTATAAAAGATTTGCTGTGTTTATATAAGCTTTATGGTTGCTTTATAGAGCAAACAAATTTAATTTATTTTATTCACTCATAGAATTTCAGCAGCTTTAGAAGAATAAATGGGTAATTCTTTCTATGTTCACCTGGATCTAAGTAACTTCTTTCTTTCCTTTATTTTTTTATTTGGTTATTTATTTATTTAAATATTTATTTTCTTTAACATTTATTTCTCACAGTTCTGGAAGCCAGGATGTCCAACATCAAGGTACCAGCAGATTCAATGTTTGCTGGGGGACTGGTTCTCCTCTTTTCTTTCTGAGCTCTCTTCAGAATCGCCCTTATCGCCAATATCCTTTGGATTAGGCTTCTTCTAGCATGCATCTCAAAACTTTTCCAGCCTCTACTGGAGCCCAGCTCCCGTCACTTCATTCCTCTGCTCACACCCTTCAGAAGTTCCTCTATTGCTTTTGAAATATAGTCCAAACACTTGTGGTTGGCCCTGAATGTCTCTATAAGCTTGACCACTCCTTTTCCAGGCTCCCTCACCTTCCTGGTACTGTATATTCCATTCACCCTAACATGCACATATATCATAAGCAGGAATCATTTGTTCCTACAAGTTTTCCATGGTGGTAGGGCAAGGGGGCAGGTGAATTGCCCTCTAACTCTTAAAGACTTCTGCCTAGAAATGGTCTGTTAGCCAAACCAAGCCATATGGACACATCTGTCTTCCAGAAAGTAATGAAGGACACATATGCCCCTAAAAGGAGAATTGGGTACCGGTGAGCATCTCTGATGACCACCATACTCTAAAACCACCAGGCAGTAAATGGAAACAGTCCATGTGAAATACTAAGCAACGTCTTATAATCAAAAGATCTTCAAAAGTTATTTATCAAAAAGAAGTTGTTTTTGTGTGTCAGATAATTTATATGCCCTCAGTGCCCAAAGTCATTCCAAAAATTACATAATCTGATTATGGCAATTCAGGGTAAAATAAGTGCAAAAAGAAACAGGTTCTTAAACATACTCTCAGTACATTTTCTTCTTTTATTGGAGTGGGTTTCAGACATTCTTCACATTTTTAGGAAATCTCTTGATTTGTTTCTGTTTTACTGTGCAATTTAAAACTCTCCACCTTTTACTGAAATGTATTAACCACTGAAAAATTAAAAGCAATAGAAAATAGGAACAGTTGAAGCCAGTTTTAAAGACTTTAAGGCTAAAATAATTTTTTCAAATTACAAAGCTCTACTTTCATATATATGTATTCCTGGCAGACCAGTAAAATGGAGTGCTTGTTGTTTATTAGAAATTGACATTCCAATGGTGTTAGCCAACTAAGTAATTCTTTTTTTAAAGTTTCCTGTGCAAAAATGTGTACAAAGAAATATTTCTATACCAAATAATGTTGATAGTTTGGTTTGCAACATTAAGTTAAACTAAAGTTAGTTTTATGTGTTCACTTTTTACCATATTTAATAAATATCATTGGTCATTATTTTTCTTCTAAATTTTTAATCCTTGTTGCACTGCAGAAAACTAGCAAGGGAATGATCAAAATAGGCATAATGCAAAAAAGCAAGGCTTCACAGAGGTAAACAGATTATTGTGCTATTTTAAATGAGCATTTACATTTTTTTGAAGAAATCACAGCTGGCTTATGTGCAGAGAGGCTGCACATAAGATTTTGGGCACTAATTGAGGGACTGAAGGGACAGGGACAGTTCTAGTCTGATGGAGCAGAAGGATCGAATTTTATTGAGTTTCTACTAGATGCACTGCTCTGTATTAAGTGATTTATATATAGTCTTTCACATTATCCTTTAAGAAATCTATACTGCTACTCTTCCCATTTTGCTGATGAAGAAACTGAGGCACAAATATTTAAGGAGAGTGCAGAAGGTCACACAACTAAGTAACTGATAAAACTAGGGTTTCAACCAGGTCCCTTGGATTCCAAATACCTGAGCTTCTCTCATTAAACCAGAGAAAGAAGATTCAGTGCCAAGAACACAGGATGGTGTTAAAGGATAGAGTCACAGGAAGAGAAGCTCGAGGGAAGCTGGTGAGAAGCAAGAGTTCTGGAATCACCAGGTGGTGCTTTGATTTCAGAAACAGTTTTAAAATTTTAACAAGTAGAATTTGGGAACTTCTGATGAAGGATCAATCAGATGGTAAAGACTAAAGGGAAAATTTTAAAAATTAATATGTGGGCCGGCCGAGTGGCGCGATGGTTAAGAACTGGCTTGGGATGCCAGAGGGCCCTGGTTCGGATCCCATATATGAGGGCCAGTGACACTGCCCTCTACAGCTAAGATGCTGAACAAACAGCTCAACCTGGAGCTGGGCTGCCGTGAGTCGCCGGCGACGGCGTAGGCTGCAGCCCCTGTGGTAGTGGGTTGCCATGGGCTACCGTGTGTAGCCAGCAGCCAGCGTGAGCGGCCAGCAGCTGCAGTGAACGGCCGTCCAAAAGCTGGCGACTGATCTGCCTCGCCCGGGAAGAACGCAATGATGGTGCCAACTTGGGCCAGTGAAGCAGTGTCTTCCACAACTAGACTGAAGAACAAAACGACAGCAACTTGTCTGTTCCCCTTCCCCAATTCCCCAGCGCTGTTCCCATCCCCCCAATTCCCCAATAAAAATCTTTAAAATAAAATAAATAAAAAATTAATATGTTACTTGCCTTTTAAAAGTTGTGCCTATCCTACATAAAAGATCATCAGTATATTCAACAAAATACTAATGGTGGAATGTACTTTTCTTCTCTCAAAACACCGAGCATAATAATTCAAGATCCAATATAGAATAACCTACACTAACCACCTTTGTAGTTTTACTTTTTCTACCATATTCTGAAGGAATCGAGGATGTGTGTCTTCCTCTGTCCCTTTTCTTATGGATGATTGCAAGGGTGGGTGATTAAGAGATTTAATAAAAATATGGCTTTGAGGATTGCCCTAAATTTCTTGATGTAATCTCTCTCTGTGATATATTCTGTTGCACAGTACCATGAATGCCAAAGGTTTCTAGATAAATATTAATTGATGATAATAATAAAAAGGCCTTTTTAGACATCAGGATTTCAATCTTCTTTGTTGTCTCTTAGAAGAACAGCTAAATTTAACTTCTGCTTGGCAATGGTTTCCTTGACATCAAGAAATGGAAGACCTTTAGAAGTCATTTTTTCCCAGTGAGTAAAATGGGTCCCTGAGTGAGGATTCTGGTTGTCAGCCACTTTTTTAGGCCTCTTCCCAATTTAAATGCCTCTATTTGAGTGTACTGCCAGCAGCAATCACCCGGGTCAGTGGTGTCTTAACATCCTCCATGGAGAGACGGAGGTGGTAACACAACTGCGTTTGTTTAGTTTGTAGGGAAAACTTGTGAAAGGTGACGACCTTAGTTGAGGGCTGAGAAAACCCAATGAGTTTAAAGTGGCTAGGCATTGAAGACTTAAATGATGATCCTTTCACCTTATTGTACACCTCCAGTACTCTTGGCCAAAGTCTACTCTGTGGAGTTTAAAATGCAATCACCTAACACCTTCTTATGTGGTGTTGCCTTTCATCACTCAGCTCTTAGCCTATCTTGCTGACATTCTCGGCTCTGACTGTGTGGCTGCAGGGCCAGCCATACCTCCCAGCGCTATTGATCTCCATGTGAACAGTTAAGAATCTCTATTTCAAATTCTGGATATTTCAGGTTGTGCTTGAATGCAATAATAAATCAAAGACAAATTTAGCTCCTAATGTAATGATGTATGGATTCACTGTGGATGTAGAAAAAATAAATATGCTGTGTGTGTCCCACCTCTCTTCTCCACAGGAACACAGTATTTGTAAAACAAATGTTATAAAAATTGATGAACTGCGAGTGATCCCAAGGAATATTTGTCTCTTTTCTCAAGGGCAATAAGACAATAATATCTGATTACAAGATCCAAACAATATACCATCTTTTTTATGTGTTCACTTATTGATAGCTTTATTTAACAATTTGGGAATATTTGGTCTCGGATGAAAATATACTTAGTGCTTTAAAGCAATTCTTGCCTGAATCAAAATTGTAGAATATAAAGAGACTTTCCTTAGCATTCCATATGAACCCCATTTATACCACAAGCTATTCTGTTCAGGCTTGCATCTTTATCTGGGTCACCCTTATCCTCCTTTGCTGAACATTTAAATTTTACATCTTCTTTGTGCTTAGAAGCCCAGCTTGTCCAAAAAAGCCCTCATTGACACCCTTACCCCAGAACCATTCAATTTCATTTATTGTAAAATACACAAAACATAAAACTCACCATTTTAAATATTTTTAAATATATAGTTCAAGAGCCTTTAGTATATTCACAGCATTGTGCAGCCATTATCATTATGTTGGTTCCAAAACATTTTAATCGCCCCAAAAGGAAACCCCTCATACCCATTAAGCTGTCACTCCCCATTTCTCTAGCTCCCCAGCACCTAAAAAACACTAATCATTTTCTCTGTGTGGAGTTTCCTATTCTGGATATTTCATATAAATGGTATCATTTAATATGTGGCCTTTTGTGTCTGACTTCTTTCATTTGGCATAATAATTTCAAGTTTCATTCATATTGTAGCACATATCAGTATCCCGTTCCTTTTTATAGCTTAATAATATTCCAGTGTATGCTTATACTGCATTTTTATCCATCCACCCATTGATGGACATTTGGATTATTTACACTTTTCTACTATTGTGAAAATATATTTATTGTGAAATATATTTAACTATTTAGCTATTGTTCAGCTGCTATGAACATTCTTTTACATGTGTCTGTTTGAACACCCGTTTTCAATTCTTTTGGATATATACCTAGGTGTAGAATTACTGGGTCATGTGATAATTGCATTTTTGACTTAAAAAGGAACTGCGAAATTGTTTTTCACAGAGGCTGCATACTTTTACATTTCTATCATCAATGTGTGAGGGTTCCAATTTCTCTGCATCCTTGCCAACATTTGTTCTTTTTCTCGCACTCTTGTCTTTTTTTTAGGATAGCGGGTGAAGTGGTATCTCATTGTGGTTTTAATTTGCATTTCCCTGATTGCTAATGACCTGAAGCATCCTTTCATGTACTGTTGCCATTTGTTTGTCTTCTTTGGAGAAAAATGTTGATTTTCAACTATTTTCTCCCATTCTGTGGGGTTGTCTGTTTAATCTCTCAATAGTACACAAAGTTTTGATTTTGAGTAAATCCAATTTACCTAGCTTTTCTTTTGTTGCTTGTGCTCTTGATGTCATATCTGAGAATCCATTGCCAAATCCAAGATCATGCATATTTGCAACTACATTTTCTTCTAAGAGTTTTATGGTTTTAGCTCTTTAATGCCGGTCTATTGTCCATTTTTCATTAATTTTTGCATAAAGTGTGAAGTAAAGATCTAACTCTATTCTTTTGCATGTGGATATCCAGGTGTTCTGGCATCATTTATTGAAGATATTATTTTTTCCCTCAGTCATTCAATTTTGAAAGCTTCTAGTTGAAAGCAGTGTACCTTATAATTATGTATTGCTTTTTTTTTTGTTATTAATCCATGTATGTCTTCTTTCTACAAGTAGGCAGTAACCCATTCAAGGAGGGGGACTTACTTCTTTTATGTTTCCTGTAGTTTATGCAAGGACTAAAATGATTTCCAAAATGAGAAAAAAGGAGCCTAAGCAGACTCAAGGTTTTGACCCAGAAAAATCAGCATCATTTCTTTAAAAGACAATTTGTAATGTTTTTCAATATAAAATTAATAAGAAAGTCTCTGCCACTCAGGATGCTCACAGCCAAATGGGAGAAATTAGCACATCTGGTCTGGTTGCCACCAGACACATTTGGTTATTGAGCACTTGAAATGTGGCTGATTCTAATTGAGATTCAAAATACACACTGGATTTCAAAGGCTTAATACAAAAAGAAGAATGTCAAACATCTTAATATATTATATTAATTACGTTTTAAAATGATATTTTTGGTGCACTGAAGTAAATATACTATAAAATTAATTAAATGTTTTTTGTTTTTTTTCTTTTGGTGGCTTACATTATAGTTCCACTGAAAAATACTGACATACACAAACAGGAAGTCCAGCAAGTGTCTCATAGCTACACAACTAGCAAGTGATAGAGGTGATAGAAAGACCCATTTCTTAAAGTTCTGTAGCCTAGGCTCTGAATTGCTATGTATGCTATACAACTCAAAGTCAACCAGGAATGTGAAGGTATGATTGGTGGCACCAATTTGCAACTGGAAGGTGGGACAAGGGTCCATAACACATATTGAGTGCAGAATATTTCAGGGAATGCAAACATCTGTACACACTTCATATCTCTTGGGGAGACATACCTGACCCACATCTCTCAACTAGAGAACAACTACATGCTAAACCAGTGGTTCTCAATCCAGCGGACATTTGACAATGTCTGGGAACATTTTGGTTGGCACAGTTGGGAGTACTATTATTGGCTAAAGGCCAGGGATGCTGATAAATATCTTGCAATGCACAGGACAGGCCCTCCACAACAAAGAATTATTTGGCAAAATATGTCAATAGTTCTGAGGTTGAGAAACCCTGGGTGAAACCTTTGCTAGAGGAAATATTTCAGAGAAAGAAGAGGCAACTGTGTGCTGGAGCTCACAGGAAGACTACGTAAAGAAGGGACCCGGAGGCCTCGGGATGTTGGCAGGTTCAGCTGGTACAGGGATGGCACAAAGTGAGCAACAGAATATCACCAGTTGGAAGGAGTGTGGCCAGTGTGGGAACCGGGAATGGACTCAAGAGATGGGAGTAAAGAGCATGTCATGAAAGGGAGAGGTATCAACAAGAGAAGTGGTTTGGAATTCAGAAGAATTGGACTCTAACCCTGGTTCTTCCACTTGGCAGCTTTGATCACATTCCTTGACCTTTCTGAAATCTCATGCAATCCTCTGTCCATAGGGATAATTATAATCAAATGAGATCCTCTGTGTACCAACAGTTCACAAATGACTATACAAAGTATTGTTAACTTGATTATTGTGGTTATTACTAGATTAAGTCGGTTCCAAAGTGTGAGGGCCGTGAAAGCCTGTCAAGGAGAAGAGGTTGGGTCTCATGGGAACTTCTGGAACAGGAGAACCATTAGAGGAGAATGATGCTGTGCAAGGTTCACTTAGACACAGTGTGCAGAAAAGATGGGAACCGGGAGGGAGTGTAATGAGTAAAATCACCTAGGATACTTTCCAGGGAAACAGCCTGAATGGATGAGAGGGGCCAGAGCAGAGACAGCTGGGAGAAGGCCTGCTCCACCATTTTCCACAGGCAGCTGCTGCTCCTGTGGATACGTATCAGTGATCTGGTAGCAGTAGACTGACTCAAGCAGCTGGTCTGGTGGGCATTTGGGGGGCTGACTCATGGCCTTTTGTAAAGGTGGATAGGAAAATAGGCAGATTACTCCATGAGCTAGTACACTTGTCCTGCGTAATAAGATAGAGCACAAGTGAAAACTACATGTGGTCTCTAAGATTGAGTGTTTAATATATTATACTCAACATAGAATTCTAAGAAAATGTGGATTATGAATTTTCCTTGAACTTTGTTCCATCCTCAGCAGCACTACAGTGGTAATATTTTTTGAAGCATACATATATAATGGAATGTATTTTTATAGCTGTTTGAGGCCTAATTTTATTAAACATTTAATACTTAAGCTCAAATTCTCCCAGCCTGGCACCAAGGCATAAATTTCCCCAAATTAATTATTTTTAATTGAAATAATGTATATTATAAGACATCTGGGAAATGGCCTAGCAGTTTTGTTATGGTATGAGAATGTAGGCTGTGTTAGGAGGTAAGCTTCCGAAGAACCAGGACTTGGAGCTGTTTTATTCATTGCTGTAAGCTTGTGCTTAGAACAGTGCTCAGCACATGATCGCATTCAATACATTATGTGTCAAATGAATGCATAAACGAATGAGTAAACAAGAAGCATATGTCGTTTGCGTACTCTTTCTAGATGATTGTGTGATTGATCAAGTACTGTGTGCATCTGTGGTGCTGGGCATTTCAGTATCTGACATCCAGTCAGGAACTAAGGCTGCTATCAAAGCTGTCTCACTGAGACCCATCTATTGTCATTCATTCATTGGCACAGCACTCAGATCCAGCGTTTTCTCTCCTTTTACCTCCTCTGAAACCCAGCAGAGGTAAATCAGTAAAGTTGGAAGTGGATGAAGATAAGAGCACAAAGGGATCAAATTTCCCCCTCCTCGGAAGTGACAATTGGTTTGTCTCCCTACACCTTTCCCCAGGAGTGGTCTTTCCATGTTCCTGGAGAAGAAAACATTGCTTGGGCGGCCGCTACAGAAATAAGGGCTCTTCAGTGAGATTTGACAATATGCCAGTTCCACCAGTGATAAGAGAAGCCTGAAACACCATAGGCCACAGGCCATATTTCACAACTTCGGGCTTCAAAGCCCATCAAACAAAGCTATCTCTAAAGCTTGCCGACAGAGTTCTGAAAATGTGAAATGCAGCTTTGTAAAGAACTATTCAAACAAAGGGAGAACACTAAATTGATCATTTAAGGATGCTCTCCATAGTTAAAAGGATCTTTATTTGCATATTTTCCATTCTCTTTTGCCATTTTGAGTATTTCCTAGTTATTCATATTTCCCTACTTTCTACATCAGCTAACAAGTTGTTCTTTACACTTGAAATCTTCATTTGGTGGGGAGAGAAGCCCAAGGCTATTTTATTCAGATAGAATATCAAATAAACAAAAAAGTACTTATCCTGAGATGTATTAAAGAATATCAAATAAACAAAAAACGTACTGATTCTGAGATGCATTAAATTACAAAATTTTCATTAAACATTCATTTGAGATTTTATTGTGCAGTTGGAGCCCCACCACAGACATAACTAAGGCTCCTAAAAGATGAAATTTCATTATTGAAGAGGAGTCAAGGAGGGGAAAGGAATCTGTCTCAGGGTTTCTCTTCACTGGAAATGGAAACCCCTCAAGTTTCAGATTAGGTTCATGGGAGAAGCCACTTGAATTTATTATGTTTAAAAAAAAATACCATGTCCTTTAAAATAGTATATTTTGGGTTTAAAACCACTAATTTTCCAACATCTTCACAAGTTGTAAATTATTGGTTTTCTGAAAATCTGAAGACTCCTGATAAATTCAGAGACATTCTCTTTCAATTTTATTTTTATTATTGAGGTATAGTTGACATATAACATTATATTAGTTTCAGGTGCATAACATAATGATCCAATATGTGTAAAGGCTGTGAAATGATCACCATAACAAGTCTAGTTAACATCTGTCACCACATCCCATTTGTTTGTGATAAGAACTTTTAAGATCCACTCTCCTGGCAATTTTTTAAATATGCAATACAGTATCATTAACTATAGTCACCATGCTCTCCAGGACTTAATTATTTTATAACCGGAAGTTTATACCTTTTGACCCCCTTCACCACTGCTTACCCCCACCCTCTGGTAACCACTAGTCTATTCTCTGTATCTATGAGCTTGGTTCGTGTTGTTGTTGTTACTTTTAAATTCCACATATAAGTGAGATCATATGATATTTATCTGTCTGACTTATTTCACTGAGCATAATGCCCCCAAGGTCCACCCACCGTGTCACAAATGGCAAGATTTCATTCTTTTTTCAATCTTTATATTGAAATACAGAGGTATATGTTGTTAGGTCTTCATATTCCCAGAACATAAAGTGTATCATAGTTTGGAACAGTATCCTTGAAGGTGTGGGGTGTACAATGGTGAGCATGTATGTAGTGGGTATGGGTGAAATGTATATGTGCCTATGTGCAGTCATTTTGCTTGACTGAGCCACATATAACTAAAAATAATCCCTGATATAAATTCTATTTTCTCAGTGTTTATAAGTGCATTTCAGGGGCATTTTTTTTTAAAGATTTTTTATTGGGGAACTGGGGGGATGGGAACAGTGCTGGGGAATTGGGGAAGGGGAACAGACAAGTTGCTGTCGTTTTGTTCTTCAGTCTAGTTGTGGAGGACGTTGCTTCACTGGCCCAAGTTGGCACCATCATTGCGCTCTTCCCGGGCGAGGCAGATCAGTCGCCGGCTTTTGGACGGTCGCTCACAGCGGCTGCTGGCCGCTCACGCTGGCTGCTGGCTACACAGGGTAGCTTATGGCAACCCACTGCCACAGGGGTTGCAGCCTATGCCATCGCCAGCAACTCATGGCAACCCAGCTCCAGGTTGAGTTGTTGTTCAGCATCTTATCTGTGGAGGGCAGTGTCACTGGCCCTCATATGTGGGATCCGAACCGGGGCCCTCTGGCGTCCCAAGCCAGTTCTTAACCATCGCGCCACTCGGCCGGCCCTCAGGGGCATTTTTAATGTTGACATTATTATGCAGAATTTTTATTAAAAGTCTTTCACCTTGTCTTAGAGCAACCAAAGAGAAGGGCAATAAATTAATCAAATTAATATAAGTAGGTAAATGTTATTTGTCATTGTGAAATGGCAAATAAATTATAGTTGTTAAACTCCCACTCTATTAAACATCTCTTCTTGAAACTTAAATGTTCAAAAAAGAAAGCATAGTCATTTTTTTTAAAATCTCCACTATAGCAAATAGAAAGCTATCCAAATAAAAATTAAAATGGTGCCCTTGAGTAAAGCAAATGTTGAGTAGGTCAAATGAAAACAAGCAAAGTCCAGAACTAGAAACAAACACTCGGTCAAATGGAAAACATTTCTGGACTTCTGCCTTTCAGACCTGCCTGCCTCCCAAGCTGTTATATGGTGATATTGAAAATACTTCACGTATCACAGAGATAACACGAGGATGAAAGGCATGTTTGAAGTTCTTGAAACTATTCTGAGAAAGCTACTTGAGAAAAACACAAGCACTGTCAATAATACCACACAGTCCATTATTAAAAACAGGCAATCATTTTTCATCTTTTTTTCTCTCTTATTATTTGATATTAAAATATCGCATTATAATTAATATTTTCTAGCAACCATCTGTTTTTCCCCCCTATATCTCTGAGTCTGTTTCTGTTTGGTTTGCTCATTTATTCTGTTGTTTAGATTCCACATATAAGTGAGATCATATGGTATTTGTCTTTCTCTGTCTGACTTATTTTACGTAGCATAATATTCTCAAAGTCCATCTATGTCATTACAAACGGTAAGATTTCATTCTTCTTTGTGGCTGAATAATGCTCCATTGTATAAAGGTACTACAGTTTCTTTATTCAATCATCTACCAATAGGCATCTCAGTTGTTTCCATGTCTTGGCTATTGTGAATAGCACTGCAATAAACATAGGGGTACATATATATTTTTCAAATTACTGTTTTGGATTTCTTTGACTACTGATAGATACCCAGGAGTACAGCATAGGGAATATAGTCAGTGGAATTGTAACAGCTATGTACGATCTCAGAGGGGTAGGAGATTGCGGGGTGGGGGGAAGGGGGGTCACTTTGTGAGGGGTATAAATGTCTAACTATTACATTGTTTTGTATACCTGAAACTAATTAAAAAATAATAATAATTAACATTTTCTAAATCAGTCTTCTTTTGCAAAATGAATGCCAAAAGCAATACCAAAACCAAGTCCTCATAAACCAAGACAAGCATAAAATATGGTCTTAGGAAGTGAACAAACAGATTCATTCATTCATTCATGTCAAGTATTGTGCTAGGTACTAGAGACATAGCAGTAAACAGTAAAGACACAATCCCTGCCCTCATGGGATTTATAATTCAACAGAAGAGACAGCAATTACTGAGTGTTCCAAAGAAAGGCAGAGGGCTATTGAATTGTGTATTAACCAAGTGCCTTAACTTAGTCTAGAGGAGGATCAGGGATACAGACAGGAGTAGAGGCAACTCTGGAAGCTTCGAAGGACAGCATGGCTGGTCATCTTATATGACCAAAATTAAAAGAATGCCAATTTATTTTGTCGTTCAGTGAAGATGGAAGTTTTCTTATTTTTTTAAAGATGTTTATTAAAAATATGGCTAACATACAATATTATATTAGTTTCAGGAGTACACCATAGTTATTCAACATTTATATGTTAATAACTAAAGAAGTGATCGCCATAAGTCCAGCAAACATCTGACAGCATGCTATGCTGTCACAATATTATTGACTATATTCCTCATGTTGAACATCCCATGACTTATTTGTTTTATACCTGGAAATTTGGACCTCTTATTCCCCTTCACCTTTCTGTCCCCTTTATAAATTTATCAATTACAGTTAAAATTCAATATTGTTTTATATTGATTTTAGGTGTACAGCATAGTGGTTAGACACTTATATAATTTAAGAAGTGATCCCCCTGACTAGTCTAGTACCCACCTGGCACTATATATACTTATTACCATATCATTTACTATATTCCTTATGCTATACCCTACAGCCCCATAACTATTTTGTAACAACCAATTTGTACTTCTTAATCCCTTCCCCTTCTTTCACCTACACCTCCAATGCCCCTCCCATTTGGCAACCATCAAAATGTTTTCTGTATCTATGAGTTTGTTTCTGTTTTGTTTGTTAATTTTGTTCTTAGAATCCACATATAAGCGAAATCACATTGCATCTGTCTTTCACTTTCTGACATACTCCACTCAGCACAATACCCTCCAGGTCCATCCATGCCACCACAGATGACAAGAACTCATTCCCTTCCCTGGACAAGCAATATTCTTTTGTATAATATGTATGTACCACCTCTGCTTTATTCATTCTTCCATTGACAAACACCCAGGCTGCCTCCATATTTTGTCCACTGTAAACAATGCTGCAATGAGCATATGAATGCACATCCCCTCAAAGTAGCATTTGGGTTTCCTCAGATAGATAACCTGAAGTGGGATTACTGGGTCCTTTATTGTCTCCTGTAGAGCCTTTGTTTTAAAGTCTATTTTGTATGATGTAGGTATTGATACTCCAGCTTTTTTGTTTTTGTTTTTTTCATTTCCATTTTCATGAAATATCTTTTTCCTTCCCTTTACTTTCCATCCGAGTGTGCCTTTCAAGCAGAAGTGAGTCTCTTGTAGGCAGCATATGTAAGGGTCCCATTTTCTTATCCATTCAGCCACCCTTTTGATTGGAGCATTTAATCTATTTATTAAGTCTTTTGATTGGAGCATTTAATCTATTTATTTTAAAAGTAATTGCTGATAGATATGTAGCTATTGCCATTTTATTATTCATAATTTTGATTATTTTTCTGTCTTAAAAAGTCCCTCTAACATTTCCTTCAATACTGCTTTGGTGCTGATGAACTCCTTTATCTTTTTCTTGTCTGGGGAGCTCTTTATCTGTCCTTCAATTTTAAGTAATAGCCTTGCTGGGTAATGTAGTCTTGGTTTTCATCACATTGAGCATTCTATGCCAATCCCTTCTGGCCTGCAGATTCTGTTGAGAAATCAGCTGACAGTATTATGGGGCTCCCTTATAAGTTACTAGTCGCCTTTCTCTTGCTGCTTTTAGGATTATCTCTTTGTCTTTAACCTTTGCCATTTTATTTATAATGTGCCTATAAAGGTATAAGCTTGTTTGGGTTCATTCTCTTTGGGACTCTCTGCACTTCCTAGACTTGTATGTCTATTTCCTTCACCAGGTTAGGAAAGTTTTCAGTCATTATTTCTTCAAATAAGTTCTCTTCCAAACTGCTGATTCAATCCCCTGTTTCATCTAGTCTGCTGGTGATTCCTTCTAGTGCATTCTTAGTGCATTCTTCATTTTAGTTATTGTATTCTTCACTTCTGACTGGTTCTTTTTTATAGTTTCTATGTCCTTTTTTATGCTTGCTATCTCTTTGTTGACGTTCTCACTAAGTTCCTTGAGCATTCTTATAACCATTGTTTTTTATTTATTTATTTACTTTTTAAATTGGGGGATTGGGGAGGGGACCAGCCAAGTTGTTGGTTTTCAGTCTTAGTTGTGGAGGCACCAGTCACCATCTGGCTACCCGTCAGCAGCTTGTGGCCTCTAAACACAAGGTGCTGTTGTTACAATCTTAGTTGCTGGTGAATGTAGCCACCATCCCATGTGGGAGTCGAACTAGCAGCCTTGTTGTCAAGAGTGCATGATCTATCCACTGAGCCATCCAGGCAGCAGCTCAGCTCAAGGTGCCGAGTTCAGTCTTAGTTGTGGGTGGGCATAGCCCACCATCGAAGAGGCAGTCTTGTTGCTAGGAGCATGTGCTCTCACCAGCCGAGCCATCCTGCCACCTATTGGCATCTCAGGGGCAGGTCAGCTGGGCGCAGAGTCACTGGCCCCTGTAGGAATTGAACCAGCGGCAGTGTTGCTCAGAACTCACACTTTTAAACCAATTCTTAACCAACTGAGCCACTCGGCCAGCCCTATAACGGTTGTTTTGAACTCTGTCTCTGGTAGGTTGTTTGCCTCTATTTGGTTTAGTTCTTTTTCTGGATTTTTCTCCTGTTCTTTCATTTGGGATGTGTTTCTTTATTTCCTCATTTTGGCTGCCTCTCTGTGTTTCAACGTATTAGGTAGATCAGCTATGGCTCCCAGTCTTGACCAGGTGGCCTTGAGTAGCAGGTGTCCTGTGGAGACCAGTGACACAGTCTCCCTGGCCACCTGCTCTGGGTGCTCCAGCAGTGTCCCTAGTGTGTGTTGTGTATGCCTTCCTATTATAGTTGAGCCTTGATTGCTATTGGCATGTCAGTGGGTGGGATTGAGCCTCAAGCTGACTGGCTGTGGGGTTTGGCCATGTGTACCCATCTTATGGGCTGCTGTGCAGGAGGCTTACCCCATTGAGTGGGATTTGCCTCAGAGGACCCTGGTGCCTGTTGAGACCACCGTTTGTGTGTGCCGCTTGTGGGGCTAATTGGATGGTGCTCTGCTGTGATCTGAAGCCAGCCTCCAAGTATGTTGGTTCTGGGACCTCTTGGGAAGGCCTCCGGTGCAGGCCTAGTTCAGCCACTGCCTGTGACTGGACAGAGTTTACCTGATAGGAGCTACAAAGTGATCTATGGTTATTTGCTGCCTGTACTAACCCTGGAGGTGCATGGGAGAGGCCACGCTGTAAACAGAGGATGGCTGCCACCAGTACCAGGCCTGAGGTAACTCAGCAAAAAGCCAAGACACTTGAAGGCCTGCTGCCACCTGCTGGCTCTCTTAAGATTCAGCTTCTGATAAAGCCTCATGTGGTACACAAGTTGGGTTAGGCAGGATCTCAGGGAGTCACCAGATTGGGAAGAGCTGTGTTCACCAGGTTAATGTAGGCTCTGGTTTGGTGCCAGTGCTGAGCCTGGAGCTACTCATCAAAAGTCTCAGAGCACACTGAGGCTAGGTGCTGCCTACCTGGAGCCCATGGACTCTGATAGTTTTCCAAGAAAGAGGGGCTGGCTTGTCACTGAAAAAGTGCCTCCAGTCGTGCGAGAGTAGGATGGGGTGGGGTCCTAGCTGAGTAGCAGAGTTCACCAGGCCAATCAGATTCAGATTTGGCCAGAGGGGCGGGCTCAACATAGGGAAGATATTGTCCGCCTGCCAGCTGCACAGTGGAAAGACCCCTAGCGAGGAAAATGCTGACTGTACTCCAGTCCTCCCCCTGAAGCCACATTTCTTCTTCTGAAGTTTTGACTCTAATAAATAGTATAATACATGTTAATATATTTCAACTTTTGTCTTCTCTTTTAATAAATATTTTTATTAGTAAAACAGGATTTAAAAATAGCCAAAAACACATGATAATTAAAAAAAAAAACAGAATTAGAAAAAAAAACATTTGCTTAGAACAAAAGAACAGGAGAGAGCTGTGAAAATATGCTGTGTTTTGTTAACTATTTTTAAAAGAAAATAAAGGCAAGAAATTTGCATGTAATCAAGGCAAGAAATTAGCATGTAATCAGTCATGACAACTAGACAACAAGTTTGCAATTCCTTCCTTCCCTTGCTGAAGCATTTAACCATAGAAACTTAAAAGAAAGAAAAAACACTACCCTCCATCCCTCACAAAACACTAAAATTTATCAACCATAATCTTTGCATTTGAAAACCCATAATTAATTTGAGTTTATTACTTAAACTTACCATTCCCACATTTAACATTTAAAGGATATTTAAAGGATTTTTTTCCTATGGTATTTCTGTGAGCAGTAACATATTTTATAATCTCAAATAACCTTTAATTTGTTGCGACTGATGGGCAGAAGTCATCTAGCTTATGAGTGAGGTTAGCCAATGACCCATCTATATCTGATCATGACTGTATTGTTTTCTCCTTAAAATTGTATATTCAGTAATTCTGCTGAAGAACTATGCTTTTTGTGGGGAAAATTATATATGATTGTGAAAATTAAGACTGCATAAACTCTCAAAACTCTTGGGAT
The DNA here is from genome assembly GCF_001890085.2 of Hipposideros armiger. NCBI lineage: Eukaryota > Metazoa > Chordata > Mammalia > Chiroptera > Hipposideridae > Hipposideros > Hipposideros armiger. The sequence goes on along the minus strand of NW_017731501.1, from coordinate 2,592,147 downwards.
GATCTTTATAGATATATCTACATATATATCTAGAAAGACAGATAGAATGATATTTACAGATGTTCATGCATACATCAATATATATTAAATATATCTGCTAGACTGTGGAGACTTCCTAAATATATAGTTCCCCCCCAAAAATGTTTTTTCAAAAGAGTATTGGTTTTTCTAGAATTTACAAGCTTTAGAAAAAATAGTTAGAAAAATCAAAGCTATCAGTGACCCTTAACATTCTTTTTATTTTCATACTTTTAACATTCTTCATATTCTTTAATACCAACTAAAATGAAATAATATATGGGATATGATTGATACAGACAATATAAATGACATTTTTACAACTTAAACTACATATAATTAAGCAACTTTTTTTGGGGGGAGTAGGTTTTTATGATTTCCATCCTCCCATCATCATCTCTTCCAGGTTTTAAAGAAATACTTGTAAAACTATCTTGCTTCTTTGCATTTATTAGGCATACTAGAAATGGGGTGTGTGTGTGTGTGTGTGTGTGTGTGTGTGTATGTGGTCTTCTATTCAAATGTCCATTACCCTTTTCATTTTATAAGTCAGTTCCTAAATCTCTATTCCAAAGTCATGACCATGACTGATCTGAAACTCTGGGCATTGCAGAAGGGAAACAGAAGTTTGAAGAACATCAGATAAGAGCAATTTAAAGTTGGAGGGTGATTATTGCACCTCTGGACAATTTTTAATTCCAAAACCCTGTACCAATGACAATTGAACATCTGTAATTGCCTTTAAAACTAAAATTGTAAATGTGCAACTTTTAGGTAAAATTTAATACACTTTTACTGAAAAAATAAGATTGATAAGTACTAAAAATTGTGTTTATCTTCACAATATTCTTTTGAAGACTGACAAAAATGGAGACAAGAAGCCTGGTAACAAAACTCTTCAAATGTCTTTCTAAATTCAATTCTTCTCTGCCCACAAACTCATATGTAATAACATATGAATAAGTTTCATGAAATTCATTTTAGTGCCCATAGTTTTAGATTAAATCTCTTGAGTTCTGTGTGCAAATGTGTATATAACCTCATGAAAATCTTACTTTGTTTTAAGCATTTTAGTACTTTAGAAAAACGACAACAAAAGACAATTCTAAAGAATCGTACAATGTTACCCTGCTTACCGGAAAGTCCTCTTGTCAACCCATGATTTAAAATTCATAGGGGTACAAATGATGTGAATTTTGAATAAAAATACTCATGTGACTTTAAAAAAAAATACTAGATATTTTGCACTTGGAACCAAACAGCACCTCAACTGATAATTCAACTTCTCTGAAGTCATAACTTACAGTGGTCTCCAAACATTTTTCAGAGTACACATATGAGCAAAATATTTTGAAGTACACACTATGTAATATATATATACACACACACACTCACACACACACACACACACACACACACACACACACACATACACACACACCTTTATATATCTCTAAAACAGGGTTTCTCAAACTCTGCACTGTTCACATTTGGGCCAGATAATTCTTTGTTTTGGGGGCTGTCCTATGCATTGTAAGATATTTAGCAGTATCCCTGGTCTTAACCAACTAAGTGTCAGTAGTACTTCCCCCAGTTGTGACAACCAAAAAGCATCTCAAGACCCTGCCCAATGTCCCCTGCAGGGCAAAATTTCCCCAGTTAAGAACCACTACTATAAATCATTTACATGTAATACTGTACTAATATATTATGTAAAGCAAATACAAAGAAAATATGTCTATTTTTAAGGTTGAGTTTGGTTTACTTTTTAGTGGTACCAAAAATAAAAATTTGCTTTCTCTATAAATGTTATCATTAGTAATTTTTAAGGAAAGAAATGTGACAGAATACACTTCAAATTATTTTTTAAATTTTGATTTAACAATAGGTTGCACCCTGATTCAAACTTCAGTTTATTTCAATATTTGATTTCAAAGACCATCAAGGTAGAAAAAGAAAGAAACTCCAAATGGACAAAATGCAACTTTTTACTAAATCTTGACACAAAATTTTCCATCTAATAGTTTTCATCTAAAATTATCCAAAAGATTTTGCTGAAATTTTACTAATAAATACCTCCACTTTGATGTCTTAAAAACAAATAAGATTTTTTTTTTATTTTATTACATATGTTTGAAATTAGTGCAACTTTTCATTCAGAAAAAAATCTATCTGGTTAAAAAACTATATTCAGATTTTTGGTTAATGTTGCTTATGGAAGTTTTAACAACTGATACATAAAAAATTTTCAAAAATAAATTCACATGAAAATGCACACATTTCCAAAATATTTTCGGAATGCTTTGTATATAACACATGTTGTTTGTTTTATAAAATAGTTATTTCCTCACTCATTGTTTAAATGTCACCTTTATCTTCAAGAAACAAAGTATATAGGCATTTTTTAAATGTATGCTCAATTAACATAATAGCGACAGCAACTTGTCATCACAGAAATATCAGCAAATTTGAAATATTTGCTTTTTGTTAAAGAAAAATTAGTAACTCATCTTCAGGTTCAAGTTCTTTGCTATGAGATAACCAGTGAACCTCTGTATGGTAACAAATGGTTTTTGTGGTCATTCCCTGACTCATTTCAAATATTATAAAAAGTTCATTACATTTTTAATTTTTTAATTAAAATATTAGAATGTCGATGTCAGCTTGTAGCATTTTGTGCACTTTTGGCTTTAACTACTTTGCTAACATAGCTCATCTATTAATTCTGCAATGTTGTCTCTGTAAACTAAGCCAAGAGTTCTTTCTGTGGTTAGTTTATTAGTTTTTCTGCAAAATATCACTTTTATTAAATGAGTCATTTATTATTGAGACTATCACCTCATTGGCTTTTCTTCTCTTTTATGGCTCATAATAAAAGGGGGAAGGTAATCATTCATATTCCATCACTGCAACAAAATTTTAAAAATACTATAAGCTGAGGCCTATTAGAAACATCTGTACTTTCCTTTAACTATATATGCCAAACCCTTTATACTACATAGTTTGTAATAAAACTTGTTTCTTTGAGTTTTAAACAATGTTTATTGTGCATTTTCTATCAGTGTTTACCATCAAAGGAATGTACTCTAGCTTGACATGTTGTTTTTCAAGGATTGTTTCAGCCATTTTTATCGTGACAAGAACAAGTGTTTTCTCAATGTGTTTAGGTAATTGGCTATTAGTAAAAAATTTTAAGTGTGGCTTCTAAACATTTACCATTAAACATTAGATTGAGTATTACATAACATATAACGTTATGGAAGAAATCAGGAGAGTGTATTTGGATGCATAGATTTAAAATTTCTTGCTGATCATGATGACCTTATCCTATCCTTGTCTCATATCTAAAGGCACAATTTTCCCTCAGGTGGGTCAAGGTTCCCTTTGAAATATAATGAATGTATATCAACATTTTGATAGTCCTCATGATAATTTCATGGCAGAGGGGGATGTAGGCAGACATTTTGATTCTACTGTCAACACAACAAGAGTTCACATTGAAAGTAGAAATATCAACTTCTCCTTGCTTTTCACTTTATATTGACTTACTAGCATTATTTTCAGTCAAATTTCTCCCCAATGATATAACATATCTTTCTGATCACTTAAGCTTGCTGATGTTCATCCATAGGCCAGTGAAACATGTATGTATATACTGAAAACAAATGAATAATTGTGACTTTACCAACCCATACAAGCCATGAAAGTCACAATCTTCTTTTTAGACTTTGCATATTATAAGTGACACATGACATGTAGAATGAAGGTGGAAATCCACATCAATCTACATATTAAATATTAGTAAAGCCTAATTTTATTCTCCTTTAACCAAAAAATACATAAAATGTACATAGAAGTTAATCATCTTTTCTCCCGAGACCCCAAAGGACCATCTTGCACACATGCAGGGGTGCAAGACCCCACTTTGTTGGCTCCTGCCTTAGAGTAAGTACAAGCTATTCTTAGAGGTGCAAATGATGCAGTATATGAGACTGCACTGCAGACTGAAATGAGCTCTATTTTCCCAGACAAAATTAAAAGTTGCAGTGCAGCTTTTTGGGGGGTTTTTTCTAGTGTGGCCACCCAATAATGCCATCTGGTCTATAACAGTTTCATTTTAACACATGGTCACAAAACACTCCATAGCAAGACTGGCCAAATTCAGGCAGTATGATCAAGAAGGTGCTAAGAAGCAGGCCAATTAGTGTCTTAGTTATACTTATGGTGCAAAATACAAGACAGGTGCTTATAACCACTAACTGATTGAAAAGCATTCTCTCCACTGAGGCATATGGAAAGGCAATGAAGGAATTTGACCACAAGCATTCTCATAAATTTTTAAAAACAGTTCCCTGGCTGAGTTAATAAATGAATGGAATGGTTCAGAATTTCCAGCCAGGGTGTGACAAGTAATTGGTGAAATTGGCAATATAGCTAGTGACCAACCATTTAAAAAGATGTTATGTTTTTAGATCATTAAAGTGCAGCATTTCATTGGCAATGATTTGTTTCATTTGTAAAGTATCCTACTCATAATGAAATGAAATATCCATGAATTTAGCTTAATAAAATATTGTATTGCTTTTAAAAACCTTTGAGTATACATGTGTCCATATATATGTTTACATATATATGTAAAAGAATTGACATTATCCTGAAACTCTCTACACCTACAGTAATTTATTTATTCCTAGGTGAAAAGCTTTTTGGGATTTTTTAACCTGTCATTTGAGCTTTAGATATATCAATACTTATCAACAGAATACTAAAGCTATATTTAACATCTAAGGGAAATAGTGTATTTAACCCTAACCTATGCTAGGGGTTCTCATTGACTTCTCAAATAACTGAAAGTAAATGAGCTTGGTAAAGCTTTGAGTTTTTACTCCTGTCAGAGTGTAGGGCTGCCCACAGTTCCTGTTTTTCAGCCCTCCAGCCCACACAGACCCTATATGTTATGTTACAACACCCATCAGAGTTTATTAGGCCTTGGGTCCATTTGTCCTAATCCTTGGAGTGCATTAGATTGAATGAAGCCTTCAGAAATTCCTCTGGCTTGACAGCAATATTTTCCTTAATAGGGGTCTTTTCCCCCTGAGCATTTTTGTCCCCTCAAGCCTAAAGACTCTCTTCAAAGCCACCCCCATGATACGCATTCTGCACCAATTCTCTTGACCCAAAACACATCAAAGACCCAAGATATCCCTAATGCTTATGAGGATGTGTAAGGCTTGTAATGGCCCGTCTCCTCCAGTGTAAGAGCAAAGGCAGGGAAATGAGTCAGCACAACCATTAACAAGTCCTCCAATGAAGAGAGTGGATTTAAAATTAACACAAAACTACAGAGCTGTTTTCTTATCATGTTACTTCCCATCTGTTCTGTTTTGTTTCCTAAAAGGTTTATTTCATATAAGAGACAAGAGTCCTATCTCAAAGCTATTGTAAAAGGAATTTCCTCTGTTGTCCATAACCCTGAGGAACACTTGCCTTAAAAAGCAGAAGCCTGTTGTTTACAACTAAGTACAGACCAGAGGGGAAAGATATTCTTAGAGTAAAAATGTCAAGAAGAAAGGATGATACCAGTCCACTCCATCAAGCCACGTACAAACAGCCAACTCATTGTTTAGACAGGAGTATACACAACCCCCAGGTTCAACTTCTTCCTTTTCATAGACTATTCCACCTTCATTTCATTTTTGGGAGTTGTCCAAAGTTAGAAATACTCATCCCCAACATAATCCCAAAAACGAAAGAAGTCATCTAACACTTCATGCCACCTTTTATTTCTCTTTCCTGTTTCTAATTTCCTAGTGAGATTCCCTACTCATTATTTTGGCTGAGGAGAACCCAGGTATTCTTTAGGGGAAAAAAATATCCAAATAAAAATGTAAAAAGAAGAAAGCATGGGGATTAGTGGCATTCTGTGCTGAGTAACCTCTAGCATTTTACAACCTAAAATGGAAAACATAGAAACTAGTAATTGAACACAACACAAGTATATAAGTGAACACAACCTGAATACTATGAACTCAACACTAACGTAGGCTTCAGGAAGAGTAAAGCGGGGTGAGTTGTGTGAGGCGGGTGTTCAGAAGAGGCATAGGAGGGAATCTCACTTGCTTACTATTCATTTTTTGATGAAAGACTAAAACTGAAATCTCACGCTCTTCTTGAAAAAGAGAAAAAATGTAATGTGTGAAAAGGTAGAAGCTTCAATTTTGATAAGAGTCAAGTCATGGTGTGGGAAGTGAAATAATTAGTGAATGAGTGAATAAGTAAGTGCATGAATGAATGAATCGATCAATCAATCAATGCATACATAAGAAGAGAAAAAATACAGAAGCCCAGAGGGAAGCAAAGGAGACAGGCAGGTTAGGAAATATGTAGGGATTAAATAAGAAAAGGTAAGTTAAGAAAGTCTAGAGAATAAAGATCCTACATGTCCAGAAATAAATGCTTTATATGTAGCACTTAGAATGTATTTTAGAGAAACTATCAGAGATGAAGAATTCAGTATTGTAAAAGTATAGATAAGAATGTCTACAATATGTTTCAGGGATTTTAGAGACCAAAGTTTTCAATGGCATAAATTGTCTTTTCTTCTTAATTACTAAACTACAATGGTATTTAAATTATTATAACAGTGACTGTGAATTTTACTGTGATATATTATATTAGAAATTAGAAGTGTTTCTTCTTGGACACATTCTCAGCTATATTTTAGGGTTCTCATAATTGTTAAATATTTCCTTCCTAAATTTACTTCCTTAGTGAAGCAAGTTCTTGATTGATTATCATAGAACATAAAATATTTATAAAGTATTTGTTCTTATTCATGCTTTTATTATGTTTTTATTTGGGTTTTGTATTCATGTAGCCTTTACAATACAAACTGTATTGAGTATTTTTGTAGTTTTTTTAATTGGTTACATGTGAACAGTCTTTATATAGCAGCTTGACATAACATATTTTACAATATTTTTTTCATTTCCAAGTTGTTTTAAAAGAGAGTGGCTGCTTTGAACATTCTAAAACATAATTCTGAATGATTCCTACAACATTGAATGCAGTTCCAAACAAATCAGAAACAAATTGTTTGGCTTTTTTGTTTTTCTGGGGGTTTTTCCCCCTCAATTGTCAGTTTCCTTTATTATTTGAAGGATAGGAAGGGAGAAAATCCAAAAATAAAAACCTTATTTGTTACATAATAACTACCCACTTGAAACCCAGTATATTAATAATCTGGATCAACTTCTTCCATCGCTTGTAAAATGTAATTAGAGCTGAAGCTGTAATTGGAGAACCAGGGCCAAATCTTGTTTCCACATATGCATAGTATCAAAATTGAAACCAATCTGGTAGATGGTGTTTATATCCAAAGTTCCATTGAGCAGAGAAAACATTAGTATTTAAATCTACTTTCATTAAGAATATGGGTTCTGGGCTGGCCGAGTGGCTCAGCTGGTTAAGAGTTTGAGCTTTGAGCAACAGCGGTTTGAGTCCCGGCCCGAGCTGAGCAGCTGCTGAGCTGCCAACAGGTGGCAGGATGGCTCAGCTAAAAAAATATATATATATGGGTTCCAAAGCCAGACCACCTGGATATCAATCTCAGTTCTGCCACAACTTAGTTGGGTGACTTCAAGCATGTTATATAACTGTACAGCACCTCAATTTCCTTACCTGTAAAATAAAGATAATAGTACTTATAGGGTTGTTATGAAGATTAAGTGAATTAATACATCTAAATCTCTTAGAACATTGCATGGCATACTTTAAATAATAAATACAGGTTGTTAGAATTATTGTTACTTTTCTTAAAAGTTTTTAATTACCATAATTTTCATAAACAAAAACGATGCTGATCCTTGTAATACTTAGCAAAATTGGGCATCATAGCATGTTTTGAAAAGAGGTACTGCAGAGTAGAGAGAGCATGGGTTAGAGACAGAAGGCCTAGTTTCAAACTCAGTCTCTGAAACTCGGTGGTTTTACTCATTCCCCTAACCTCTGTGTTATCATCCACAAATACATACAAATAACATCCTCCCTTCACTGTGTTGTGTGAAAGACATATAAAAATAATTTTAATATAATATAGAAACAATTTTAACATAAAATAATAGTAACTTTAATATAAAATAAGAACTATTTAATAAAACTACACATATAACACGATGAAAACAGAGAGAAGGCAGTAGTAAGTCTGGGCTAGTGGAGCAGGAAGAAGAACTCCCCAAGGGAAATGATGTTTCAGTGATTTTCTGTGGAATGAATCAGTATTCAGGGGCATTAAAAAAAAAAAAGCATGTATGGAGATCATTGGCTGGAGATGAGTTTACATGTCCATAATAAACTGTAAGTTACTATTAGCTGTAAATGTTGGTTGAACTTCATGATCTAAATGCCATGCCTAGGAGTTGCAGCTTTATGTGAGTTTTTGATAAATTAGGAGAGGTAGCATCTAAAACCAGCGCCACATCTCTACTTATGCCTTTGTCAATGGTACCAGTTCAAGACCAATGACAGAGCTATGAAAGGGAGGATTACTAATGTTAATTTGGAGTGTGAACGTTTTTTGCTTTGTCCCCTTGCCAACACTATTTTAAAAATTAATTATTACTTCAGATCATATTTCCAATTATGAGTTTCTTCTAAGACTGACCTTAGCTTCCAGAAGATTTCTTGAATCTTTTATTTTCTTTCACTCCTTGTCTTCAGTATCACTCTAGTCCCATTCTCCTCTCCCTGACCAGAGATAACCACTCTCAAGAGCTGACAGTTCTTTCCATCCGTGTGTGTGTGTGTGTGTGTATCAACATAGATGTATAGTATTGGTCGATGTGTGTTTTAATTTGCATAAGTGGTATATCTTTCATAGAGCTGAATTTATGAATTTACTATTCAAGAACTTTCCTTTATTCTACATTATCTTTTTCTATTATTCTTGGCTTATCATATCTGTTATTTTGTTAAGTGGTGGTGGTGATATTTGGCAATTCAAATATCTTCAACTGGCAAAATTAAAAATCCACAGCCTATACTTCTACAAAAGTTCACTTGCTTATTTTTTTAATGATCCTTGAAATCTAAGAGAAGGGGTATACCGCTATCATAAAATCAGTGTTTCTGCCACATGGCCATTGAGCATCCACTTGAACACCTCCAGGGAAGGGCATGTTATTTGGTACTGTGGCATCATCTCTAAAACACTGTGTTAGAAACTAATCCCTTGAGTTGCTGAAATCTGTTTCCAAATGGCTTCTGTCATTGGTCCTATTCTATAGTTTGAGGTCACACAAGTAAACACGGTTTAATTCTTCTTCACAAAAGTCCTTCAGGCACACAGAGAAATGACTAGATTGTCTGAATCTCCTTTCCTACGAATTAAGTATCCTCATTTCCATGAACTATTCTTCATGAAACATGGTTCTACTGACAACAAACTGCATGAGCAGTCACTTCAGCTTGATCATTCACCATTGGCAGGAGTGATTTATTTATATACAAAGGCTCAAAAATGCCATTGTAGCGGCTGCTATATGTAAGAACATGTTTAATGAGACGATTCATTGGCTTTTGATCTTGCAGCAAAATGATTGCCATCTCCAATTGCTGACAAAATATGTTAGTCAGCTTCAATGGGGATCGCAGGGTGTCCATGCAACTCCAAAACTACATGGCCAATGGGTGTTAAGTGTGGGATTAGAACCCAAGGGCTTTGAAGTTCCAGCTGTTCCTTCCTACATGATACAATGTGACAGTATCAGTTTTAGCTAAATAAATGAGAAATATAAAAGGGTAAAATGGCCCTCAGTGTTTCTCTTAGTGTGTATATAGCCTTTTTTTTTAAGAAGTTGATTTTTCTAGGTTTACTTTCTTATTGACAACAAAACAGGACAATTCAAGATTGCAACGCTCCTTCAAGTTGACTGTGAAGCGGATGAAATTAATTTTTTTTTTAACCCCCAAAATAGAGCCCTTGTGCTTTTGCCAGGACTATGGGCCTCTGCCTGTGATAGCCTTTCAGATCAGGTGTGTTGACTCAGACTCAAAATAGCATTTGCAAACATTTTTGGACCTGATCCAGTTCCAGAGTACACAGCTCACCAGGGTGTGCTTTGACTCCGGGACTGCCTGATGCCATCAGGAAAAGCATTCTTTACAAAAATGCAAGATATTATTTTCATATAACGTTCCAAGGAGATCAGTAACGAGATGCGCAAAAGCTGAGAGATGATTCATGGCTGCCCACTCGCTCCCAAGGAAGTTTCTGAGGCTGATGTTGAATCGTTCCACACAGCAATTGGCACCAGGGCCTTGGAAGCACTTCTGATAGCAAAAGCAGTCCTCTGACTTTCCTGAGGATGGTGATGGATGTCCCCCCTAGGGGACCTTCGTTCACTGGGAAAATATGACATTTGATAAATATTTTGAACCCAGATATGTTTTCTTACTAGGAGGGTAAGTGTGCATTTCTCTGTGGGTAGCTAATGCAGATTTTTGTGAGCTGAGAAGTTTACTTTTATTCTGAGACCAAGCGTTGGCCACTCTTTGTCATCCTCTCTCTAGCAAATTGCTATATTATATTTAGTGCACATTTAAGCCTGCACAGAAAATGCTAATAAGAAGCATAGTTTTATGAAACTCTGTATCCCATACTTGTGGACTTTTTTAGGGGCCCCAGATAGTCCCTTTATAAAAGACCAAAATAGACGCTCACTTCCTTCGATGACTTATTTAAAATGGATTGTTGGTTGAAATCCAAGGAGTGCTGACTGGCAGATTTCCACCTCCCAGGGAAGTACCATGGTAATTACAACTTGCTGGCATCCTTTTCAGCAGTTTCAGAAGGGATACCAAGAATTAAGCACTCAAAGAGGTTGAATCATCCTCTCACTCTTAAATGCACTCACTTCCTTCAGTTCTGGCCAAAGCTTTTTGAAAGATATTCTTGTGAACTTCCGTTGCTGGTGTAAGTAGTAGAAAAACAGAAGGCAACAATGAGAACTAGGTTGCTACAGCAGAAACAAAGACAAATTCCTCTGACCCACTGGTTAGAAGGAAGCCGTGGGAAGGACGAGGGGACTTCAGCCGTAACTGTTGTTATGCTGTTTCTATCTGTTTAGTGCAGATAGGGCACTAAACTATCAATTGGTAGGGTAGATTCCATTATCTTTTAACTTTGGAAATAGCATTCTTTAAGCCTCTTTTTCTTTATCATCCACAGCCTTAAATGGGCCTCCTTTCTCCTAATTCAAAAAAGATCATTCAAGAAATTTTTCTAACGGTCCAATTTGATATTGTCCCTGATAGACTTCAGAGGACTCACCTAATGAGAGAGGAAAAATGATCTGCTGAAAAGGAAAAGTTACACTCCATGATAATAATATAAGAGCAATTTCAAGGAAACTCATATTCAATTGCCAAGTGAATGGTAATTAGTAAGTGTTAGTGTGTCTAAGCCAGAGAGGTCTCTCCACTAGGAAGACTTGAAGGACAGAAGGCTCTCATTGAGTTGGATCATAAAAGACAGAGGGAGAGGGTGCTGTTGAGGAAAGGGGATAAGGCAGGAAAGAACTAAGTTTATAGACAGGAAATTTTCAAGAAGCTAATTGCATTAGTTGGCTATGGCTGCCATAACAAAATATCACAAACTGGGTGGCTTGAACAGCAGAAATTTATTTTCTCATGATTCTGGAGGCTGGAAATCTAAGATCAAGGTGCCGGTAGGGTTGGTTTCTCCTGTGATCTCTTTCCTTGGCTTGCAGGCACCATCTCACTGCTTTCTCCTCACGTGGTCTTACCTCTGTGCACTTGTGCCCCTGGTGTCTGTTCCACTCCTTGTAAGGACACCAGTCATATTGGATTAAGGCCCACCCTAATGACCTCATTGTAACTCAATCACCTTTTTAAAGGTTTTATCTCCAAATACGTTTACATTTCTAGGATAGTAGGGGTTGGGACTTCAACATATAAATTTGGGGAGACACAGTTCCGCCCATAACACTAATGAAACTTATGCTTCAGAGACCCTGACTTAGGCCCCTGTGAGTGGCAGAAGTTGTAGTGCTCAAGGTGGGGAAAAGAAGCCAGGTTGGGATCAGGAAATACTTCTATGTAAGTGTGTCTATAAATTGCCAAGAGAAATCAAAAGAAAATGACCTGAATCTTCAAATCTCCAGCGATTCCTTGTGATGTCTTGTTTCATTCTAAATCAATATTCACTGTCATACCTAACTTTGTATCAGTAATGTTATCTTTCTCTTAAAGAGGGCATCATCCAAAATTGAATAACATTAGGTTTCATGAAACCTGGATCCACTCTTTGAAGTATAAAATGCACACCAGATTTCAAAGCCTTAGTGTGAGATAAAGAATGTGAAATATATTCTTAATAATCTTTATATTGAGTACCTATTGAAATGATGATGCTTTGGATATATTGGGTGAAATAAACTATATTATTAAAATTAATTTCACCTCTTTTTTTTGTTTTTTTTAAAGTGGATACTAGAGAATTTTAAATGGCAAAGGTGGCAACATCCTATTCCTATTGGGCAGCCACTGCTCAAACTCTCCTAACACCCTTGTCCCAGGTCAAACACTTCCCTCTGGCCCTGCTGAAGCCTAGAGCTGTAGGGGAGCAAAGGCCAAGAGCTCCATCTTCTTTTGCCTCCATTCTAACTGCCTTCTTAATTTGATCTGAATGCACTTTTATTTAAGTCTAGTTGCATTTAATGATTAAGCCCTGAGTATCATCACTAGAGTTCTTTAAATTAAATAAGCTTCTTCTTTCTTGGCTGGAATTTTAATCATGTTGGTGCTAAGAGAAGAATAGAGTTTAAAACAAATGATATAAACAAACTAACAAAATAAACCTGTATATAATCTTAACAGGAAGAGGCTATTTTTGATCTATTGTTGAATGTCTCCTACATAAAAGCTTTTCACAGGGAGAACTGAAATGCTTACAATTATCTTATCATAGAACATTGTTATGCTATTGAATTGACATTAGCGAGTTTAAGTCAAATGTACATTCAAGATTTTTAAATAATTGTTTAAGAAGAGTCTAGGTCCAGAGGAGCAGTTTCTTGTTTTAATATTTCATAAAAATACATATTTCACAGAACTGTATAAAAAGTAGTAAACTGGACACCCTTGTATTCACCATCCAGCTTAAGAAATTAAGTGTCTCCAGTGCCTTAGAAAGTTCCTTGCACCTCCCAGAAGTTACCACTAGTTTAAATCGCATGCTGACTGTGACTTTCCTTTTAGCTAGAATTTACTACTAAAGGAGCTGCTTTAAAAGCTGCTTTAACCATTTAAAACTACCTCTGTTGTATCGACCTACTTAAAATAATTATCCTGGATTCTATATAGCAACCTAAACTCCCAAAGCAACTACCCTGTTTTTACGAGTACTTTTCCATTAAAGAGAAGGAGGAGGGAAGGAGGGCAAGAGAAAACAATATTATTAACTTGTATGATTGTATTTTTTTTATTTAAGAAAATCTCACCATATATAGAAATGCAACTACTGAGGCTGGAGCTAGAGAGTTGAGAGGCCAAGGAAACACTAGTGAGCCACCGCTGGAAATTCCATCAAAAAGTCTGGCACATAATAAATATTTCACAAATGTTAGTGTCTCTCCTGAAGAGGTAACAATGTTGAATGCCTCAAATATTCTCAGGTTATTATGATTAATTGCCTCACTCCTAGTCTCTTGACAGTAAAAGCCCAGAATCTCCCTAGCTTCAATTCATTTCCCAAATTCTGTCTACATTTTTATATAACATAAAATTTAATATCTGTATATTTGTTGGTTAACTAATTTTTCTCTCTCCTCTGTATCATCTATACAGTCCTCTACCATCCTTCTGTCCAAAGAATCATAGAGTTTTTTTCTTCAACAGTTCACTTCAACAAATATTAATGACCGCCTACTCTTTGCCAGATACCATATTCTACTCTGAAGACAAAAAGATGAATATGACATGACCCTTACCCCCAAAAGAACTTACATTCTAGTGAGAAAAGCAGAGGGGTTAAATAACCCTTTCATTCAACAAACAATTATTGAGCACCTCTTATGTGCCAAATAGTCTTAGGCTCCAGGGACACATCAATGACTAAAACAGACAAAATTTATACTGTTATAGGGCTTACATTCTACTCCTGAGAGACAAACAATACAGAAAATAAGTGAGTAAAAAAAATATATATATATATATAATATTATATATGTTATACGTTATATGTTATATGTTATATGTTATATATTATATATGGTTGTCGGAGAAGTCATGACATTTTTTTGCCACAAAAAACAGAAAAAATATGTCATGACTTTTCCGACAACCCAATGTATTATATATTATTCTGTTGCAAGGTAATAGGTACTGTGGGGGAAGAGTAAAGCAGAACAGTACCAAGGTGGTGAGGGGAATGGGTAATGTGAATAACATTTGAAAAGAAGGTGGTCAGAGAAGCACTCTCTGAGGTGACATGTAAGACATTAAGGGTAAGGCAGCAGCCATGTGGCTCTCTGGGGGAAGAGCTCTCTCAGCAGAGAAAGCAGTAAGCACCAAAGCTTTGAAGTGCGAGCAAGCCTCAGGTCCTTGTTTCCCCCCCAGGTTACTTTTCAAAAACCATCAAGGAGGTCAGTATGGGACCAGGGGTGAGTAAGGGAAGCTGAGTGAAAGAAAAGGTCAGAGAGGTGACAGAAAGGAGAACCTGGTAGGATACTGGAAGGACTTTGGTTTTTACTCTAAGACAGAAAGACAGGGGAGGGTTAAAAGAGGAATGATGTTAGTTGACTTAAGGTTTAATAGAATCCCTTTTACTGCTACACTGATTTTAACAGACTCCAAAAGGACAAGAGGTGGAAGCAAGGAAACTAGGAAGCTATGGGAAGAATCCAGGCAAGAGATGATACTGGCTTAGATCGGGTTGGTGGCCGTGGAGATGAGAGAAGGGTTCAGCTGTGGAAATACCCTGAAGGTTGAGCCAACAAGATTTACTGATGGGTAGGGTGTGGGGCATGAGAGAAAGAAGGGAGATGAGGATGATTAGAAGATATTTTGAAAAAATGCTGTTGTCAGGACACAAGATAAATAAAACTGAAGGAGAAGCAGGTTTGGAGGGAGAGATCAGGAATTCATTATTGGTTCAATAGTTACATTTTTAATGCCTTTTGGACATCCAAGTATATGTGCAGTTGGATAGAATTGAGGGGAGAAGTTTGGACTAGTGCAACTTGAGGATTATTAGCATGCAGATGGTATTAAGACCCTGAGACTGGACAAGTTCACCAAAGAGGGAATTTAATTAGACAAGATGTCAAAGGTGTCTGAGCTCTCCAGCACTTCCAACATTAAAAGTCTGCAAGGTCGTAGAACCCAGCAAGAGACTGAAAAGGCCTGGCCAATAAGATAAGAGAAAAACTAGGAAGTGTAGTGCTCTGGAATCTAAGAGAAAAAAGTTTCTCTAGGATGACTGAAAGTGATTATCAAATAATGCTGATGTGTTGAGATAAAGACTTAAGAAATAACCACTGGATCTGGTGACAGGAGAGTCGGTAGTGACCTCCAGATGAGCAGTTCTGGTAAAGTGGTGGAAGCTAAAGCCTAATTGGAGTGGGTTCAAAGGGAAAGGAAGAAGTGGAATCGAAGACAGCTGAGTCTAGAGGACTCTCAAAGAGTTTTACAGTAAAAGAGAACAAGTAAATGAATTGAAATACCTGGAAGGGGACTCAAGAGAGGGCTTTTATACTGATGGGAATAACTTAGAAGAAAGAGAAAATTTGGTGTTGCAGAAGATAAAAGGGAGAATTGTTGGAGTCCTTGAGAGGGCAAGAGGAGGTGGGATCTGGTCTTTGCTTGTTGAATGCATGAATGAGATTAAGGACCACCTGGCAAATTAGCACAGGAGGAAAGAGGTGAAGACAGTGGGAAATTATCAAACTGAAGTGTTTTCCTTTCCTTGCTCCACTCCTCCCAAAAAATCATTTTAACTTACCTTTTAAAACTTCCTGTTGTTCCCATTAATTCTTTGTGCTACTAAGAAATTCCATTCCAGATGGCAATAGGTAAACATTTCAGCTAAAATGGGACCTTACTGGGGCCGGCCGAGTGGCACGATCGTTAAGAACTGGCTTGGGATGCCAGAGGGCTCCGGTTCGGATCCCACATATGAGGGCCAGTGACACTGCCCTCTACAGCTAAGATGCTGAACAACAGCTCAACCTGGAGCTGGGCTGCCGTGAGTCGCCGGCGACGGCGTAGGCTGCAGCCCCTGCTGCAGTGGGTTGCCATGGGCTACCATATGTAGCCAGCAGCCAGCGTGAGCGGCCAGCAGCCGCAGTGAGCGGCCGTCCAGAAGCCGGCGACTGATCTGCCTCGCCCGGGAAGAGCACAATGATGGTGCCAACTTGGGCCAGTGAAGCAACATCCTCCACAACTAGACTGAAGAACAAAAAAAAAACAACAACAGCAACTTGTCTGTTCCCCTTCCCCCAATTCCCCAGCACTGTTCCCATCCCCCCAATTCCCCAATAAAAATCTTTAAAAATAATAATAATAAAATAAAATGGGACCTTACTGCTGATAAATTTAAAAGTATATATGTATTTTCAACAGAAAAAAAAAGCTATCAATAAGTAGAAATTCTGAATGAGAAAATAAAAATTGATTCTCATCTATATTTTATATCTGATAGTAGAAGATTGGATTTATCCACGGGGCAACTCTCCGTTTTTAATGTTTAAAGGCAGCAGATGTTCTATTTTCAGAAAAATTAATTTCATGTGATTGTTTTGGTTTTAAGAGGATTCTTAGTGAGAAGTTAGTCAACATATGACAATATAAGCCTGTTAATAGCTGAGATGAGTTGTACACTGAATAAAAATTGTATGGCATGTGCTTATCTATGATCGAGTTAATTTAGTGGTCAGTTCTGTACCATTCACTTTAGGAACTCTTAGATTCAACTTGATACTTCTCAGTAAAAGTTATTGCCAAAATGGTGTTCTTCCTACTTATGGTCAATTAGACAATGGTCTCAAAAAATGCTTAGTTTGGGGTTCATCATTATCATAGTTAACCTTTACTGAGGCCCTTAGCCTCATGAAATTTCTGTAGGAGGAAAATTGTTTTTAACACTTTAAAGTGAGACTCCCTGAGTTTAGATAATGAGCCTAAGATTACACCCTTTTGGAAATTCCTGAGACCTTGTACTATAGAACACATTCTGCAGCTACAAAAACGAAAGCCTTAGAAATCAAAGGTAACTTCTATTTGAATTCTGAAAGCCACATAAAACTTTTTTCAGTCTAGTCATGCTGGAGGACAATTTAAAAGACAGGCTTACATTATTGCACATTTGTAAAATAGCAAAGCATTTATTTAGTTAATCATTAATAACATTGATGAAAATTTTCAAATTTAGTTTATGTTTCCTCTGTAAAATTAAACAAAGCATATGAAAGTTATTTTTCCCTTAGGTGTTACAGTTTAAACCCTTGCATCTAAAAATAATTTATCATTAAAGAGTTCTGTAAGGAGAGATTTTGCATAGATGGGGTGTAAGAATTGTAGGTCTCTTGAAAATTATCAAAATGCAAAGTGCTTTTTATCCAAAATAATTAAGTGAACTTTCCTTTCAACAAGGTAATTTTTTTTTTGAGGAATAATGCTGGATAGATGGATGAGTAAAGGGACACATGAATAAATGGATTAGTAGATATTTATGTAAATATTTCTTAATGTCATTTGAACAAGGAGTGAAGAACTTCAAGAAAATGCTCACTTTATATGCATTCTGTTACAACTCTTTTAAGGCCTATCCTTATCTTTAATTTTATAAGTCATTTCTTACATTGTCTTTAAAACTCTAGACCCTTGCCATATGAAAGTATGATCTTTCATGCAGAATAAGAAACTGAAAAAACAATTAAGAAGCATTTTCTGTGAGGGAGAAAATGAATTTGTGTTCTGAGCCCTGTTTGTACAAATTTGCAGTCTACTGCCTCCCCTGCTTCAATGGATTCTGACATTCAAAAAATCATTCATAAATTTGTGATGTGATTTTGTCAATAAAATACACAATCAGGTTGTGCCAAAAGCAAATGCCAGTTTTGTCAGGGGTCCTTTGTTCCAGTTACTTACTGACCCCAGGCCTTGGTCTGTGCATTTCTTAAGTGGAGCCTCACGAACACAACCAGCATAAGCAAAGCCAGCTCTCCTCTTGTCTGTCCCTCTAGCACCGAAACTATGGTGCTTCATTTGTTTATATGATATATGATATATATCTTGCTGAAGTTTCATTATGAATCTTATTTTAACAAATAAAGTGCAACATATCTGAAGGTCACACTTAGGTTTGCTTTTTAGCAAAGTCTGTAGCTTTAAAAGACTACAAATCTGAGTACTAAAGATAATCTGACAACATTTATTCCATATCAGGATAAACCACTGTGCTCTGTGACACAGAAAAAAGGTTAAGTCGTAAGATACATAAACAACTAAGTAAAACTTCACAAGTGATGGAGTAAATGCTATTAACAGAGGTGCAAACAGAGCACCATGGAAGTGCAGAGTTAGACAATGAGTTTGGACTAAACACAATAGATCAGCTTCAGGAAAGAGATATCCGTTACTGGGAACCTTAAAATAAAAATTAAGGACGTAAAGGAATATCTGCAAACACAATCTACATTTGACAAGTACCTGGATTACTAATAATCTATATAAATTCTTTGCAATCTCAAGGTTTACATCTAAGGCTGCCACTAATACTCAGTAATCCACAGCAAATCCAGTATCACAAAGCTAGTGGCATGTTCATGGTTTAAAGAGACTCAAACCAAATAGGCACACCAAGCATGCATACTAAGCAATTTTAACTTTTTAATGAAAAATAATACACATACAGAAAAGCACATGTATAATTGTACAGCTTGGTAAATTTTAGAAATTGAACACACCCATTTAACCAGAACCCACATCAGAAGAACCCTATGTCCCCTTCTACTACCCCCCCACCCCCGCCGCCACTACCCACCTTCAAGGTTCCTGACTTCTAACAGTAGAGATTCATTCTGCTTTCACTTTAATAATGTCACACAGTGCACACTATTTTGTGTCTGGCTTTCCTCCCTCAGAATAATGCTCTTGAGATTCATCCCATTATTGTTCCACATACTTGTAGAGTGTTCATTCTCACTGCTCTGTAACATTCTTTGTATTGATACACATACTACAATTTATTCATCCATTCCACTGGTGATGGGCATTTGGATGGTTTCCAGTTTGGAGCGATTACAGACAACACTGCTGTGAGGATGTCAGTGCTTGTTTTAGCGAATGAATGCATTCATTTTTATTTGGCACATTTTTATTTGGTATATATTTGGTAGACTTGCTGTATCACAGTTGGTCAATTCTACCAAATCATTTTCCATACGGCACCAATATACACTCCTACCAGAAGTTGATGAGCATTTCATTGCTCCACATCCAACACTTGTTCTTTCCTATCTGCTTCATTTCATTTTAGCCATTCTGGTGGATGTGTAGAGGATCGTCTTTTTCTGATTTTTAGGAGGTATTTTATATATTTGGATACAAAATCGTTGTTGGGTCGTATATATTGTGAAAAATCTTCTCCCAGTCTCTTAATGGTGTCTTCAGATGAACAGTTCCTAATTTTAATATAATTCTTTTGTCATTTTTTTGTTTTATCAGTAGTGCTTTTTTTGTTATCTATGAAAATTTTGCCTACTTCCAGGTCAGGAAGAAGTCTAATTTTTCTCTAAAAGCTGTATTGTGTACTTTTCACATCTAGAGCTGCTATTCACAGACTTCATTTTTTTTTTCAGTGTAGTCAAGGTTTATAAGGTCAGGGTTGAGATGTTTTGTTTTGTTTTGTTTTTCTATATGGATACCCAAGTGACTCAGAACTCTTTTATTGAAATAGGCAATTATTTTAATTCAGTTAAGATGTATTATAGCCACTCAAATAACTAAGAACCAAATGTATCCTATTATCTTGAATATTTTCTCTCATCTGAAATCTTAGTTTAAGTGTCAGGGCTATTTGTGTGTGTGGGTGTGACTAACTCAAATTTCCAACAAAGAGTAGGGAGGAAATTAGAGAAGGAATAAGTTCATTTCATTACTATAAATCTATTCTACAGATATAAAATTGGAGTAGCTGCACTTTGATTCTGCATTTTCCATTCTGTCCAGAAATAGAGCTAGGTTTTACATGATTCCCAGTCCAAGAACCAGAATTTCTCCTGGTTACACTAATGATTGGAACGGAATCTGCAATATAAAATAGCAAAATAGGTAGGAATGTGGGCACTCTTGCTCTAGACTACCACAATTTAATTTGCAGATTTTGCTATCACTGTACATTACTTCCTTCAAATTCCAAAAGAATGAGTGATTGCTCAGTAATTACATATCAGTAAGCCTGGAAACCTCGAATGTGTTACCACATCACTTATGCAAGAATTTGAGGGAAGTATGGTTGGAGATTATTGCACTTATAAATTTCTATAAACACACTCGCTATACTGAAATAACTTAAATGTGCTTTTTTAGTTCTTTAAAGTTCCTGTAATTATGAAAACAATAAAAACTTTAATTTCTCAAAATAAAGAGATGATATATAGAAGATTAATGGCATATCATCCAATAACTGGCTCTTCTTATTAAAAAAAAATGGACACTTTCAGAGAATGACAGAAAATGTGGAAAATATATTACAAAGTTTCACACAATGCAAGTCACCAATAAAATGTATTCCTTAAACAAAATTTAGCTTCAAATACCTCAGAGTCAGCAGATTAAATGTCTAATACATTACTGTCACATAAAAATATTTTATTCGACTATGACACTGAACTATAAAAAAAAAGTAGACATTTTTAATTATTGGAGAGTTAAGAAATTTGAATACTTAGTAGATATGATCATAAGAAACTATCACTAATTTTTTAGGTCTGATTGTTGCTAAGTGTTTTGGGGGGATTTTTTAAAAGATTTTATTGGGGAATTGGGAAAGGGGAACAGCATTGGGGAATTGGTGAAGGGGAACAGACAAGTTGCTGTCCTTTTGTTCTTCAGTCTAGTTGTGGAGGACATCGCTTCACTGGCCCACGTTGGTATTATCATTGTGCTCTTCCCGGATGAGGCAGTCCCTCGCTAGCCATTGAACGGCCGCTCACAGCGTCTCACAATAGCTCACACCAGCTGCCGGCCACTCACGGTGGCTCACGGCAGCCCACTGCAGCAGGGGCTGCAGCCTGCGCTGTCACCAGCAACTCATGGCAGCCCAGCTCCAGGTTGAGCTGTTGTTCACCACCTTAGCTGTAGAGG
Organism: Hipposideros armiger; assembly: GCF_001890085.2. Taxonomy (NCBI): domain Eukaryota; kingdom Metazoa; phylum Chordata; class Mammalia; order Chiroptera; family Hipposideridae; genus Hipposideros; species Hipposideros armiger. The sequence continues at coordinate 2,570,742 of NW_017731501.1, read as the reverse complement.
GCACAGGTCACTGGCCCTCATGTGGGGTCTGAACCAGGGCCCTGCTGCTCAGAGCTGGAGTCCCAAGCCAACTCTAAACCAATGCGCCACACAGCCCGCCCTGTTGCTAAGTGTTTTAAAAACTTAAATTTAGCTTTCAGAGATACATTCTGAAATATTTATGGATGAAATTACATGATGGCTGGGGTTTGCTTAATAATAAGTCACTCAAGATTGGATGGAATAGGTGGAATATGGACAAGACAGGACTGACAATGAATTGATAATGGTTGAAGCTGAGTAATTGGTACATGGAAATTGATTATATTATTTTTCTCTAGTTTTCTATATGTTTGAGACTGTCCACAATGAAAGTTTCAAAAATACCTTATTTCAGATACTCATCAATATTCTGAGGCACTAACTCTTCCCTGCTTTTTGTATTTTCTTTGCACTAATATTTAATGTTTTTCCTAGGTTCTATCAGAGTCTTCTATATACACACTGTCTTATTAAAACTGTCTGGGCTGTTTCACTTTGGAAATTTGTTCTTCTATCTAATTTAGAAGTAAAAATAACAACACACAAATGTATGCATGCATACATTACATATAAAATCACAGACCCATTATATCTGTGTGAACACACAATAAATACACAATAGAAAAGTTAATGATTTTAGTAATTCAAAAGAGAATTCATTTTTGCAGTTTTTAGGGTGGTTTACTTAAATCTTTTCAGCATATAGATTAAATAGGTAAATACAGGGCCAGCCAAGTGGCACATTGGTTAAGAGCTGGCTTGGGATGCCAGAGGGCCCCAGTTCGGATCCCACTTATGAGGGCCAGTGACACTGCCCTCTACAGCTAAGATGCTGAACAACAGCTCAACCTGAAGCTGGGCTGCCCTGAGTCACTGGCAACGGTGTAGGCTGCAGCCCCTGCTACAGTGGGTTGCCATGGGCTGCCGTGTGTAGCCAGCAGCTCCTGTGAGCAGCCGTCCAAAAGCTGGCGACTGACCTGCCTCGCCCGGGAAGAGTGCAATGATGGTGCCAACGTGGGCCAGAGAAGCAACATCCTCCACAACTACACTGAAGAACAAAGCAACAGCAACTTGCTGTTCCCCTTCCCCCCAATTCCCCAGTGCTGGTCCCATCCCCCAATTCCTCAATTTAAAAAAAAAAAAAAAAGGTAAATACATACCTGCTATGAGCAACCTTATCCTGCCATGCTTATGTTGGGCCTACCTGTACTCCAACGGGGAAAAAAAATACCTGGTTCAATAACATTTCAGGGTTGTTCCCCATTTATGTGCTCTAGCTCTGCCATCCCCCATGCCCACAACTGGTCCACTTTTGTTGGAGACACCCACCCTGCTAATTGGAAATAATGGTTCATAGAAGGCTACTTCACTTTTTTACATCTTTCCAGTTTGAAGATGTGGTTTAATGTAAACTATGTCTTTAAAGGGGGACAATTCGGGTAACCAGGCATGTGTGTATTATGGATAATAAGCACAGTTTATATGCATACATAATTATGCCCCACAGAGAAACATTTCATTTGAGCATGCATTATAAACATTTTTGTTTAAAAAGCCAGAGGACCCCCAGAAAAATCCACTTGCAGCTGGACACTTTGGGGGACTCACCAACTTTCTGAGTACAGTCTTTTGTTCCTAGGGATCACCACCTTTAGTGCCTGAGTACAATTCATGCTTATTGATACAGATAGGTTTCCTTACAAGTAAGCTTTTCATCTTATTATGTTTTCTTATTGCAACAACTCTTTAAACCTTATCAGAGCTGGTTGTCTTCTACTTCTTCAATAAAAACAAAAAGGACTCTGTATTTTCAGCCGTACAATTTTGATCTTAAAGAATTTTATGTCTTCCTAAGAGAATACAGTTGGGAGTTGCTTGTGTGTTCCCTTTCCAAATATGCCTTGATTACCTACTCAGGTGTGGTCACTGGCAGCTGTTAGACAAGAATGACAGGGTCCTATGATGATCTGGCAACACACACAGAGCCCATGCCAGTAGAAAGCAATGGGCGCTCATGATGCTAATGAACTGCTTTGCTTACAACCATCTCAGTGTCATATAGAACCCAAAGGCTTCCTCAATACCAGTTCATTTTAACTCTCTTTTAACTCGGTCTTTGGGCCTCATTTGTAAAATGGGAATAATAATAATAATAATAATAATAATAATAATAATAATAACAATAATAATAATAATACCTACCTCACAGAGTCATATAAAGATTCAACAATCTAATTTGAAGTACACAGAACAGTGCCTGATGGAAAGTAACACTCAGTAAGTGTTACTGTGGCTGTTGCTGCTGGTGCCTGATGTACATATACCACCTGCACCTCTGAGAGTTCTCTGAGTCCTTCCTGGCCCAAGTCTCCATGAAGCCCTCCATGATTTGCCTGCCTTCACAGATCATGTCCATCACTACTACAGAGTCTAGGTCCATTATAAATTAGAACCCGCATCTATTTACTGTTGGGATCATTAATTATTGCTTGTTCTTCATGTGACTCTTAACTTCGGAGACAGAATTGTAAACTCCATAAGAAGTTTTTCTGACTTTCTCACAGGCCTAACCCACTTCTAATTCATACAGGAAGTATCGGGGGCTGAACAAAAACTTATGAATAGGCTACATGTCTAAGTTTATAGTATATTTTAATTAATAAAAATATCATAGCAATCTTTATTTTGAATTTAGTAAGAATTATCAAAAACTGAACACCCTATTGCTTCTCATTCTTTGTTATTTGTTTACAAGAAGGATGATTAAGGAAATATTTTAAAATTTGAAAGTGTCATTTTCAGTAAAACCTCTCTTCAAAGTAAGCCCCTTCTTCTGATCTAATTTAATTTTAAAAGAGTAGATCTACCTCTTATCCAATCTTTCTGCTAACTCACCATCAGTTTAGACAGGCAAAATTTTATTCTAGTTTTAGAGGGTATTATGCTAAGTGAAAGAAGTCAGATGGAGGAAAACAAATTTATATGATTTCACTGATATGTGGAATCTAAAAAGCAAAATAAAAGAACAAATAGGGCCAGTCAAGTGGCGCGTTGGCTAAGAGCTGGCTTGGGATGCCAGAGGGCCCTGGTTCGGATCCCATATATGAGGACCAGTGACACTGCCCTCTACAGCTAAGATGCTGAACAACAGCTCAACCTGGAGCTGGGCTGCCCTGAGTCGCCAGCGACAGCATAGGCTGCAGCCCCTGTTGCAGTGGGTTGCCATGGACTACCGTGTGAAGCCAGCAGCCAGCGTGAGTGGCCAGCAGCCGCCGTGAGCGACCATCCAGAAGCCGGCGACTGATCTGCCTCGCCCGGGAAGAGCGCAATGATGGTGCCAACTTGGGCCAGTGAAGCAACGTCTTCCACAACTAGACTGAAGAACAAAAGGACAGCAACTTGTCTGTTCTCCTTCCCCCAATTTCCCAGTGCTGTTCCCATCCCCCAGTTCCCCAATAAAATAAATAAATAAATAAATCTTTTTTAAAAAGAACAAACAAAACAGAAACCAATTCATAAATATTTAGAACAAACTGATGGTTGCCAGATGGGAGGGGGCTTGTGGGGGCTGGATGAAAAAGGTGAAGGGATTAAGAAGTACAAATTGGCAGTTACAAAATAGTCATGCATAGGGAATATAGTCGATAATATTATAACTATGTATGATGCCATGTGGGTCCTAAACTTACTGGGGGGAACATTCCGTAAGGTATATAAGTGTGTACTCACTATGCTGTATAGCTAAAACTAATATATTGGGTTGTCGGAAAAGCCATGACATACTTTTTCTATGTTTTTCATTGCAAAAACGTGTCATGACTTTTCCGACAACCCGATAACATTGAATGTCAACTGTAATTGAAAAATAAAAAAATAATCATTTAAAAAATAGTAATAAAATTTTATTCTGTTCTTAAAGATCATGGAGAAATATTTTTACAAACTGTCTCCTCTAATTGTTTTAGGATTGACCATTGTGTTAGTTTTCTATGACTTCACCTTTCTTTGACTATTTACTATACAGTTCTGTAAGTCAGAAGTCCAAAATGGGCCTCACTGGGCCCGATTCAAAACATGAGCAGGGCTATATTTCTTTCTGGAAGCTCTGGGGAAGAATTGTTTCCCTGACCTTCCCAGCTTCTCGAGGCTGTCCACATTCCTTAGCTTCAGGCCCTTCCTTCATCTTCAAAACCAGCACTAGCCATCGGTTCCTCTCATATTACATTACTCCAGCTTCCTCTTCTATCTCCCTCATCCACATGCAGGAACCCTTGTGATTACATTGGGCCCACCTGGGTAATCCAGGATACTCTCCCTATTTGAAGGTCAGTTGATTACCGAACAATTCTATCTGCTAGTCGAATTCTCCATTGCCATGAAACATAACACATTCATGCATTCCTGGGATTAGGGCATGGCCATTGGGGGAGGGGCACATTAGGGTACTAATCAACCTACCACAACCATCTTTTCTATAAGGAAGAAAGTCCTTATATGTAGGCAATTTCCATCCCTCTCTCAGCAATTTAAAATTTCTTGTTTCATTTTTTTCCCTAGAGGAAATTGAGAACAAATGAAAAGTAGATTAAAATTTTGCTTCAGAAGCCATAAAACCAAACCAGGTCCTGGCCTGATTGTAATACATTTTGTTTTTATGAAATAAAATAAGACAGGATATATCCAGAAAAAACAAGCAGGAAGGCAGAAATATAATTTAGCAAAACAAGATTCTATGAAGTTTGATTTTTAGAGATTCATGTCTAAAAAGTGGATAAATTTACTCACCATTCATAATTTTTAAAAAGCAACACATACTGTATGACTCAATGTAACATTCTGTGAAAGACAAAATTATAGAAATGGAAAGCAAAGAAGTGATTGCAGGGGTGAAGAAAGAGGGTCGAGAAGGTGTGACTCTAAATGAACAGCAGGAGAGAGTTCCATTGTGGTTATAGAAGATTTCTGCGTCATGTTTGTGGTGATGGTTATATGTATCTGTACATACATGAGATGAAGGGTCATAGAATTATCCACGAAGACCTGTAAAAAAAAAAAATGAGGGCATGCAAAAATTTTGAAATCTGACTAAAGTCTGTAGTCTAGTTCATTGTATTGTGCCAATCAGTTTCCTGGATTTAATAATGCACATTGGGAAAAGCTAAGTGATGCGTGTAGCTATTTTTGCAATTTCTTTTGAGTCTGTAATTATTTCAAAAATACGTTGGTTTTTTTTAAATGTGTTTAAAAAACAAGAGGGAAATGAGAGTGTGGGCAGATGGTTAGACGTTGGAGATGAGCACTTCAACATCTGTCTGCAATGTTTAAGGTAGAAACAATGGACTTTATTTATGGTTTAACATTTGGTAAAGACATGGACCAATTCATACAAGTTCCAAAATTGTATTCTAGTTCTCAAATTATTCCAATCTCTAGTCTCCTAGGTACTTTAAATTCAATAAGCTAAATAGTTTTATTCTTAATCCTTTCGCTGGAAAAAGAAACAGAACAAAGAAAGAGAAATGTTATTTGCTTTCTTTAGCAGCACCAAAAATTAAGTCATCAGATTGGTTGGATAAAGGAGAATATGTGGAGAGCTTAAATTCCCCGCCCACGTGAGCTCTGAGGAGAATTGGAGTATGTCCAGAAAGAAGCTTTCCTCCACCCATTTACAAGAAGCCAAATCTCTGACAGGGAACTTTAAAAATTGGACTCAAAAGTTTGTTCAAGACATCTAAGACAATCCCAGAAAGCACTTTTCAAAATTATATTGGTTTTAAAAATGTGTGTGTTTACGCAGAGTTCAAAACATTTCAAAATAGTCATCAGAACTGTGCTGGGAAGAAATGCAGTTATCAATCACCACCGTTAAACATATAGAGCAAAGAAAGAATTATATACAGACATAACGTTCTTGTTGCCCAGTAGGGTCTGAAATCAGAGACACAGCAACGCAATCTGAGAAAGTTAGAGAAGCAGCAGAAATTAATAAGAGAAAAGGAACTCAGGATGAGAGTCACCTCTTGTTAAGTCAAATCGTGCAGTCTTGGAAAGATTCTGGAAGCTGACTCCTGCGTTCTTTTTGATACAAGTCGTAGATCCTGTTAGATCAGTTAAGCTAATGAGAAATAAAGCTTCCATTTTCTATTTGAACAATCATACAAACCTGTATCAGAAATTTGCTCATAGTAAAACATATTCTTGATGAACTGAAGCCTGGCAATTTTGTCACTGTTTTGTCACTTGCTAACTGTGCAAGTTGGGGAAGTCTCCAAACTAAGCTCAGTGTAAATTGCATCATCTGTGAAAAGGAGTTATAATGATAGCTAACATTCATGTAGGGATGGCTCTGTTCCACACCCTGGCCTAAATTCTTTGTGTATGGCCTCATTTCATCCTATGATAACAATAACACTTACTGAAATACTACTACTTTATCTCACAGGAAATGATTAAATATGGGGAATAAATGAGCTACCCAGTGTAGCTGCCCAGCATTATGTGTCTCGAACATACTAGGTACTAAGTAACTATTGATTTCCTTCCTTTGGTTTCTCTGATTCAAATATTTCCCTAGCAGTGATTTTGGTTTGAGGGCCTGCTGGCCAGACCCTGTCAGGGGTCTCTGTTAGTGAGGTTGAAACTATATTACTGAAGTATTTGCCTAAGCACCTTACAAGGTTAGGAACTTAAGTCTTAAAATAAATAATTATCCCCTTTAAACCCCGCCAGACTCTATAAATTAGTTATAAAAATAGCAGCCCCAAATGATGTCTATAAAAAATACATTTTTCTCAAAAGAATGGCGCCATATAGATGAAGCATAATTATTGTTCTTTGTTGGGTTGATGTTATTATGATTAATTTTTTTATGGGGGTGATCTCGTGTAGGCTTACTGTTCTTCTTAGACATAGTTCTGAGCCTGCAGACTAATCCTGAGCTCTGCTTTACCATGGACCATGGACGAAGGCCTGTTCGCAAGAGCAGGAATTCTTAAAGCTGCAGTAGTAGGACTCATTTGGAATTCACCAGGAGCCCAAACTTTTCTTTCCTTCCCTCCCCAATAGGTCCTCACCTGGGGCATTACCTACACTAGAAACACTTGACTTCCCCCAAGGAATTTGAGACTCAAAGTAATCTTGAACAGTACCCTTTGCAAGACCTTAATGAGATGTTATATGTTAGACCTCATGTAGAAACCCACCTCGTCCTGTATGTCAACTATGTTTTGAAAGGCAGTGGAGCACCTATGGAAGTTCAGTGAACTCTTTCAATCCCAACTGACTTCACATCTATTCGGAAAAAAAAAAATTGTTAAATCATTTGAAATGAGAGTAAGAATAAAGTTAGGTCAGTTCAACCTCACTGGCACCAATTGTACCATTCTTGAAAGTTGCATTTAGTCCTTCATAAAAACTTTTGACACTTTATGGGGAGGAGATAATCATTTGGTAGCAGTTCCTTATTTCTTTCTTGCCCACATCCCCAGTTGTACCTAGAGGGGTGGGGTATTTGCTTGTTTCTCCTGAACCACTGAAGGATTTTTAAATCTTTGATATGCTTAGCAATTTACTTTCTCCCACTGCTTCAGCAGCTTCTGAAATGGCTACCCACAGCACAGTCTAAGAACCAGTAAGTAAAAGTGAAATTAATATACTCAATAAATGTGAAATAAGTGGTATTTCATAAGTCACAGGATTTCAGAGCTGTAGGAGCCATCAACCACAAAGTGGTCTCCAGTGGATCTAGGTCCTTTGGAGCAGTGTATGAAACGCTGGACACTTAGGCTAAAAGACCCAGGTTAAAAGCCCGTGATTGAGACCACCTCTCTCATTTTTCTCACCAGACACATCTAAGTGACTCTATTCCTCTAGCATTAGATGTCTGCAAAATAGTGTTAGCACATGCTTTCTGTAATGTATGGATACATTTTCATAGTAGTCTTCTGGAATCGATAATGCATGCCCATTTACATCTTACTAACCCAATTCATAAGACTTCTATTAATTTTTAATTACTGTGAAAGACTGTTTAATGAATTTTCTTCTCCATGACCATGACTGAATTTTAAATGAGACATTTTAGTGTGTTTGCTTCATCATACAAGAACTGTTGGCTCTTCAGATATTAAAGAACATACAGAAATGCATCCATCATAACTTTTAGCTCTAAAGAATGTTAGTATACATTGATAGCCTTCTCTAGCATAGCATGTTCTAATAGCCATGAGCAAAAATTAAAAATTTTATGTATATAAGCTTGAAATCAGCTTTCTTTTATAAATCACAGAATTTAGAGTTTAAGGCACCTAAATCATGAACTGTTCTCTCATGTTCTTAATCCCTTGGAAAATTTGATGAAAGCCATGACACCAACAGGTTTTTGTTTTTAAGCCCTGACTTAGCCCACCTTTTTAATTTTTCAGAGAAATCAAGTGAGGTTCCACAGGTTAAGACTTGGTCAAAGTCACAGAGCAAGTTCTAGGACCCAGGTGTAGGCTGAAACCCTGACACCTGACCAGGGGTGGGTTTTATTAGTAAAAAGAGCTGTTCTCTATGTGATCCTACTAAAAAGCCAGTCAATATTCTAAGATATTGTACACATATTAGCTCTAAATTTATAAACAATAAAACCTCATAAGGTAGGGATTGATTCCTCATTTTACAAATTCAAGGGATTAAGGCACTGGCCCAACTTCTCATAGCTATTTCAACAACAGAGCCAAGATTTGAATCCCTGTATATCCCAAGCATCAAAGTTTTGTTTTTTAAGTAGTACATTCCACTGTTTCTTTCTAGTACTTAGATATTAAAATATAAACATTCAAAAACAGGTGTTTTGTTGAACATAGTTGATTTATCTGTGAGAAACAAATCAATACTTAAAAATGAGTAGTGTTGAGCAGGTCCTAACCTTGAGCTATCTAGTAGTAAAGCCCCCAAATTTCCAAGTATTATACATCACATTTCCTGCTGCCCCATGACATGGTGAAGATAAAGCCATATGCCGATATGCTATTTCTGGACTAATAATAAACCTCACAGAAAATTCTAAATCCCATTTCCTATACCCATGACCTTCTCTGCAATGCAAAGAGAAGTATGTGCTCCCCCTAATATTATGATAATAAATTAGAGTCTTACATCGAACGGTCATAACCACAGGGTCACCATCAGGAAAAACAGAACTCTAATCACGGAATCCGTTTCCTGACTGCTGTGGGGGATTTTGGGGGCCTCCTTAGGAAAGCAGATAGATATAATAACGAGAAGGTCACTGAGGTGGCTTTCTGACCGAAGTAATGCCCATCAATAATTGGTTTGGTGTGGACCAAATTCACTTTGACTCTTAAAAGCGCATGTGAAGCAGCCAGTTGTTTATCCCTCCTTATTCCAAGAGGAAGATCAAAAGGAGGCTTATCGGGACTGGAAACAGTTTATTTCCATCTCAGAACAAAAGACAAAAAAAAATACTGTGTCTTTTCCTTTTCTTTGAGATTCCTGTATCTGTTCCTTTCCACCCCCTTTCCTGATTGGCAATAATATCCTGACCATTAATCTATGTATTTTAAGCACAGAATCAATTTCTGGGACTGCTTGCATTTATTTTCAAGACAAGAACAACAGAAATAGCAGCAAGTTGCTGATGGGGGTGAAAGAGATTTAAAATGCCCTGTTAGATTTTCCTTTCTGATTGACACCTGATGTTTCAATGACCTGAAATGTATCCGGACAAGATCTAGATGCAGACCTAGAGATCTGAGAAGAATTTCATCTAGAAAATTATACTGGTTTGTACAACCATGATTATTTTGGAAAGACATCTAATATTTCGATTAGTAAAATTCTTTGTAAAGAAGCAACTCTACCCTAAAGATTATTTGTATTGCTTTGTGCATTCAAAACAAAGACTTAAAGACACATTTTTTTTGTTTTAGAAGTAGTCTGGTAAGAAAGATAAGGAAATAAGAAATGGAGAGCGCGTACATTATGGCAGCATTATTAGAGATGTTGTCACTGTGGCATGAAAAGGCCTTATCTGAGATAAATTCTAGCCTGATCCTCATTTTCAATGGCTTAATTTCCCTTAGAGCACAGTAAATGAAGAGAAAATGTGGATTTGTCATTTATTTTTTTTTTAAACAAGATAATAGTCTACATGGACTAAGCAAGTGGTACTCAGTATATATTGCCAGTCATAGATGACCAAATTGTTTAAGTGGTCTAAAAATAAGAAGTTGAGTTTTTGCTTTTGTTTTAATTATGGTTCTATGAAATGATCAATGTAAGGTCAACTACCCACTTTGTTATTTTACAGCTAAATAATAATCCATGCAGGTGATGCCATTTGCAGAACTGTGTGGATCAAATACAATACTGTTCTGTGGGGCTCCTCCTAGAGTTTAGTCACTGATCCAATGGCTATTGTGATTGGAAATTCATTTTTGTAGCTGCCATGGTGACTTATCACATAGCAAGGCTCATGTGAAAAACTCTGCTATCCTCAGGAGCTGGACTCAGATCTCAGGCATCATCAATCAGGCAAGAAAAAATCAAAACAAAGCAGATAAATTGCCTACCTTTTCCCACTAAGAAGTCATTCAGTGTTAATCCATAATCCTCAGGGAAATGAGTGTAAGAACCTCAGATAAATCCGAGGGGAGGTATGGTCCAGGTCACACACATAATATATGTAATTCTGTGTAATCAGAGTCGCTTACTAAAGAGCCTCCTTATCCCTAATACAAAGATTGAATTCTTTTGCAGCCTTTCAGGAAAAGTCGCAACCAATTAGACTTAAGAAATTAGGAAATGTTAAGACAATGGGTGGCTTAGCAAAGTTTACTTCAGTTGGCTTTTGTACTTCTTACCCTCTTAACTCCCTTTGTAACTACCTTCTGAATTATCTTCTTGCCGAGTATTTACCCTAAAATGTACACATATTCCTTCCACTAGAAAAGGCCTTTTGTTCATTTCCTCTAGTTGTGTAGTTCAGCTCACTTGGAGCCTTTTCATTGTCAATTCAGAAGTCAGTCCATTTCCAGGGTTTTGTTTCCTTTAAAAGGAGATGAACTGGCCAAAATGTCTCTTTTTCTTCATATTCACCATATGCAAGTGGGTCCATAGCTCAGGAAGCCTGCTTGCTTTCCTGCCAGCCCTGACAAATACAGAATTCTCTTTGGGGCCACAGGGCAGCAAATTCCCAGGAGCCTCTGGCCTCACCTATCAGCCCCCACCTGGTTCTTAGCTTCTGCAGCCTTTTTCTCCCATAGATGGACTTGGTATGATGTGGGGTCTTTGAAAGATTTTAAATAGTCAAGTATGTAATCAGAGGCGTTTCAGAACAATTAGTCAGCAGTCTGTATAGGTTGGCTTATTTAATCAGTAGAAATAAGGCGGTTTACAGAGCAGAAAAATCAGATACAAGGAGACCAGTTAATGGTCCATAGTCTTGATGACAAGTTATGATGGCTTGAATGAGTGTAGTAAAAAGAACAATGAATGGAAGAGGCCCTGCAGAGGCAGGATGTGTTGGGCTTAATAACTCATCAGCTGATGCGAAAGAGAAGAACATGCAGAAGTAGGAGGTCAAAAAAGATGCCGGGGTAACTTGGATGATATCGTTCTATTAAGGAAAGACTGAGAGGAAAGATGGTGAATGTAGTTGGGAATATGTTATTTGGCCATGCACTTTAAGATGCAGGAGCACAACCCCTTTCCAACCTCTAAAGCTCCTGTCCCACCTCTAAGGAAATTGGCCCTGACTCAATGACATAATTAGTGATATAGCATCAGGCTACACCACGAGGAGGGCATAATACCTGCAGAACTGGATTCCATGTTTTTTCTTGCATTTGCTATCTGAGTGACTCAGATGAGCCAATATAACCATATGTGCTTAAGGAAATGGACCCAAGGAGGCCATTCATCCTACTTCTAGTCAAGGCCACAAGACGGAGTGGAAAGAGAATTGCTGCCACTCACATGTGTGGTCAGCCCATTTCACCAGAGTAGGGGAATGCACGAAGGCGTAGAGGCTCATGTTTTAACTGGAACTTCCACTGCTTTGGCTATACTCTTCAGGAAAATGGAGCCAAAGTAGCAGCTAGTTCCAGGGATCCTGGCCAAATCTTTCTTTCCAAAAGAGCCATGGCAAACAGAAATCCTGGCCATGGGTCCACCTTCACAACCAACAGCGTTGTGTTAGAGGAGCCAACAGAGCATTCAAGTAGAGACCACTAGCTGGCTATTGAAGTGCTCAGGACTGGAGCCTTTTGTGACAAGGTCAGAATCTCTCTGGAAATAGGAAATACTGCTTCTCAGTCCATGTGCCATGTATCTACCACCTACCCTTTCAGGGCATCATGGCCAAACCTCTTCAGATTCTTTCCCTACTTATTCCCTTTCTGAATTAAGCCACTTATCTTTTTCATCTACTTTTTTTAAATGAACACTGAGAATCCACTAAGACCATAGTGTAGAACAGGGTTGCTATGAATAAAAATACCCAGTGAAATTTGGATTTCAGATAAACAGTGAGGTTTGTTGTTGTTATTGTTGCTATATCTATGTCTGAAATATCACATAGGAAATACTCATACTAAAATATTACTTATTATTTATTTGAAATTCAAATGTCACTGGGCATCCTTGCGTTTTATCTGGCTACCCAAGTACAAAGAGAAAACAGCTGAGAACCAATCACAGAGCCAGGTCTGTACCCATTCTGCAACTAACCTGTTCTGTGGACACTCCCCATTACCGATCTCCAGGGTTATCACATGTATGTGCATTTGCACCCACAAAATACACCAAAACCCATCAGAAAGTGGAAAGTTCAGACACAAAATCTCTGCCGATTCTGATTTAATTTCATCATTGCTCCTTTTTCACTACTATACTTTAGCAGGCTATTTCACTGAATTATCCAAGCCAACAAATAACTTTAGTCCTGGTCAACACAATCAACAGTTTCTGTGTAGAACGTTGGCAAAAACTCTGAAAGAAAAGTCTCTGAGTTAAAACATAATTTGGAAAGTTTTCTCCTGATATGTAAGTATGAATGGCTGCTCTGACTATGTCTTACCAGCTCCAGAGGGGTGAAATTGCCAGATCAGGTCATACTCTGTGTCTCATACCAATGGTCTCCAGTTAATACTTCATATAGATAAGATCTCGTTAAAGTCAATGCCACCGGAAGGCTTCAAAGGGTACATCAGAAGTTGGGATATCACAGGAAGATGCTAGGAAACCAAGAGAAGAGATTAAGCCATATTATCCAATAATTCACCCAGTTGCTTTGACTGAATGAATATTACCATGCCGCATCAGACCACGAGTACCTCCTTGATTCTCCTAGCTCCTTCTTCTCATACTGGATAGTTTTAGCCACCTTGTTCTAGGAGCAATATGCACCTTTCCTCATACTTCTTACTCTTTCACCCACCACAATGCACCACTGCCCATGACCTCCCCCACCCACACAAGGGGCAGGGCCACCCCAACCGGTGCTGCCACGGGCACTTAGTTCACCAGGCTGAATTAATCTCTCAAATGACATTTAAAGGAGCCACTCCTCCACCTTAATGCCTGCCAACCCTAGAATAAGGAGCTTGCATTGCCATCCACTTTCAAAATCATTCCTTGGTTCTGAGTACTTTCTGGGAGGTCTGAGTCTGAGCACTAAGCGAATTATGTTCCTTTCTCCCAACTTTCATCAGCTAATCATGCAATTCGCCAATCAAACCATCAAATACTGACTGAATGCAGGTAAAATGTGCTATAAAGTTATGAATTAATATTTGTGTTATATTGCAATTTTAACTTATATTAAATAAGTGTGGTAATATTATAAGAGGATGGACTCTTGCTGACTACTAGCCAAGTAGCATGTATTTAGGGTTGAGGCTAAAATCATGGGCTACCTGGATGTCCTTTACCTGTTTGTGTATGCATGTTGGGAGTATGCCTGTTATAATAAGATCTGGTTATTATGTAAGAAGGCTACTTGGTGTCAACCTCAGGTGTGTGTACTGACAATGACTTTGGGAGAGAGCTACCAATGTGATGAGTATCTATGAATGTCCAAACCCAGCTGTTTAAAACTATAGCTTACCACCATTTAGTGTCCAAGACAATAATCTCTTTTACTTTGATATCCTCCAACCTCCAAAATTGTTTCAGTTCCTCTGCCAGGGCCATACACTTGTTTATCTTTTCCTGAGCTCCTTGTGATGTTTCTACTCAGTAGTAAAGCTGTTCTGATAAAGTCTTTATCAAAAGTCTCCGTATCCAGTCAGGCCCTCTTGAGCAGTGGTTCCCAACCTTTCAGGCATAAATTCTTCATTGAAGGAAAAAACTTTCTGTACATCCCCACAGAATTGTGTCTGTACTGTTATCCCCTGTCGATTGAAAGATGGCACAAAAAAGCTGTGGCAAATTTAGTTCCCTTTGAGATGAATTTGTATCTTATTCATCATAAAAGTTTCTCCCTCTATTTTAATAACAGTGTACATATTTGACTGAAATAGTTTGTCCCTTCAGTCTACAGATATTGATATATGGACCTTTTACAAGAAGTGCAAGTCTCCTAACATGGGTTCATATTCCACAAATTTAAGAAACACTCCATTGTTCGGTGTGTCCTACAGGTTCTGTAGATCGGATGGGACACTGGCCAGGGAGTGTACGCTCTAAGGGGTATGATACATTTCCTTAAGTAACAGAGGCACATAAACCAGTCAGTCTCACACCAGAAGGCACAGGGCTGGGAAGTGTGGGCTTTAGTTAGGATCGTAATTAAGGGCCAGAATTTTTCTTTGAAAAGCCCCCTCAGATTATGCTACAAGATCACCACCACTCTTTCACTCCATTGAAAACTGCTCCTGGAATATTTCACTTTATTATTGTTGCAGCTGTTAAACTAAAGTTAATAAGTGTATTCATCCAGGTTTCAGTTCTGCTTCATGTACACATAGGTGGTATCTTTGGGTGGGGAAAGAGACCAGGTTATATCAAGTGAGATACAGAATAATCTTTTAGAGGCCCATCTACCCCACTGTCCGCCCCCCAAATCCATCCTGATCACCACCTCCTCCGCCTCCACATAGCATCTCCCCAAAACATTAAAGGACATTGACAATTATCACCTGCTCCTCTCCACACCCTGATAAAGTCCTGTCATTTAACAGCGCTAGCATCCATCAAGCTTTCTGTTATTTTAATGCCAAATCATTCTGGAGGTGTAGCTGATGCCAAGTTACAGACAGGGGGAGAAAGCAGGGGGATAGTCCCAAAGCCCTCACCCTCTAAGGTGAGGTGAAAGGCGATGCGACTGCCAAATCCAGGAGAGCAGCACCCCTGCAAACCACAGATGATGAGAAACATGTCAAGGTTTGAAATCAAGCTGGGACAGGTACTGGGATACTGTGAGTCAAACAGCATTTAGTCCGCTCATCAGAGTCATTCTTTATGATTCAAAGGTTTGTGGCTTAAAGCCGGTGTTACAGTGCTTGTGGTCCCCACCCCTCTCCTTTCCGTGTTAGGCTTCCTCTCCTTCCCTCTGTCTCCTCCTTTCTTTCTCTTTGCCATTTGCCCTTCAGACTCACACATCAATTGGAAGATCATGCCAAGGACCATATATCAGCTAACCCACCAAGGGCTCCAAGAGTGAGGCAAACATTGCCCTGGGTGCCGCCTAGAAAGACGGTGGACGTGTGTGGGACTGGCTCCGTAGAACCAAGGCCAGCTCACCCAGGGAAGCTATTAGACAATAGGGAATGGGGGTGAGGGGAGGGGAAAGCCCCTGTCTGGGTTTATAATTGAGGTGATACACGGATAAGTTGCACAATAAATAAACAAAAGAGGGGATGTTGAATGAGATGGTGCCTCAAGCAAGGGAGAGGGTTCTCGGGCTTCATGTCGGGGCACAGAGCAAGGAGAGCCAACTTAGTCCCTGCTCCACCCGGAGAAAGACCTCAAAGCATGAGTGTTCAACTGTCTCCCAATCTCTTGATAAACACCTGGAGTCATCCTGAGCAACCCAGTCATGGGCCCCTGGTGAGCCTAACACCGCTGCCTAACAAGGGGAATAATACAATGTGCCCAGTTTTGCTTCCCCTGTTTGAATTTCACTTGTGAACCCAAAGCTTTAGGGAGTGGATGCATGAGAATTTTCTACCTCAGTCTCTTACAGTTTCTTGGGCTCCTGCCACAGTAATGGTATTTGACTTAGAGGCCTAAGAGGGAAATCAGTCCCACGTGGGTAGATAACAAAACACTCTCCACCTTGGAATCATGAAGTGGAATTTGAATCTGAAGCCAAAAATCCTATCTCTGCCTGCTTCGCTAATTACATAAATTTCCTTGCTAGATTCTGCAGCTGTTTATGTGAATGCAGCTCTTGGTTCTCAGCAGTGGCACCTCAGCACAGGGGTTCAAGGCATTCATGCCTGGTCTGGAACTCAGACTCTTAAATGCTAGTCTTGTTTCTGTGGACCGTGCTAGATGACCCTGGATTTTTTTAACTTTTCCATAAAATGAAGCTAAACAACTGCCCCATGATGCAGAAGTGACAAAGAAAAATGAGAGAGAGAAATAAAGAGAGGGAGGTGTGTGTGTGCGTGCGTGCGTGCGTGTGTGTGTGTGTGTGTCTTGTGAACAGTAACTAGCAATAAAGATTAAATGCAGAAAGCTTACAGAGAGAGCATTGAAAGAGAAGCAAAGCTATAGCTGAAAATAAGTATATGCCCCTCCCTTTAGAATGTTCCATCATTATGGGCAGGATCTCAAGCTTCACAGAAATTTCCCTTAAGATACTGTTTGACCTGGGAAGGAACAGCCGGATATTAGTGGGTGCATTTCCACCTTTCTTATCTGGCCCAGAACCTCACCACCCTTGTCTGACAACTTTCACTTTAGCTTTCCCTGAAAATAAAAGAATTAGGGGGTCTGTTGTACACCTGAAACTAGTACGTCAACTGTAATTGGAAAATAGATTACATTTGTTTAATGTTAAAAAGAAAGACATCAGGGGAATGATACAGTTGAATTTTTCTCGAAATACTCAAATTATTCCAGCACAACTGTTTCTAAATTAAAATGGAACCTGGTTACGCCAGAAAGAGCAAGTGTGTCGTAAAGTCCTGCTTCTTTTGTTTATTACATTCCTTTTAATAGAAACATGAACAAGTTTGACTAAATGTGGCTCTCATAAATAAGGACTATACTTAACAAAAGTGAGACCCACAATTAACCTTTCTTGATCATATGAGGTGATTGGGCTGGGAACCTACAGATTTACTATGGTTAAAAATATGGAGGATTTTTTATATGACACACAGATGAACCAATAAAAATGTGACCTTTTGGCATCTATAAAAAAAAGAAGATATCTTGGGTTTCTTTCAGTGAAATATTTGAAGGCTTTAAAACTTTAAACAAAGCCCAGCTGGTTTATACGTGCAAGTTCCAAACCCTGAAATATTCCCATGATATCTAGTTTCAAAGAATTCTGCTACTGTAAACTAGCGAGTAAACTAAACTGGTAAAATTTCTCTTAAAATTTTACTTTATTTTTGTTATCAAGTATTATATGTGGTAAATAAAAATTGAGAGGAAAATGTGAATTGATCTGGTGAGAAAGGAAAAGGAATATAATTGTGATCCAAATATCATAAAAATTATAAAAGCTAGGTTCCTACTCAGAGTGCGAAAAATCGACCAGAGAATCTCCAAGGGTTTATACTTAGAATTTAAACACTGCAGTCACTGTGTTACACATTGAACGTCTAGAGCTCAGAACAGCATTTTTAAAGAATTCCTCCTGTAGATCACTGCCCATGCAATAGATTTATTATTTTTGTGAGGGGACAGACTGCCTAACCCTTCTTCACTCAGTCTGCCTAGATTAAGCTCAGTTAGCCTAGGATTTGGTAGCCAGTAAATAGCTATGTGGTGATAACCAATGCTTTGTTATTTTTCAAATGCCAAATTACCTTTAAATCACCGACCGCTTCTTTTTTTTTTACTGCCCATCTTATTCCTATTGTTCCCTCTGAAGCTTTCTCTTGCAAAAACACATTCTTCTCTGTAGTGAATTTTTCTCTCTTTCTGCACTCCTCCCGGCTCAATTTCACTTTCCATTCTTGCACTTTCTCTAACCCCACCTCCTCAAATTGCATGTGTTTTTTCCTTTTTTTTTTTGTCTTTTACCACCATCAAAGATTCTTAATGTCTCTGAGTTGTTAATGTCTCAGTGTTACAAGCTTACTTGATAATTTCTACCATAAAGGGGGAAAGGTAGTTGCATTGGAAAACTGGATTTGATTTGTGTGATACGGAGAAGCATCCAGCCTCTTCTGATTTAGGTAATTGAGTTTGCGAGGTTAGTACGACATGCATGATAGGTTCCAAAGGGCTCCAGGTAAATCAGTCTGAAGGTTCTGCATGAACACCATTCACACAATTGTTTACACTTCCTGCCTTGGAATCAGATTCCAGTCACTGCACTTAATCTTGGTGTTTTAGTCTAACCTTCATACCTGGGGAAAAAAAATATTCCCTCACAAAAAGCAATAGAAGGCAGCTGTTCTTTTTATCCCTAAGATAGTCTCTAAAAATATACCTTGACTTCAGCGAGGTTTTCACAGTCAAAGGGACAGAGGTATCAAGTTACTCCTGAGCAGATCTTGGGATGGTTATTACCCGCTGGCTGCATCCTACCTATCGATGCTCTCAGCAAGCCTTTCACCTAAAACCCCTGACTTATGAGTTGCAAACATTCTCTTTAGTCAGATCAGATACAGGAACATTTGGACTTTTCATAACCTTTCATTCTAGAGTTTATAAATGTAGGAACCCACCCTTTCCTCCTCCCAACCAACTGTGATTAAGCCCTAGAAGAAAAGGTGGGAAGTATGTGAACACATATCCTACCAATGACTCAAGAGTCAGAATTTCCGAGGGAGAATAGCTGATGGGTTTCTCTAGGCTTTGGTGGGAAGGAAGAGTTTTCCCCGGGGCGTCTCATATGGCAGAACAATGTCAGGCAAACCTCAAGCTAATATATAAAAAGCATCTGGTACATCCAGCACACTCTAACCTCATAACCTTGTAATCATCTGGCACAGTGGGAAGAAATTCAGAACAAAACAAAACTATGTTCCCAGTATCTTTTGTGTGACTGTAACTTGGATCCTTTGGGATGGCCTTTTCACTGTCGTATGGATGGTAGGAAGTTGCTCCAGGACACAGCTTGGGATAACAGTTGGAGCAGTTGGTTAACAGTAAGCTTAGTAATATATTAATTAAAACTAACTGACTTCCCAGTAGAAAAGAAGAGTGCTGTATTTTAGAGATTATTAATCTTGAACACTGTAATCCCATCTTTGCTAGTTGCTAGATTGATCTTCCCTGCTGATTTAGCAAGCAACAGGAAAATATATTGCCACATTTTCTCAAATTTTAAAAGTCAGAAAAGGAGGGATACCAGGTTCAGAATAAATCTAGAGAATACATTACTTTTAAAAACATCTAAAACAATCAGGAGCCAGAATTAAAAATTAAACAGGATTATTCTCCATTTTGCCTATTTTAAGATGTTTCAACTTTATAAAACAAAACTAGTTAAGGAATTTCTCATTCTATTTTATAGGCTTTTGGCTTATAGTTAATACTATTCAGGTAAAGTCACTACTGACTGTGGGCTCTGGGTTCTTTTATTTCTCATCCAAATTGTTAAATGATATTTTTATTGTGTTTTCATCAGTGAGTATTATATACCAACAGACCTCAAATTTGAGGGTAGCCCTAAATTAGCAAGATTTTTAACAAAGTCATGAGGAGGACCTTCAAATTATAAACTACTACAGTAAAGAGTATAATTTAAAATATATGGGGGGCCGACCAAGTGGTGCATTGGTTAAGAGCTGGCTTGGGACGTCAGGGGACCCCGGTTCAGATCCCACATATGAAGGCCAGTGACACTGCCCTCTACAGCTAAGATGCTGAACAACAGCTCAACCTGGAGCTGGGCTGCCATGAGTCGCTGGCGACAGCGTAGGCTGCAGCCCCTGTTGCAGTGGGTTGCCATGGGCTACCTTGTGTAGCCAGCAGCCAGCGTGAGCGGCCAGCAGCTGCCGTGAGCAGCCGTCCAGAAGCCAGCGACTGATCTGCCTCACCCGGGAAGAGCGCGATGATGGTGCCAACTTGGGCCAGTGAAGCAACGTCCTCCACAGCTAGACTGAAGAACAAAAGGACAGCAACTTGTCTGTTCCCCTTCCCCCAATTCCCCAGCGCTGTTCCCATTTCCCAATTCCCAATAAAAATCTTTAAAAAATAAAATAAAATATATGGGGATTTATAAAACCAGTATTAGAATGTCTGTTTTATTTAACTAAGAGCATTTATCTCAATATTTTATTAGTGAACTTAATGAGTCATTGAAAGTGCCTGATTTTAGTGAAATTCTGTTTTTATAAAATATAAATAGATTAAAAGTTTAAAACCTAAAAAAGTTATAAACTGAGGCAGTCATTATAATTACAGTATTTCAGATTCTAAGACTAAAAATGGTGATGTCCGGCCATATAGTCTCTTTTTTCTTTTCATTTATTTTTTGGTGGAGGTGGTTTTGTCACGTGCTAACCACACAAAACCTACAGGCACCAGGATATTCACAGAAGCAGAGCTGTAGCAGTAAAAACTGGGTACATCATAGATGTCCATGAACAGAGGACTAGTTAAATAATTCCAGTATAACTATGTAACAATTCTATGCAAACTTTAAAAGAATTGGGTACAGCTATATGCATGGACATGAAGACTGGACCTGTATATTATATTTCATTAAAAAGCAAATTGTAGAACAGTTTACATAGAAATTTGTGAACAAGAAAGAATGTGTTTTATACATATGCATGCATATAGAATATATAGAACATACTAACAATTTCATAGAAAATTATTTCAATAATCATGCTAGCTACCACAATAGATTAGAGAGTTTCATTTTTGAGTTCATTCAATTCTATTCTAATTTTTTTAACATGGGCATGTATTATAAGTTTTTTTAATTTGCAAAAAACTGTGATTGATATAATAGGGTTTCCTTCACAACATATCAAAATATTAATAGTGTTTATTTCTTGCTGGAAGATAGAGAGGTTTTTCTTTGTTGCTTCCTCGATTGTCTGTATAATATATTTTTCTACACTAAATATGTGCACTGTGTAATAAAGAATGAATGTTCAATTTTTAAAGCAGAAAAAAGAGCATTCCCAGGAGAGGGAAAATATTCAGAGGCGACACACTGCGAAAAAATATGTCTGAAAGTGTGCAGTGGTCAAAATAGTTACCAAGCTTTATTAAGTCATAAGCTTAAAACAAATTCCTCTCACCCACTAAGTCCCCAAGGCAAAAATGGCAGCAGCTTTTTGGATAATTGATGGAGTCCCAGGTGGTTGCATATGGCCGTTTCTTAAGCATAATGAAAATACAACATTCATTTCATATTAAAGCTTACACTCAGTCAGCTTTCTAAAAACTTATACTTGACTGGAAATAGTCCAATTTATTTTTAATAGTTGCCTCAATATTCCATGTAATTAAAACCATCACTTCATGTATTGAGAATCATCGGTAACTTCACTAAAGAAAGATGCTTTAATTAAAGCTTATTTGAGATACTGTTAAAACTAACCACATATAATAGTCATTTATTTAAGATATGTATTTATAAACTCAGAAGTATTGTGTCCTATCCAAAACCTTGCAAATGAACCCAAAAGAATGATTTGTGCCTGTCAAGGAAAGCACAAAAACTTGTCAACCATTGCTAGCGATGACCGGTGACTATCATCTCTGTCATTTTAGAATACTTCTTATGGACCAGGGCCTGTAAACTTCAGAAAATCTAGCATAGTCGCCACTTTTTGAAGGTGCTGAACTTCTCCAAATGGTCAGCCTTTTCTGCATAAAGCATGCCTCATATTCTAGCACAGTCTTTCACTCAAAGCAACTCTCATACACTATATTTAGTAACCTGGAGGCAAAGTTCATACTATTAAATTAATAAGAAACTATAAAAAGTGAACAACCTATAATATCACATAAAAATAGACACAAGACAGCCACATTTTGGGGGGTAAAATAAATCCCAGAGATGGTATTCCTTTAGGAGCAGGTCTAAATGCATTAGCATTTATTCATATCTCACACATACACACTCACACACCCATAGGCAGCCCTACCACTTTTCTTTCTTTTAAAATAATTAATTTTAACAGACAATAAATGCAAAATGCAAATAGTATAAAATGTAAAAGTCTCTTCTCCCAACCCCTGTCATTCAGTCACCCAAATTTTCTTAGATGATTTTTGTTTTGTTTTACACTTTTTAATCTTTGATACATTTGAAAAACACTTTAAAGAGTAGGTTAGGATTCAACTTTGTTTCCAGATGGCTAGCTACCTAGGTGTCTCAAATTCAGGTATTAAACAATCACCCATATTTTCCTCCCCTGATGCACAGTGCTACATTTAATAAAAGCTAAATTCTTCAATTTGAGTCCATATCTAGACTAACTATTCAGTTCCACTGATTTAAACTTACAGATAATGCTAAGCTTTAGAGCCGGAATCCTTGGGTTTGAATTTCAGTCCTGCTGTTTACTGGCTATGTGACCTTATGCAAGTTGCTTAAATCCTGTCTAAATTCCTCATTTATAAAATGGCAATATAATCATAAGATTATTGTGGGGACTAAACTATTTAAGACATGAAAACACCCAAAAAGTAGGTGATATAAATGTCACTCACTATATACTAGGGATCATCATTCTTAAAACATACTGTTGTTATTGGTGTTTCTTAAATTGGCAGATTAAGGGAGAACTGACATGTGTAAATACTCAGTCTCCCCAAGTAAATATCATGTGCTTTTGTATGTATTCGAGTCTTCTTTTGTGTCCACTTTCTTCAGACATCTTCCCACATATCTTTATTCGTGTTTTGTGAGGATTCACATTCCCCTCTCCACAATTCATCGTCCCCAGATATTTCATCATTCTGAGTCCATTCCCTGTAATTACTAGTTACTGTCTCCCAACTACCCTGCTCTACTTTTTGATATCTGTTATCCAAGACACCTAACCCAGGACTCGGACTACAACTTGTCCCTAATGGAGGGAAGCAAGTTGTATTTCTTTAAAACAACTGAGGTTCCATATTATGTGTAAAGGCAAATGCATTTCTAGGGCTAGTGTTGTCTCCAATGGAAAAGTTCTCTGTTGAAATATTTTTCTGGGCACGAAGTCTGAGTTTGTAGAAATCATCGTGAGAAATCAGACCCTTCAATAAGATTTTATGCTTGAACCCTTTATCTGAGTTTTTGTTTCATGCACATTAAACTGTTGCTGAAAAGCACGGGTCCTTTAAAGTTCAGGGAGAAAGTGTTTATAAAGATCTAAGACTGAACTAAAGACAATGCTATAGCCAGAGGCCTGGTTTCCTGAGAAGGAAGGAGTCCCCCACTAATCTGTCATGCTTCTGTCTAACAGGATATTAAAGCCATCCAGGCTCCTTTCTTTTACAGCTAGCCCTGTACAGGCTCACAATCTCACGTCTGTACCAGTGAGCCACATGACCGGGGTCCACACCGTGGCTCCTCCAGAGCTCCTTGTAAAGTGCAAGATAGTGAGTAATTAGAGTTTGGGCAATGAAGGGGGGAAAAGAGAGACAATGAAACCCTTATTATTAGGTACCATCCTCCCAATCACTGTCTAATGTAATTAGAAGAAAGACAGAGCTTTAAAGGAATAGCTGAGCCTGCGGGGCAAGCCATTACCATTCTGATTCTTTGTCAGGGCTCCTTGATTATGACTCTTTGATAACACTTAAGGTGAGATGAATTTTAAAAGGAAACACTCATTAAACTTTTTTAATTTAAAAAAATGGCAGTTAAACTTAGATGCACATAATAAAAAAAAGGCATAGAGCCTCCGCAACCCAACGCATAGTCTTGCCTTTCCTATATGTTTCTCGTGAGCTGCCTAAGAGGATTGGGGGAACATATATATATTTATCTTCTAGACCACAACAGATAAATGGCTGATTTAATACTGGCCCAGAGCTAACAGATCCTGGGAAATGCCTATTATATCCTTTGGAAGAGTTCTTTAAACAAGTGTGTGGTTACCAGCAGAATGAAGTCTCAGTTTCAGACTTTGAGAGTCATTCACTTAGGCAAGTCTCCCCCAAAACAAGTGCAAACAAGAGGCCCGGTGACCTCCAGAGACTGTTAATGGAGCTTTTCGTCTCACAATCACCTGTTTTATTCCAGCCCCAGTCAGCCGAGACTCAAGTTTGTTTATATCTCATTCCTTCCTATGTACAGATGTTCTTCCAGCAGGTCGTAAGGCTGGCCAAGTATATAGGATCTTTTTTGCCTTTCTGAAGATGGAGGGGAAAGTAATCAACTGTGAAAGAGAGCTTGAGAAATATTAATGTTGTCCATGCTTGTCTGGGGAGAGCGAAGGTGTAGGTGGGCCTGTGCAGAGCCAGGGAAAAGGATGAGGATCCGACTGTGTAGAATGATATGAGGAGGATACAAAGAAAGGGAAAATATTAAGATTTGATGAACTGACAATGAGCAGAGCATTGTCTCAATAAAGGGTTGGGGAGCCAGAGAAGTTAAGTCAGATGGTTTGTCTCCAGGAAAGAAAGACTGTTTCAGAGCAATTTCTGGGAGTAGAAAATAAGATGATTATTAACGCTCAGGATATAATGGGACCGCTTAGTCGCACTGTTTTAGAATTTCAGGGAAATTAAAGGAAAAGAATAGGGGTCATGTATGAACAAGAAGCTAAGAGAAAGAGCTTGATTCCTGGGTGGGATCTGAACTATAAAGGACAAATGGAGAGGCTTTGAAAGTTTGCTTAATTTAAGCTTTAGCAGGACACTAGAAATGAAACCATGTTTTCTGTATTTTGTTTCTGCTGAGAGATTTTCAATCAGTATCATAAAAAGATTATTCACCCATTACTGGCCAACTGGGTATTTGCTGTCCAGGAAATGCTTGGAAGAGTGAGAAGTGAGACCATCGGGTCTAAAAGCTTAAGGTTAGATCTTTAGAAAAAAACCTCTTAAACCCTCAAATGTTACCTATGAAGAAATACCAAAATGTCTCTGCCCCATTTGTATGTTGTATGCATGTGTGTGCGCATGTGCGCGCGCGCGCATACACACACACACACACACACACACACACACACACACACACACACACACACAGGATTGGGGTTTCTCCCTATAGTCCCTCTTTAGCATTGAGTGGCCTGGAAACCCAAATTGAATGTGCTGTATCCCTGACACCCTACTCTTCTCAATCACAGAGGATCCTGATAAACACGATTCAAACCTCAGTCTCTATTGCGATAGACCTGCTCCATCATACATGTAATTTTCAGGTGAGGCTCCTGCCTCTCAGTAACTGTGGAATAGTCAGATTAAGCACTGCCAGCATGAGCAACAAGATCTGAAAATCAGCATGGAAGAACTTCCTTTTCTGATTTTAAGATTTACAATTGATAATAGAGAGAATAAAAGCTACTGGGGTAGAACAATTCGGGTCACAAAGCTGTTAGTACAGAGAAGCATTAAATTCATCCTTAAAAGAGGGAAAAAAATCTACACATAACTAAGTTAGGAAAGCTGGCTGGTCCTACATTTCCCGTCCTTCAGTTCTGCCCTGGACATTTATTTAGGTCAGAGTTTTTGGCTCGATCTCCCACTCCCCCAGGAGACAGTATTGTTTAGAAGCTCAGTTCAGAGGAAGAGTCCAAATGATACAACTGGTATGTTCCATTTCTATTATAGCTTTGTGAGGGGGAAAAAAAAAAGGTTTTGTTGGTTTGGTTGATTGGTTTGGTTGTTGTTGTTTCTGCTGTTGTTGTTACTGCAGTATAGCTCCTGGACACAGACATGCAAACCCACTCTATCAGGCAAACGAAGGAAAAAATATATAAACTCAACTGACTGACTCGTAGTCAACACTGTTTGGAGGATGCTAATAGAAGATCTTCATCTTGCCTAAAATTAGACTGATCATCCCAGGGAGATTTAAAATTTATATCCCATTCAGCAGTGTTCCTGCATTGTTCCAAATTCAATGCAGATTTCAAAGTGTCATTTAGGAGCAGGGCTGTATCAGGACCAGGTCAAGTCGGAACTAACCAGGAATGTCTTGTGACTTCTAGATTAAATTTATTGGTTTGCTTTTCCCTCTGGCTGTCTGTTCCAGGGAATATTATAAACCTTTCCATAACCCTATCTTGGACTTTATCCTCCCCACTTTAAACATTCTAATAGCATGAGTAATAGCAATATGACACAATTTTTTAAAAACACGGTACCCAAAAAACATGGTAGGCCCATGTCTTAGATGCCATGTGATAGGAATAAACTTTTTTTTAATTGGGGTACAGTGTGTTTTTCCAGGACCCATTAGCACCAAGTCAAGTAGTTGTTTCAATATAGTTGTGGAGGGCACAGTTCAGTGGCCCACAGGGGGATCAAACTGGCAACCTTGGTGTTATGAGCACTGCGCTTTAACCAGCTGTGCTAACTGGCCGCCCAGGAATAAACTTTAATTTTTTAATTAAAAATTAAATTTTTATTTAATTTAACGTGGAAAAATCAATGTTCCTTTACAGAGTTAAATTACTATTATTAATATTATTATTATTGTAATTATTAATATTTAGCTTTGATAATGCAAACTAAGATAAATGGAAGAAATAAGGCAGATACATGGGATTGTTTTAAATAACTTGTAAATTTAAATATTAAAAACGTAATGGTTATTATTTTTAGTATCACTAATTCACTAGTTCTGGAACTTTTCAATAAAACCACTACAACAGAGAATGACTAATACAATAATTAAAGGAGAAAGAGCCCTTTTAAGACACAGGTGAAATAGCAGAGTAATTCAATTACAACTACAAATATTATAGTATATTTTAGAGCCAAAACAGATCAAACTCACACACACATTGAAGGTCACAGGTCACCCTGGGTTCAAGGAGAGGGAACACTGACTCCACCTTTTGATGAGAGGATTACAGAAGATTTTGTGGACTTTGTTACTTTGTTTTAAAACCACCATCCTGCTCAATAAGATACCACTTTGAAATCTGTTGAGATTTGCTTTATGGATTAGTATATAGTCAGTGTTTTTGTTTTGTTTTGTTTATTCGATCTTAATGTAGCCTTGAGAATGTATACATCCTAATTGATGGGTACAGAAATCAAAACTAATTGATGGGTACAAAAAAAATGGGTACATATGACCATTCAGATTTTTCTATTTTACTTTTTTTTTTGTCTGCTCAACCTATCCATAATTAAGAAAAGTCTGTTGAAATCACCCACCGACATATTTGTCAGTTTCTCCCTCCAAATCTACCAATTGTGATTTGAAAATTTTCAGGTTATTTTATTATTGCCCAATGCCCATGGTTTACATTAGGGCTCACTCTTGGTTTTATACATTCTATGGTTTTGGACAAATGCATAACAACATGTATTCACCATCATAGTATTATACATAGTAGTTTCACTGCCTTCAAAATCCTCTGTGTTCCACCTACTTGTTGCTTCCTCTCTTCTTACCCCTGGAAACTGCTGATTTTTTTACTGTCCCCGTAGTTTTGCCTTTTCCATAATGTAAAATAGTTGAGCTATAAAAGCGGAACAAAAAATTGGAACGTGAAGGAAGGAAGGTGAGAGAAGAAAAAAATCAGAAGAAAGTACAACAAAATATCCTCCTCAATCATTGACTATTAAGAGAAATACATTTTATATTTAAGAGCACTGCAAATGTAGTGTATTATGACATACCAAAGGGTCAACATAATGACTCAAATGGAGAAGGTTTTAGTGCAAGAAAACAAAACAGCCAGCACACATACTGTCATCTATTTATTAATTTGGTAATTGTTTTAAAAGCGTTTGTGTTACTGAGTGGAAAGGCCTGGGTCCAAAGTGTACTATCAGCCCTACTTTGGGATGGTGGTTAAGTATTCTTTTCTAACAATCATGATATGTTTCTTAGAAGGGAGAATAAATTTAGAAGGGAGATTAGCGTATGAAAAGTGTGAAAGAAATGGCACAAACAGTGATAGAGACATTTCATTTTAAAAATCCGGGTTGGAGGATTAAAATCAAAATATGATTGGCAAATTAGAGCAACAACACAGAAAAAAAAGAAGGAAAAGGAAGAGTTCATTTTTCAGAAGGTCACTGGGGTGAAAAGCTTCAAAATTCTACCAAACCAAACTGCATGGTCTGAATTTCATGCGCAAGCATAGGAAGCACACTACATACCTCATGAGGCTTGTCCAGAAAGGAGAAAAGCTTAACTTGTGGATTTGCAAGAACCCTGGTTCTGGGACAGGTTTAGGAAGCATGAGAAGCTGGCCCTCAAGGGGCGAGTTCTACCACAGCAGGTACAATCCTGGGATGTGCAGCACCACACTCAGTGCACCACAGTTTTCTGCTTTGAATTGGTGTGAGGCACGGTGGCCTGCTGAGTGGATGCTTGCTCCTTTCCACCTTTTTTGTTTTGTTTTGTTTTTGCAATTTTAAATGCTGGATGTTTTTAGAGCCCCATACAAGGAAGTGAATGTGAATATTAATTCAGTGTTACACTGTATGTTAGGACAAGCTAAAACCTAACGATAGCTGAAGGGACCTGAGAGAACATCTGGTCCAATCCCTCCATTTTACATTTGAGGAAAGGGAAGCCCTGAAATAGTGCTCCATGCACACACGGTTTGATTCTAAAGCCCTGATCATGATCATCACTGCCGAGAGACCCAGGTTCAAGTTCTTGCTTCCTGTTATTAGTGTGAAATCAAGCGAGCTATGTAACCACTCTGAGTTGAATTTCTTATCTGTAATAATATTTACCTCCAAATTATATTATATCATCACCTTAAAATCCTTAGTTCAATGGTCCAGCATCCTTGTTTCGCCATGTAAATCACATCTATGTTTATTTATATATAATAAATTATATACTTACATATAACATATAATTTACATACTATATAATATATTATCTATTATGTGTTATATCATATATGTTTATACATGATATTATATATCATGAGATATATATATAGATAGATAGATAGATAGATGATTTTTAAAATAAACCAAGGAGCAAGAGAAATTATGTTAGCATCTCAAGACCACTGATAGTGTCTGTGGTCAAGTTGGGAACATGACTTAGCTCAGAACTCTTTCCTCTACACATACATGGACTTAAGGACCCTTACAGATATTTTTATAATTCAGACCGAGAGAACTCATTATGAAATTCAATGAGCTTTTCTCTCTTTCTTTTTTTGCCTTGTATATGTTTATTTTGTCAGCCCATCAAAAAAGATGATGACAATCGGTACAGAAACAGCTATTTGTTCAACAATATTTGTATAAGAGGCATTAAATCCAACCTGTTCCCTCCTGATAAATCTTCAAACATCAGTCTTTCATGATTCATAATTCTTATTGCTGGGCCCACTTTAGGAAATGTATAATGTGTTGCCTTGCAGTTCCCCAAAATGTACTGTCATTCCACTGACTTCATAAGAGATAGCGGGCTGAGTTAGTAATGCATGAAAAGCCAAGCTTGACGATCCACGGCAGTTCCATCCTCCTGTTGACTATTAAAGTCAGTTAATGATCTGGAGCTGTGGAGGGGTTTCCAGAAATAACACGATAATGGCCAACACGCTGTAGTTAGCAGCTGAGACAAAGAACTGTTTATTATTTTTCAGGCAATTGCCCAAAACCATGCCATAGTATTTTTATTTTAGGACCCGATCTCTTATGAAGAAACAGCAACACATTGCAACTCAAGTGAACACAAAATCTCTCCTTAGTGAAAACAAGTATGAGTAATTTCCCTCAGATTTTCAAAACCAAGGTAGAGGATTTTCTTTCAGCAGATGCTTTAGAATGCTAGATATTGAGTTAAAAGTCAGAGGTTTAGGAGGGACCACATAAGTGGCTCTTTTAAACTGGGTGGTAGAGAACAATACTAAGAATAGCTCTTTGCCCACAAGGTAGAAGGGTAAAAATGGTATCTTGGCATTGTACTTAGTTCCAGAAAAACTCTTAGATGTTCCAGTATTTATTTATCAGTAGATCTATATGCACGCATATACAAACATTGCACTTACGGAAAATTTGAAGGTCAGGAAGTTTCTCAGAAACTCAGTGCCCCTAGTCTCTATACCCTGACCATGCCACCCTTTTTGCAACACGCCTTCATGGAGGCCTCACTCTATGGAAGGCATCCATTTGTGATGCTATTGGGGATAGAAAAATAAGACAGCTAGGGTATTTATTTGAGTAGATAAGGAAACCTATCACTAAAAATAAAGCAAAAATTCCCACACATTAAATGACCTTGTTTTGCAAATTGATTTTGCGTCTTAGCATTTCTGGCTTCAAACCACGTAAGAAAGGAAAACTACGTAAGTAAACACCTAGTTAATAATTGAACAGAACAAATAAGTAAGACCTTTGAATTTTGTTATAATCTTGTTGATTTTTTTTTAAAGATTTTATTGGGGAATTGGAGGAGGGGAACAACATTGGGGAATCAGGAAAGGGGAACAGACAAGTTGCTGTCCTTTTGTTCTTGAGTCTAGTTGTGGAGGACGTCGCTTCATCAGCCCATGTTGGTATTATCATTATGTCTCTTTCCCAGCTGAGGCAGATCAGTCGCAGGCCACTTGACGGCCACTCATGGCAGCTCTTGGCAGCTCACAGCGGCTGCCGGACACTCACGGTAGCTTATGGCAGCCCACTGCAGCAGGGGCTGCAGCCTACGCCGTTGCCTGAGACTTACAGCAGCCCAGCTCCAGGTCAGGCTGTTGTTCACCATCTTAGCTGTAGAGGGTGCAGCATCACTGGCCCTCATATGGGATCTGAACCAGGGCCCTGCTGCTCAGAGCCGGCGTCCTAAGCCAACACTTAACCAACGCGCCACTCGGCCGGCCCTTGTTGATTTTTTTTAAATGGTAAATAAACAAGCTTAAAAGACAGATGACAAACTAGTAAAAATAATTTCATAATAAATGACAAATTGTTAATATCCCTAAGATGTAAATAATATTTAAAAATCAGTGAGAAAATACAAATGTTTTATTTTTTAAAAAGGAGGGACTGTAGGATCAAATAGGCAACTTTAAAAAATGCAACTGGTTTATAAATATGAAAATATTCAACCAGTATAACAAAAGGACCAGACACAAAAGAACAAATACTGTATGATTCTATTCATATGAGGTACTTAGAATAGCCAAAATCCTAGAGAAAGCAAGTAGAACAGTGGTTACAAGTGGATGGTGGTGGAGGAAAATGGCGAATTATTGTTAAAAAGATACAGAGCTTCAGTTGGGAAAGATGAAAATGTGCTGGAGATATATAGTGGTGACAGTTGCACAACAATGTGAATGCACTTAATGCTACTGACCTGTACACTTAAAAATGGTTAAAATCGTAAAGTTTATGGTATGTATATTTTACTATAATAAAAAAGTTCAGTCAGTTTAATATTCAAATAAATGTAGACTTAAATAATAATTAATAATTTTTGGCTTATTAAGTTAGTAGTATTAATGGAAATGATAATGCTGCCAGTACTTAACATGAAGGGAAATAGGTACATTCAAACACTGGTGAAAATGTAAAATAAGTACAAACTTTCTGGATGACATTGTAGAAATAAATATCAAATATCCTAATACTCTTTGACCTCTTAATTCAAAGTAAATGAATTTGCCTAAGGAAATTAGCATTCCTGCTCTTTAAAATTTATTATACAAAAATATTCAATAAATAAAAATTTTATTAATATACCCATAGGTGGACTATGAAGCAACTATGAAAAGTCACATTTTTCTGGTATATTAAGTGAAATAAAATAATATATATAAAATAAGTATATACTATAAAATTATATACTTATAAATATAATATTATATATATATATATATATAAATCTCAATTTTGTACAATAAAGTATCTATACTTAAAAAACCGACTGGAAGGACAGACATGAAAATCCATCTGCAATTGTCTCTGGTAATGCAATTATGAGAAGGTTTTATTTTTTTTCTTTATACTCTTCCATATGTTCTCAATTTTTTAACAATGAGTGTTTTATCATCATAAAATTTAAATAATAAGAAAGCAACATATTAAATATTATTAGTACTTGTATGTTGTCCATCCTCAGCTTTCAATGAATTATTTGCTACAAGCTCAAAAAATAACTTTTAAATCAAGGGAAGTGTCAGAATACACAAAGAATCAAAGTATGCCATTAAAATTGGCTAATTCAATGGGAAGGTAGCTCAGCTTATTCATGGAGTCAAAACTGATAGCAATTTTTACTTTTCACTGGCTTGGTGTCTGTGCTGTCAGAGGCCACACTGAAGAATCAGGGCAGTCTTTGATGAAGATCAGATGGGAAGTGGGGGTGGCAGGAGCACTGACTAGGAGTCAGTCCTGAATTCACCTCTCTGCCATTTTGATCAGTGAGGCCTTGGGCTAATGAACTACCTGAGCTCTTAAATGAAATAGCCTTTAAAAGGAGATTCTGCTGTAAATATTGTAATTATCTCAGGGAAGCATGCCCATTGATTTATCAAATCAGGATTGAGAATTCAGTATATGCAAACCCTCTACTGAACTATTACAGAACTGTATCTGTTCCTACTTTCTACCCAAAACCTATCTTTGGAGCTTTCTCCTCCAAACCCTCTCTTCATGTTCATTGTTTTGTGTCATTTACTGAAATATTTTTATTCCGATATAATTGACATATAATATTATATTAGTTTCAGATGTAAAGTGTAATGATTCAATATATGTATATATTGCAAAATGGTCACCACAGTAAGTCTAGTTAACATCCATCACCACACACAGTTACAAATGTTTGTCTTGTGGTGAGAACTGTTAAGATGTGCTCTCTTAGCAACTTTCAAATATTCAGTACAGTATTATTAACGGTAGTCACCATGCTGTACAGTAAATCCCTAGGACTTATTTATGCACGTTCACTTTTGTTTCACCAGCTCACTGCCATTTTAGGGGTTAATAAGTATTTGTTAAATGATAAAAGTACTTTGCCAGACTGGTTCATATTTGGGGCTTAAGTGATTATCCAAAAAGTAGATTTATATCACATTTATGCAGAAACAAGGGACTCCCCCCTCTTAACTAAAAATGTCACTGGTACACTAAGTTAACCATCCCCATATTTTAAACTTACATTGTTCAAAAGATGTAGTCAAAAAATTCTGACTGAACAAGAGAGCTACACTTGGTAAAATTTAAAGGGGGTGAATTTATTTTACCACCCTCTTTTTTTTTTTTTTCTCCTCTTTCCCCATCCTATACCCCAGCATTTGAGTCTTAAACATTTCTGAAAAGGCTAGGTACCAGGATAGACGGTGGGGGAAGAACCCAAACTTGGTTCACCGAAGCTTAAACATAAATGACTGTTTTTAGGACAACCATTAAATTTCGAATTTAATGATTTCTCTTAAATGAAGACTGTTTCAAAAGTATTTTCAGAACTTTTTATTATGTGTCACATTTCCTTTGAACATTACAAATAAAATTGTTTTAGGCACTAATTTCATCATTTTCCATTTGAACGCAAATTATATTACGACACTTTCCAAGCGCAGGAATCCTTTAGTTCCTGTGGGACAGAAATAAATTTCCAAAGAGATTGCTTGACTCATATCACTAGAGCAGAGGTTTACATTAGTTGCCCCAGGGCTAAATGAGCCCAAAGTTGAAATTATTTGGAATGGGTTTAGATTTTTTTTTTAATCTGTTGCTGGCATCTAAAAATTAGGAGATTTGATATAAAAATATAGAAACCTAGGGGCTCTTAAAAAATCTTTAAATCCTGAGCAGTGGGGTTGCTGTGGTATCATATGCCAACAATCAAGCGGGCCTGACTGGTGCCACCCTCTTGAAGGGATGCAGTTCACACCACCCCGCTGTGGCTTGCTTTCCTAACCAGTATTACCTGCCTGTAGACACTTTTTGCCCTGTTTTTTGGGTTGTTTGGGGTTTTTTTTGGTTTTTCTTTTTCAACAGTATAGTGGAAAAAATACAAGAGGGTGTCCTGGGACAATAACTTAGATAACAATGATATCTAAGATCATTCATTAAGGTAGAGTAGAAACCAGAGTAGCCCTCTGTAATGCAGTTTAGGAGTCAGCTGTGTGATTTTTCTGGCCTTGGTAATAGGACAGTTGAATGTGAAAACATCCAAATATACAGGGTACGGATTTCCCCGTGAAGAGCTTCTGTAAAGTAGATGCCCATACTGAGAAGAGCATGGCTACCAGCAAATGGCACAGCCTTCACGTCAAACCTTTTTTTCTTTTTTAACCTGACATTGAGAACATATCATTGACAACAACAGTAGCAATAAGACCTCATGTATTTTGTAATGGTTTTTTTTATTCCCATGTATTGAAGGGGTTTCAGAGGACCATAGACTGCCTGCTGGCAGCCTCTTAGAGTCCCGGTTTCAACACCCAACCCTCACTACAGATCAGCTAACAATCCCAGTCTAATGTCATCTGCTTATGACAGACAAAGGAAACCTCGGGCCATGAGTTGAAGGTTAAATGGAAAGGAAAGACTTTGAACTGTCTTAGGGACCCTCTTTCATCTGGTAAAGCACCACTGTTTGTTGACACTCTTAATGACTTTTCCACTCCTTCCTTCCCCCCAGTTTGTAAAGGCTCCTCAGATTCAGAAAAGTTAAAGTCAAGGTCTTGTTTTGTTTTAATCTTTTCCTAGATAATTATTTAAATAGAAACTGCATGTTTCTGTTTATGTGCTCGCTTCATAATATGTACTAACAATGGCTAACATTATCTAGTGCCTATTATGTGCTAAGCACTTATGTGCATTATCTTATTCAATCCTCATTTAAAAACCCAGGAGAGGGCTGGCCGAGTGGCTCAGTTGGTTAAGAGCTCGCTCAAGAGTTTGAGCTCTGAGCAACAGCAGTTCGATGCCCAGCCTGAGCTGAGCAGCCGCTGAGCAGCTGCTGAGCTGCCCACAGGTGGCAGGATGGCTCAGCTTAAAAAATAAAATAAAAACCCAGGAGAAATGCACTTTTAAGCTGTTTTTTTTTTTCAAGATGAAGAAACTTAAGTATGAGAGGCTAAATAAAGTGTTCATCATACAGCCAGTAAGTGGCCTGCCCCCCAAGTCTTGTTTTCAACCACTTTCCTACAGTAGCAGCTTTCAAAATGTAGCATATCCATCTCTAACAGGAGTAAGAATCAAAACTATGAAAACTGGGGTTTGGCCCAAGACACAGAGTGTGTCAATAAACCAAAGAATGAAAGAAGATGATGACATTCGGTGAAGGCCAAATGCCAACCAATGCATCACCAGGGAAAATGTTTTTAGAATTATTAGTATTATTAGACAGTGAGCAATCCACATAACACAAGTCTCCAAGGAGATGTAATGAAATTAAAAAAGAACCAGAGAAGACGACATCAATAATCAAGGAAAAGGGAATGGGACTTGAACAAGAAGAGACAAAAAGATTACCATGCTTTATTTGGGAAAGATGAATACTTAGTGGGGGTGGGTACATCGGGATTGCAGACTCCTTAGAAACCTAATAATTAAACTTAAAACCTAATTATCACCCAGCTAATAATCAACATTAAGTATGTATTCTGAGAATTGATATGCTTTGGAGGAGATGCTTAGAATATCTATATTTTTAAGGCTTGAAATTTTTTAATTTATTTTTTATTAACTTCAGGTGTACAAAACAACAGAATGATTAGACAGTTATACTCCTCACAAAGTGATAACTCCAACAAGTCTACTGCCCATCTGACAGCATATATAGCTATTACGATACCATTGACTATATTCCCTATGCTATACTTTACATCCCGTAACTATATATATATATATATATATATATATATTTAATTATAGTTGACATTCAATATTATTTTATGTAAAGTTTGCATTTTTAATAAAGAAATTAGTATGTGTAGGAGGTGTATTCCTATTTTCCAGGTTTGAAATACACACTGCAGCCCGAATGATCTTTTCAAAATGCAAATTTGATCATGGAATGCCTTCTTCCATTAGAATGGCTTCTCACTGTGTATCACTATTAAAGATTTAAAAAATCCTTAACACAGTCATGCAGGGAACCAAAAGTTCTTGTCCTTACTTTTCCAGCATCCCCTGGAATCACACTCCCCCTTGCTGGCAATTGCGGCATCTTGACTGTTCTCCCAGCATCTGAACTTCAGGGGGTAGCTGCCTCTTCTGGTTGTCTTCAGTCCAGTTGAGTTCCTACTTCCTAGCCCTCACAGCACCTCTTTTTCATGTTCCCCTTTCTTCCTCCCCACCAGACTGTTAACTCTGAGTAGGTAGAGCTGGGCCTGCAGTAGCTTACCTTTGTGTCCCCCGCAGTTGTAGGTAGGCGAAAGCCCTGGAAATATCTGTTGAATAGAGGAGCCCATGCCCTCCTGAAATGCCACTCTCCAGAGCCCAATTCTGGTTTGGGTAAATTAGGGAGCCAGTGGTTAGAGGCAGTACTTTTATTTTGTTCTTGAAAAACTAGCATGAAACAGAATTTTCTGTATGTAAACTAATACATGCCTATGAAATCAATAATTTTAAATTCTTCCATTTGCATTTAAACCAATTTAAAAATAGATTCTGCCCCCAGCTCCCCTGCTTTATACAGCTCCATCTAAGACACTACATATATTTCACTTATTTATTTTGTTTATTGTGCATCTTCCCCACTAGAAAGTAAACTCCTAGAGGGATGGGATGTTTGTCGTTTTTGCTCACTGCTCTGTCCCCAGAGCCTAAAACAGTTTGGGGCACATAGTAAACGCTCTGAATATAGTTGTTGAATGAATGGTTTTACGTTAGTAGTTTTCTTTGCCCTGACATAACGGGCAGAAAGCATCAATTAGCCCCAAAGTAAATTTTCATGGAACTCTGGTCTGGATTTTTTTAAATCTTGCAGAGATTGTATATTCAATTATGATCTTTAAAAATTAGGCTTCCTAAATATATCAAGGGCTGTAAAATTACAATGCATCAGAATCACCTGAGAATTTATAAAAATGCAGATTATCACCATCACAGATTCTAATTCTGCAGTCTGGGGTTGGGTCCTCCCAGTTCCAGGAGCTGCATTAGGTTGTAGCCCAAGGGCCATGATTTGAGAAACAATGGCTGTGACTGCACACAAGTATATTTAACGCGTGCTGAGTAAAAACTCATTCTTCTTTACTGCAGGGTTAATTACTTGCATTCGTTCTGTTCTGTACGCCTACAGGCCTTAGCAATGAATAATGAATGTCCAAAGGGCAGGTACTCTTCTTAGCATTTTACGGATCGGAAAAGACTGGTTCATACGTACTTCCCCGCCGCTCCTCCGTTCCCGCGAATTTATGCGGTTCCCACCAGAATGAAAGGGAGAATCACAGAGATCTTTAAAAGTGTGCAAAGCTACCAAGAAAAACAGGGAAAGTGCGCGGTGTCACAGCATTCAGCCGAGACCTCCCCAACAAGTACAGGCCTCGTGGGTACAGCTTTTGACTTTGCCCCAGACACCAACAGTTGGAGACCTTTAGGCGCTTCCTGCTGCAGACGTGCAGGGCAGAAGGAAACATTCCAGACCCAGCAGAGGAGGCGCGGGGTGGGGCTAGAGGGGCGGGGCCAGAGTATTGCCTGAGGCTGAGGCTGAGACTGGCGAGCGCAGCCCGGGGGAGGAGACCAGAGGCGGGGCAGATGGGCGGGACCTGGGCGAGAGGCTGGGCTGGCCCGGGAGAGGGGGGCGGGGCCTGAGGACAGCTGGAGGCGGTGGCGTGCTACCCAGGAGGCGGTGAGGAGGCGAAGCTGCCCTGCCTGGTCCCTCCCCTTGGGGTGGGCCCTGCAGGAGGGCAAGGCTGGGAGGTCGCGCCGGAGGCAGTGCGCTCTAGCTGCCTGTGCGAGGGTACTTCGCTCCTTTTCTGGCCATGGCCGAACTTCTCCGCAGCAGGGGCAACCGATCCCGGCCTTCTCGTCCCGCTCCTTGAGCCCTCTTCCTTTTCGACCTCTGGAAAACCCCGTGTTCTTTCTGGGACCGTGGCGAGTGGCACCAAGAGGCGAGCAAGGATGCGCTGAGGACCGCAGGGGCGCGCGTCTTGGGTGCCGCTGTGGGTCCCGGCGCAGGAGCCCAGCTGCCTCGGGCTGCCTCGATTTCCCCACTGCGCGCCTGCCGCCCCCCGCCGCACTTGATGTGCAGAAAGAAGCCGGACATCATGATCCTAACACGTAAGCTAGACTTGTGCCTTGCCGTTAGGCCAGCCGCGGGAGCCAGCTGCGGAAGGGACCCACCGCGGAGGAAATGTCACCCCGCCTTATCAAGTCGGTGCCTGACGTTCTGTGCTTTTGAAACGCTTTCCGAGGAAGCTTGGGATGGAATCGCCCGAGTTTCTTGGAGTGGAGGAGGTGGAGTGTGGGAAAAACAAGGGATTGGGGGCGGGGGGAGGCTCTTAATCTCGGGTAATGACCCCCTGGCTGCTCACCGCTTGGGGGCTCCGGGCTGGCGCGTCCAGTGGGTTCTGGGAAGGGCTGCGGGCTGGGGGCGACCGCGACTAATGAAGTTAAGCCTAGGTTAACTTCCCGCTGCGGCTGGGGACGTAGGACCGGGCTGGGGGTACAGGGCCAGGCGTGGGGCGCAGGGTCAGGCAGGGTGCTCAGGGCCGGGCAGCTTCTATCCCCGCCGGAAATCCCAGGCGGTGATGGTCCCTGGCTCCTAGGGACGTGGCGCGACAGCCTTTCTAGCATCTTTCCTTCGGAGACGTTTCAGGGCTCGGTACTTGCTGCCCTTCACCACACAAGTCCAAAATCAGCGTCGATTCCCTGAGTTTATTATTTAGGGACATTTAGACCGTGGTGGCACATGGAAATGTTTTGTTTTGTTTTAAGCTGAAAACAAATGCATCAAACAATTGTTTTAATTTTAAACTGTTTTTGTTCAAATATTTTAAACGCTGGACAGTAGGGCAGACGTAGGAAAGTCTCTTGTGGCCGCCGGCCCCTGGAGTTTTGAAGCAATTTGGCTAGCCCCAGGGTTTGCATGTGAGGTTCTCTGCTAGAACGGCTGCAGTGTGCCTTCACGTGCTGGAGCGCTGAATCGTTTTCCTGAAATGTACCTTGGAGATGCCCACGCCCCTGGCTCCGGAGGGGGCGCCGGCGCGGAGCGACTCCCAGAGCCAGCGAAAGGAAGGAAGCATGCCGCCAGACCCGACTTTTTTTCCAAGCGAGACGACGGCCTTTTAGAACCGTGCCCCACTCTGTGTCCTTGTCCCCACCTCCAACGTCACAGGCCGAGCCTTTGATCCTACCGGAGGAGTTGCGCCCCTGGCCCCAGCAAACTGGCTCTGCCACGTGTAATTTACCGAGTCAACGCGCGTCTTTCCAGCGCACAGCCCCTGTTTCGAGGGGAATTAGAGGGGACCTCGGGGGAGGCAGGTTGCAGGGTCCACTCTAACTCCTGGAATCCTGGGTCTGCAGCCTAGTAGCTGGGCGAGTCTGGGAAGTGTCAGGGCCTCGCTGTACTTCCTATGTCTGCAACATGGGGATAATAATTGCATTTACTGCGCGAAGCAGTTGTAGGGGTCAGACGAGCTAATACGAGTGGTTAGCTCAGAGTCTGGTACTGAAGTTCTGCAAATACCCAATTTATGCTAGTTATTGTAAAAGGAAACCCCCCTCGTATAGTCATTCTGCACTGTGGAGAAGAAAACCTTGCCTCACCTTAGTTATGAGTGAGTTTTTCTATACCCAACAAGGATAGCAAGTGGGTTCATTCTCAGGATTCGAAGGCTAGTTCAGCCGTTGTTGGTGAGGTGGAGGAATGCAGCCTAGGCACAGCTATCCACTACAGAAAGATTCATGAGGGTGGCATCTATGACGCATTTGGGTAGAAAAAAGTCACAGCTTTGGAGACAACAGAATACTGAGTCTCAAATTACATTTTTTTCCAAACTGTTTGCTGAAAGGATGAGGGAAAATAATAGCCCAGCAGAACTCTGAATGTAAATCTATCAGCAGCTCCAAGAGGTTGACTAATTCAGCATCCATCTGGACGGCAGGCTGGTCCTCCGCGGAGATAATTTGCAGACCATAAGTGTGGAATTAATGGAGGCACCCAGTGCCATCTTGACTTCCAGACTGCAGCAGATGGTCGGAGGGGTGCCCTGTAAGTCAACAGCCCCCCTAATAGAAGAACTAAAATCCTGGGGAATGAGTGTCAAATAGTTAGCAGATGTGCGTTCAGAAGTTATTTCAAGACATTTTCGGAGAAAATGTTGGCGATTGCTTGTATTAACTTTTATTGTGGCATGCCAGATTTACAGCGTGGCCCAAACCTCAGTACATATTTTTTTCATTAGCACTACTGTTCAGAGTTTAAAATGAAGCCCAGCAGACTGACTTTCTCTCCCAGCTGCTTTTAAAAGTTTGCTTTTGACAAAAACGGATTTTATTTTAATTCAAGCTGAGTGACACCTGACACCAAATTGGCTGAAGTTCAAGAATGGGGCCTGACTTAGTTTCCCAACTATGCAGAATCAGAATAAGTAGCTCCCCACTTAAATCTTTCCCTAGAGTGGATGGGAAAAACAGTTTTGGTGACTACCATTGTATCTTAAATTCCCAATTGTAGATCTTACAAGAAACACCACTTATTCCTGAAAGAGTAAAAAGGTTGAACAGTTAAGCAGTTAACTATGACTAATTGTAGGCAGTGTGCCAAGTTTTAATACACTGGACCAGGCAAAGGATTTTCCTATAGTTGTGTAATGAAGATGAGAGGCCCTATTGCACTTTACCCTAAAGTCTTTCTTTGTTTGTTATTTTTGTTGTTGTTCTATATTGCATTTCAAAGAGCAAAGACCAAGCAAAGCTTAAGTGCCTTTTTACATTAAAAAGGGATGTTTGGTTGCTTCTGGAAAAGATACCAGATTAATAGAAAAGCATGTTACAATTAAACAAGTTATTACTGTGAAATGAGTAAGAAATGTACATGGGACTTAAACTCTTACCTTGTAAATCTAGTGTGGGGCTTAAAGAGGAGATGGCAGGCCTCAGTGAGATGCCTCCAATCAGAGGCTTGGTGGGATTCCAAGAGGTGGTTTCAAAATAAAAAATAAGTCCTTGGGTTTCCATTGGTGTCCCCATGGAGATTTTAGTCATGATGCAATGTTCAAATGAAAGTGTTATTTTTATGACTTAGGCGGGTCAATATGCCATTTGAAAATATCCAGGGGAGGGTGATTTGGTCCAGAAGAATGGGACAGCCAAAGTCCAATTGGTGAAGTGAATGGTACTTTTCTGAAGAGAGCCTTGTGCTGGACAGGATGGTCCAGTATTGTAAACACGAGTTTCCCATGCTTAACTCGCCTTCCTAGCAACCGGAAGACGGAAATGAGGCCATGCAGAGAGAGAAAAAAAAAAAAAAGCCCCTGACCGGCTCCAGACAATACCTGACCCACCCTAGCATTCACCCTGTACAGCCAGAAGACTTACAAGAGTAAAAATAACTTCAGATGTTTCCCCTTCCTCCCTGGATGTTGCCATATCACTCAAGACCAAATGCTTGGTGCTTTAGAACATTATAGCACAATCTGGCCCTGTGGTGTAACTGGCATCAAGGTGCACATCATGCACCTTGTTCTTGAAATTATAAAGCAGACCTGGGGAGAAAGGTGATTTTCATTTTTAATGTTTACATCGTCCAGTGATTATAATTATATGAGTCAGAATCCAGGGCAGGAGAGAAAATTTAATTTCTAAACTTAGTCAATCCTCTGTGTTTCTCTTAGTGCTCATGTTAGCAGGATTTACCCCTGAAGTACCTACTTTGGAGCAGTGGGGCTACAATGTAAAGGAATAATCTATGTACAGCATTCAAGACGTAAAAGGTTTTCCTCAGTGTGGTGGTGGAGGTGAACTAATATCCAGCCATAAAGTGTAAACAGCCAGACACTCTGTCCTAGAAAGTGCAGTCCGAAGTTCCTCTTTTCCATGGCTGTGAAATTAGGAGGAAAATGCTTTTCTGAAGCAGGCTTTCCACAGCTGTCTTTATAGCAGACTCTGTGGCCATCACAAATGGAAGAATTCGAAGACTTGAGGGTGATTCCCCTTGTAAGAACGATGGGTCTGTGGGGTTCAGATATGTTTTCTGGGAATGGGTTGCTGGAAGGAGCGCAGCCCCCGTGGTGTTTTCTTTTAGCCTCAAATTAGTCAGAAATCTAATTAATGTAAAAGGAGTAAGGTTCCCAGCTGAGAAGGGTTCTTCCTGTCTGTCTGCACTTTTCCTTGGGGGGGCCCTGTGTTATTATTGTTAAAGATTATCATGATCAGTGATAAGGAGCAGGGAGAGGTCCTGCTGGGGCTTCTTTCATTAGGTTGACTCTGTCTTAACGTTTTTTTTCACTATCTATCTCTCCTTGCCCTTGTAATTCATGGTGGGCAGGAAGAAAGCCTTGCACATTTAGCTATGTATTTTTATAGTCTCTCACAAGAAATAGTTTCTCCAGTATGGATACTCCTTTTTAATTTTTATAAAAAATTCTCATTCGTTTGATAGGATAGTACTGATAGTATAGAAGTAAAATTCATCACGTAGTTTGCTTTCCTTATCACATTGATTTTTTTCCACAACAATGCCATAAGGTAGGTATAATCCCCATTTTACAGATGAGGAATCTGAGGCTTGAGGGTTTAAATACCTAGCCCAGGGTCACTCACTGTATATGGCAGAGCTAGGATTTCAACCAGGTTTGTGTGGCTCTGGAGTTCAACTCATGGAAATGTATTTGTCATGAGTTGATTCCATCTAGTAAACAATCTCTGGCATTTGACATCATATAGAGCCTTGCGGTAACTTTGCAGTTTCCTAAAGGACTTGCGCTCATATATAGGGATCTGTAATGTTAGGCCCAGGACTGGAAAAGTAGTGATTTTTGTATCCCTTCCTTGGGGCCTTGTGAATGGAGTCTTGAGCCTCTATTCTTAACATGGAGTCAAGGAGTCTGTGATACCATTTTCTAGCCTCTATTAACTGTACTGAATAATGCTTTCTTCAGTGAAAGTATTTAGAATAATATGTCTAAGGGAAAAGATATCACTGAAAGCATTTAAATGGCATCTTGAAAATGCTTGTCCATTCAGAAATAATGTTCTTGGGCACCGACAGGTAAAATACTGTACCTTAACTAAAGTCAAGCCAAAACATAGAGGAATCAATTTCTCTTAACCATTCATCCTTGTTTTTTATTCTGTTACTAGACTGAGTTTCACGGTGGCAAGTATGCTCTTTTTTTCATTCGCACATGCCTCTACTTGGTGGCCTTTTTATTTCTTACCTCCTCCCGCCCCCAGGAGAAAAATCAAAAGCTAACTGCAAGCTGAGGTCAGTGAAGCGCAAGTCCTCAGATGCCTTTGACACCTCCCATCCACATTTTGTTCTCTTCCCTGCCCCACCTTTGAGTGTCCTGCAGAGAGGACTGGAGCTGCTTCCTGACTTGTCAGAAAGGCGCCTTCCTTCTCCTTGGAGCAGTCTCCAGAGGATGTCTGTGGGACAAAAGTTTTCCACACCCTGAGGTGGTAGCATTGCTCAGGCAGCAGCACTTAGGAAACCATAGAGGAAGGGACCTTGAAGGTGAAAAGGCCTGTGGTCCATACACCGGGTTGTATGACAGCCATAGTGTGCATTTTGTCACATTCAGGTGACAAAGTCGATAGGGGATGCCTAAACTCTGAAATCATTTTCACCTCCCAAGCCTGGAGAAACCATAAACTCATAAGGGACAATCGCCACTCAAGTCTCCTTTTGAAGCTGCATAGCATGGAAGAGGGATCTTGCATAGTCCTGTGCATTTGTAAAAGTCATTTAATGGGAAATTCCACAACTTTGCAAAGGCCGTCTGGAAAAACATTGCCTCTTCCCTACTGAGATGGGAAGTTCAGTGACTAGTCCAAGGCCATATGTGAGTTGAATGGAACTTCAGACCTCTTCCTGCCCGCATGTGTAAACCAAATCGTGATAGCAACAAAATGAGGATCTTAATGTGTTTGTAGGAGAAAAAACATATCCATTATTGACCAGAAACATTCCTAAAGTACACAGATGGTCCTGAATCAGATTGTCACCATTAGATGGTATGTGTTGGGGGCGCTGGGTACCACAAGCAATTTTCATGAAAATAATTCGTTAGCTCACCTAGAAGACAGTAATCCTTATTTTTTCCTATACTTTTTGGCACAAACTGAGAAAGTCAAATTGAGTAGTGTTTCCTGTTTGAGAT
This sequence comes from Hipposideros armiger, assembly GCF_001890085.2. Classification (NCBI taxonomy): domain Eukaryota; kingdom Metazoa; phylum Chordata; class Mammalia; order Chiroptera; family Hipposideridae; genus Hipposideros; species Hipposideros armiger. The sequence continues at coordinate 2,526,247 of NW_017731501.1, read as the reverse complement.
TAGACATAGGAATGGCTAGAGGTGGCTCATACGGACCACTGTCTGCCGTGTGTTTATTTTTACTGGTCTTCAATAAGGCAACTTGATTTTTCATTTGATCCTTGAATTCCTTTTTTCTTTTTTTGTCAGAATGACCTAAAATATGAGTGAACAGTCTCTTCAGAATTCCTCACTATTCCCTTTATTTCTAATTTAAGATTTTTGTAGCACTATAATATGTGCAGTATTTTATATTTCCTGCACTATAGCACTGTAGAAATGAGGGTAAAAAACAAAGAATGGGGGGAGGGGGGCGGACCTTAGTAAAGTAAGCTTCGCTATCATATGTAAAAGAAAGAACTGACGTGCCTGCCAGCCTTTAATGATGGAGATGGTAGTGGTGGTGGGGGCGTGAGGGGGTTACTGTAGGTTTATAACCAGGTATTTTAAGGGCAAAAGGAATTTGATTATATAATCTGCTTCTCTTTACAAGAAAATGAGGTTCAGAATATTAAGGGCCCTTAAAAGTATGTTATGTAGATTGTTTTCTTTCTCAAAGTCGTTGTCTTAATCTATGCAGTTATCATCTTTAAAGGATTTAGCATTTTAAGAGCTATTTCAAATCATTTTTCTTAGTAATGCATGGTTTGAAATGCATAAATATTTGATACAGAATACTAAATACTGTAGAATACTAAAAGTATGTGTGTGTGTGTGTGTGTGTAAACAAAGGTTTTTGTTTTTTTAATCCCACCTCAAATCAAAATGAAATAGAAAGATGTGATATGCAGTATCCATTTCCTTAATAGTTTATTTTCATTTCAGTTAAATTTCTTTGTGCTGGGTAATTGCCAATTTTTTATGAATTGAGAGATACTTACTGTTCCTGGAAGTAATTGAATCAGCCCAAGTCTGAAGTGCCTGATACAACCATGTAATAATACATGGGCTTCAATTAATACAGAGCTGTTTACGTTTTCCAGGGAAGATCACATATATTTTGATGTGAGCTATTTCACTTTTGGCTTTTGTGTTAAAAACAGTAGTTTGCAAATGTGTGAACTAAATGTTTCCCAAAGGGGATTTCAATTGATTTAATTTCTGCATTGCTGGAGTGTCATTTCATGTCCCAGGTATAGGCTTGCAGGGTATACCTCCCAAGGTTTCTTTCTTTCAAGACAAAACCATTTATTAAGTTGTCATCACATCATTGGGGAAAATGGGTCCTTTTCCCCCCCTTTTTATTATATCTAGGAATGTTCTTTACTAGAAAGCAACATATCTGCCTTCAAACCTCAAGCAGGAGAAAAAAAAGAAAACTCCCCCTCAAACTTCCAGTTCTTACTCGTACTGATAAACAGTCTGAGATTTAAAAGTGATGGTGCTCTGTGGGCACAGCTGGAAGAGAGAGCGCGAAGCTCTGGACCCTTAAGCTAATTATCTCAACTCTAAACCAGCTTCCTTCCTTGTAAAGAGAAAAGATGAAAAGCTCCAGGATGCATTTCAGCGCCCAATTTACTGATTCTGCAGAAGCCAGGATGCTGCTATAACTGAAATACAAGCAGATCAGTCAGCAAACTTAAACAAGAACTTCTATAGGTGAAAGTGTTTTCTTCCTCTAAAGATTGATTTTAGTTTGAGGGCTATAGACAGACACGTAAGCAGAAACATTTAGTGTTTTGAGTTCTCTCTAATATGAATATAGGCTTCATTGGACAAATCAAGAAATTCATCCATTAAAAAGCAAGTTTTAGAAATAAACTTCAGTAAATTTATAAAATTGGGACTCGATCCAATTTTTTGAGGGAAGAAGAATGTCTCCATGTAATTGATGATAAACCTGGAAAATTAACAGAAATGGAGCCTATTTTAAAGGTTGTCTTAGTGAGAGAGGAAACTGGGCATAAAAGAAATCTCGGAGACAGAAACCTAGGGGATTTACAAAGCCTACGGCAATCCCAAATTTTACAGATGAGAAAACTGGTCTAGAGAGATTATTTTCTTAATTAAGGCTCTTTAACTGAGCAATGGATTCTTTCCTGGACCAGGTTTCCTGACCTGTTACAGGTAGTACTTTGCCCCCTTTTTGTGATGAATTATTTGAAGGAATGTAGGACACTCAAGATGCAAAGCTATTTTGTATCTGAGGAAATAGTGCTGGTTGCTCATTGGGTACCCAGGCGAAAGGGATGCTTATATCTGCTCTGTGAGATAACCTACTTTCCACTTCGCGCTTCTCCTTCCTTTGTTCTGTGTTACAGTAAATCTGGACTACTTACCATTCCTTCTCAAACACGCGTGCTTCCCCACTCTCCACTTACCTCCTCCTGTCTCCTTGACTCTGAATCTCCTCTCCTGCCATCCAGCCTTACATAGGAGATCATAACCCCTCCTTAAATAAAGGAGGAGCATAAACATGTGTTCAGGCAGCCCCCTCCATCTCTCCCCTCCCCCCTCTGATTTCATATATGTGTTTCCCATGGTGCATCACATTCTCCTCTACTACACAGAGTTCTTAGTTTATTTTCTTTCCTTCCTTCGTTTTCTTCCCTTTCCTTCCTTTCTTTCTGTTTGTTTAAGCAAAAGCTTTGCATGGAATAATGGATTTCAGAGTGGTTGCTTTGCTACGTGACAAACAGCGTTTTGAAAATAGAATAAAAAGTTATAAGGCTGCATCACTTATTGTGTTAGTTGGTGAAACTTGTTGCAGTTTTACGTACACTTACCCATGCACGTGTTTGTGTACATGAATGCGTGCATAGAATATGTGCATACGTACACACATAATACATACATACATACATGTACACGGTTACAGTATAAATGTATTTCTTATTGTGGACCCTGGGCAGAAAAATTAAGACCACTTCACGAGAACGAAAATCGTATTGTGGTATTTTTATGTATGTAATATTTACTTATCGAACAACTACTATGTGCCCCGCACTGTTATAGGTTCATGGCTATATCAGAGAGTAAAACAGAAACTTGCCCCCTTTTGGAGCTTACTGAAAGGAAAGACAAAGTGAACGTAATAAATGTTTTGGGAGAAGAAAAAATAAAGCAGGAAAAGAGGACTGGGGTGGGTGCGAAGAGGCCAATGTGGCTGGATCCGTTAGCCCAAAGGAGATGGGTATCGGAAGCAGCCAAGACATAAGGGGCTGTTGTTAGGACTTTGGTTTTCACCTAGGAAGTAAGGACTCGTTGGTGCTGCCTGTACAGGGTCACTTGGGACTTACAGCAAACACGTGGACCTTAGAATAGCCCTTAGGAAACCAATTCATTCTAAGTAGAGGATCATCAGATACTGTGTACTCAACTGAATTACCTTTCCATTTGGTTTCCTGCTTCCGGACAGGAACCTGGGCAATTGTCCCTGAGCATAGCTGGCAGCACACTTAGTAGTTCAATAAATAAATACTGAGTGAAGGGGAAATGCAGGATGATTGGCCTCACTGTATGATTATACTAGAATATACCTAAAAATGAATTTGGCTCAGCCACTGTTGGGCCAAATGGCCTTAGAAACTGAATTAGCATTGACAGGGTTTTCAGAAGCTTCCTAACCGGTTTCTCTCAGAATATGCACAGCGGATGTTTAGAATTTTTTTAGACACATAAGGATAGGAATGCAGCTAGGTGCCAGTCAAAACCTTTACTGTGATTAGGTAACGTTAGGGTTTAATTAATATTAATATATAGTGCTCTCTGACTTGGCCCAAGTAGAATTCATTTTACATCGGTTAACTCCTGATAACCAGTCTTTGGCAGTTGTGTGTGTTTCACATTTATTTTTATTAATTGCGAAGAGAAAGGGATTCATGTCATAGTTCTTAGTCTGAATTAGTCCTCCAAGTCCTTAGACTTAAGCGATAAAACCCAGGTAACATTTGCCTTGAGTCCTGATTTGGTAGCATGTTGTTAAACAAGGCAGGAACCTGAGAGTGCCCATGTGAAGACAGAGCAAACGGAAGATGGAAGTAATCACATCCTGCTTCCAGTCAATTACGGCTGCTCAGCCTTCTCAGAACAGCAAGTTCAACAGAAAGATGATGGGGTTGGGGAATTTCTGTCTAACTTACTGTTGAGGGGTAAAGGAAAGATAGGGTCATCCCGTCATGCCAGGAAATGTGCAAATATGGCCTAATAATTCCCAGTCATACACGAAAAGACCTCCTGGACCTCATTCATCTAATACAACTAATCACTAAAGCTGTTTCCAATAAAAATTTCCTGTTTCCTCTTAACACATTTGTCTGTTGTTAGAGAAAACACAGGTATAAGTATCATTGTATTTCCATTGTAGTTTTAGTTTCTGATGGCATTTTTGCCTGGTGGGGAAAGTTTTTTTTAAAAATAGATCTCATAGTTTTCACACCACCACTCACATACCTTGAAGGAGAAGTCATCCTAATTGCCAGTTAGAAGCCTCTAGAAAACCAGGTATGGGGGAGTTCAAGTGACTCAAGTAATACAACTTGTGTGTGGTTTTCTTTAATATTTTAAATGTTTATTATTTGTTTTTTAAGGATCAAGTCTATCTTGCATTTCTGAAAATCTTAGTTCTCTCTCCCCTATGGCATTTGTATGTAAAAAAAAGCTCATTTTTAAGAAAAAGTAGTTATTTTTCTGCTTATTTCCTCATTTGTATTTCATGGGGGATGATATTAGTAATCCAGGTTTTAGGATCTGTATGAGAAATAAATGAATTAATATGCGTTAAGTGCTTAGATGGGTCTTGCACATAGTAAGCACTCAATCAAAATTAGCCATTGATAAAATTGTGGAGAGGCATCTGGGAGGACTGCCTAGAGGAGGTAGCATTTGGGCTAGGCCTTGAAGGATGAGTAAAATTTGACACTGAGAGGATGGGAGAGCATTTCAGGCCAGGTAAGTCACTGTGATGTGTGGGGAGATGAGCACCAAGTTTAATTTGGCTGGGGTATAGAGAGGGTACAGGAAGCTGAAAAGTTAAGTTGGATGCCAATGTGGAGAGCCTTGGTGTTTACAATGCGGAGGTGTGTAAACTTGATTTTCTAAGCGGTAGAGCTCCAGTGAAGTTTGTGAAGGAGAAACAAGATTAAAACTGTATCAGGAAGTTTGATGAGCCAGGAGTGGTGGATAGATTCTCTGAGAGAGGAGAGAATTGGACACCTGGGAGCTCTAGTTAGAAGATAAGAGTGAAAGTAATGGCCTGGATCAGGGCGGTGAACTTGAAAGGGTATTCTAATCTAAGTTGGATACAGACATCAGTTCATTTCATATTAAATAAAATGAATAAAATGATTTTTTTTTATCTTGGATTGTTACCATTTTCTCTTGTAGTAATTGGGAAGGAGTGGGAATGATGTCAATAACTATTCCATTTATTTAAAAAACTCTGTGACTGAGAAAAAACTGAGGGTTGCTAGTTGGGAGGGGGTGGGGATGAAGGAGAAGGGGAAGGGATGAGACTATACAAATTGGTAACTACAATATGGCCTCAGGAATAGAAAAGACAGTCTGGGGAATATAATCAATAATGTTGTAAATATTTTTTAGGAGGTCAGATGGACTCATGTCTTATTAGGGAGACCACTTCATAGTCAGTGTAGAGGCCTGACCACCGCACTGTATTTCTGAACTGATGTTGAATAATATTGTATGTCAACTATAATTATATATACATATAGTCACAGGATGTGGAGTAGAGAGTGGGAATGGAGTCAATGGAATTATAATAGATAATCGGGGGTGGAGGGCAGTAAATGGGGGAGGGGGGTGGTTTCTGTGCAAAGGGTAAAAAGGATAATATTGCATTGTTCTGTATACCTGAAACTAACAATAAAAAAGAAAATAAATAAAAGTAAAAAATAAAAAAATAAACTCTGTGACAACTTTTTACAATTTTTACCATTTTCTGATTCTGATTTCTACAGAAACAGCAGGTTAAGTTCTCATTTGTTATGCAGCCTAAGTTTACAATAGTGGAAAATTTTAGATGTAAAATAGATACAAACTTCTCTATTTCCCATGGTTTTATATCTAAAAGAATGATTCTCATCTATTTTAGGTTAAGGAAAAGGAACGGTAAAATTACTAGGTCTCTGCATTCTGGAAAACACTGCTTTTTAGCCGTTGTAAACCTTTAATTAAATTATTATCTGCTGGAGAAGGAAACCTTCGCCTGGTCACATCATTTCTTTCTATCCAAGGGGCCCTATAAAAAGAATGACAATTTACACACAATTTTTAGATCAATTTTTGGTCTTGGGAGCATTTCATTTTCTTAGTGGTGGAAAATGAAGAGTGACAAGACAGCAATAAGCATTTATGAGTTCCTGAAATCACACAGGGCCTTAAATGAGCAATATATGTGACAACACTGTCATTTGTAAATGCTAAGATTTTTTAGAAAAATAATGTCTTATATCCTTTGTGTCTCTTGGCATGAAGCCTTTTAAGAAGAAAAGTGGGAATATGTTCAAATAGGTGGGCAAATCCGGCCTAATTAAAGCTTGTGTGTGCGCATGGACCTGGTGTTATGTCTGAACATAGTCAAAAGAAAGGTGGATATTGAGAATTTCTGGTTACTCACCACTCGTGAAGTAAAATATTAAGAAAACAAGAACATTTACTTTTTAACTATTGTTCAGTGTCTGACAATCCGTTCAACAGAAATAACCTCTAAATAGTCAGAAGAAGTGAGTTACTTAAAATTTAAAAAAAGAAAAAAACAGCTTGTTTTCCTTTCCATATCTGTCTTTGAGCAGGGGCCATGGAGATAGAGAAAAAGTCGTTTCCTCATTCTTTAAAATAAAATGTTGAGCTTTTATATAAGTTTCCAGAAATATAGCTTTCTAGAAAGCGTTTATTTTGTGATTTTATTTAAACTACCTTAATTTCTTTCTGAGACAAGGCATGGATATAAATACATGAAAATGGTTAAGCGCAGGTAATTCACATTAGAGAATTCCATATATTCTTTTATTCAGTGCAAATATCGAGGCTCTTACACATTTATGTCACTTTACTTTTCACCCCCACTTCAGTCCTAAATCTGGTGTTCAATAATGCTGCTTTTGTCATACACTAAAAAGAGTCACAGAAGTAAACTTTGCCAGGTTATTTCCACTTTACTGCCATATTGTTTTTAGTTTGGTTATTAACTAACCTACAGGAAGACGGCAGGTAGTTTTCCTCTTTGGCCTGCTCAATAAGGACATTCCAACCTGCTCTTTAGTGAATTTGAGTGTTCGTAATTACCTTTCTTTAAAGGCCAGGGAACTCGTGAAATAATAGGCAAAAAGGGCTTTGAAACTCTAAAGTTACTAGACAGAAGTAGTAAGATATGTATTCTTCTCGTAACATGGGCTCTCTACCTCCCAACTGGCTTAGAGGAGCGATGCTTCAGGAAGACATGAATCTGTAATAAATTAAGCAATGTTGAGACATTTATAAATGAGTGAATAAATGAGCCTTCGATACCTAAGTACGCTAATAGCCTGAGGAAGGTGGGAAGAAGCACAGAAAGAATATTTTTTTGTGCAAACAGACTCATGAATGTGCCCTAGACAGCCTCTGTGAAGCAGCTTTAAGGGAATTGTAAACATGTGCTTGAGTGAATTTGAACACAGCGTGTCAGTTGCTCTTGGCCTTTCTGTTTATCAATACTATCTACAAGATGTTAATCACAGGGAAATAGAAGCTTTATTAGGCTTTTCAGCCTGCCAAGATTGTGAAATTTATTGACTTAGTGCCCTCCGGGTCGCCTGACTGCTTGGGCCTCCTACTGCAGGATGCGTCTACGTCGTCTAGAGGCCCGTCGTCCAAGTGACTGAGCGAGGCATTTAGGTGCATCCCATTGGGTGGCAGAAGGTCTGTTCCTTCAGTCAGGATAGTTTCCTTTCAGGGTGTCAGATGTACTTGGTGGCCTTTTGTTGACATGAACAATAAACCAAGTTAGGCCATCCGGACTTAAAATTAATTATTTAATCCCTCTTAACTTTCTCATTATGCCCTATTTTCGTAATCATTTGTAACCAGAACACAGAAGCAGCATAGAGTAACTTGCTGCTGGAACCCCATTTTTTTTAAAGGGAAGAGGGATAATTATATACATTTTTAAAAGGCTGAAAAGAGGCACAAAATTTTAAACCATTTGAAGTAAATGGATTTTGTTTGGCTTATCTATTTTCAACAGACATCCATGGTTTGCTTGTGTAACAAAATCAGAGCTGGTTAAGGAAGAAGCATGCTGAGATACACATGACTAATACTTTTGTTTTCCTTCTGTTCTATTTTAGAAATTGAAGCCAAAGAAGCTTGTGATTGGCTACGGGCAACAGGTTTCCCCCAGTATGCACAGCTTTATGAAGGTGAGTCAGGAACTCCATTTTTTTTTAATTGGCATAATCCTATCCTGGGTTCATGATTATTATGGATCTATGATTTATTTTCAGACATTTTATTATTTATTTTAACTATTTCAGTCATTTAAAAAAAAAAAACACAACATCGCAAGCACCTAAGACCCCCAGCACTCAAAACAAGAACTAGAATCTTGATAATATCCCACACATGTGCTCTCCCATTCCATCTCTCTGCCATCCCCCTACTCAAAGTCACCATCATCCTGGAACTTCTATTTATCATTTTCTTGCTTTCTTTTTACCTAGTTTTACTATGTTTTCCTAAACTATACTTTTTATAAACTGTTTTTCCTTTATAGAAAGGATATTGTGCTCTATGTAACCTTGTGGGATTTAATATTTTCACTCATTATTATATTAAGATTCTTTCATACTGCATGCCCCCTGTACTGTGTGCCCCTGTAGTTCATTTGCTTTGATTGCTATATAATACTCCATTGTGTGGATATACCAGAATTTATTCTGATCGTTGGGCATTTTGGTTTTTCTATATTGCTTTTATAAACTGCTATTATGAACATTCTTCTGCATTCTTGTACTCTTGTGGTACATGAGTAATAACTTACCGTGTAAGTATACCTCGGAGTAGAGTTACTGGGTAATACAGAATATGCATGTTTGATTTATAATGCAAGTTTTTCAAAAGTGCTTGTACCAATTTTCATTCCTACTAGTAACATACAGTGGGTGCCAAAAAAATGTATACACATTTTAAGAAAGAATTAAATGTATTAAATGTATTAAAATTGTAATACCCAATATATACCAATAACAAAAGATGAATACAAGTCATGTTTGACTTCTGCAATTACAATAGGTGCTCAAAGTGGTTCCCATCAGCGTCCAGACACTTCTGATTACGGCAAACTACTGCTTGAGCAGCGTTGACCAAAGTGTCCACTTGTATACATATTTTTGGCACCCCCGGTATAAAGATCCTGTCCATCCAAATGCTCACAGCACTTGATGTTGTCACACTTTAATTTTTTTTGTCAATCAAATGGATATAAAATGCTGTCTTCCAGAGTTTGGCTTCCATTTCTCTAACCATTAATGATATAATGCACATTTCTTCCTATCATCTGACCATATGTGTTTGCTCTTCTGTAAAATGTCTTTTGCCCAATTTTCTCCTGAGTCGATGGTGCTTTTGCTACAGTCTTAGGAGTTCTTTATTCTAAATACTAAGCTTTTGTTGGTCATGGGTTGCAGATATATTCTCCCAGTTTGTAATTAGGCTTTTCCCTTTTCTTTAGATTGTCATGTGATGAATATTATTTCTTCAGTGGCCTTCAATTTTTTTAATTCAGAAAAATGGAGTTTAAAAAAAAAATCAGTATCTAGACTGAATTTTTCCTACTTCGTTTTCTCATCAGTGCCCCGGAGGTCACTCAGATACTGAGGCCAAGGAGGAGGAGCACCTGGAGTCTCGCTCATTCTCGGAGCCCCTGGCAGCCTAGTGTGGGCAGAGTGCGAGATGAACAGGCTCTTCATTTAAATGAGAGTTCTTATTCTCTGCATAAAATCATTTAAAAAGAATTACAGTGTGAACTAGTGAACTCCCATTTTATGAGTAATTTTCAAGCAAAGGTTGGGTGAATAGTGAAGTGATTCCAAAATTGAGAGTAAATTGAACGATTTCCATGGCTTCTTCCAACTTGAGCATCCTTTGTTTTCTTAGCTCTCTTGAGATGATGACACTAGGTATCTCTCATTTAGTCATTCATTCATCCATCCATTTATTCAGCTAATCAACCAGCCAGTATTCTGCACCAACAGAATGTTGTAGATGCTGCATATTTTATAAAAACAAAACAGTTGAAACCTCAAAGAAGACCTTTAAGGAATTGCCAAAATCACAAAAAGCCAACATAATTTTGGCTGTCTTACATTTTTAAAAATACAATTTTTTCATCACTTAAGATGCTGTGAGGCAGTCACCATGTGACAAAAAGCTCTAAAAGATCCAGTTGAAATGATGTCACTTAAATTTTTCATCAGGAACGTTCAACTCTTACAATAAGTAGTGATTTTAAAACATGTCTTTAGCTCTTTTCTGCTTCGAGGGATAATAACAGCAGACCATTTCCTGTAACAATGGCTAAGGGCTCTCAGTTGGAGCTAGGGGTCACTACCAAACTTCTTTAACACACAAGCAAAATTCCATGAGTCCACGCACAGAATAGACATAGTGTGTAAGCTTGGAAGTGCTAGACATGATCAGTAGGCTGCTTTGAAGAGGGATATGGAGTCGAGTGGGGGAGGTCCTCCCTAGAAGCGAATAGGGCAGAGGCCTTAGAGATTATTTTTATTTCCCTAGCTCATTCAGCTAAATTAATTCATTACCCAATTTACAATACTTGGTCTTTCTTATTGTAGCCCAGACTGAGTGTATGATTTTTCCCATGAAGATGGATTCAGAATTATTTTATTGTTAGAGTATATAAAATATTTTACTGTTTTTCCATTTCAGAGAATATCTCCAACTGCTTATCTTTCCTGTAGAGAGAATTTTTGACCTGTGAACATTTAGAGCACCTCTGTCCTTCGGTAGGACTTTGCGGGGAGGGGAACCAGCATTCTGTTGAATTTTCAATTCACAGCTCTACTGGAGATGGGGAAAGATAATTGCATTTGCAGTGGCACTAACACGGCTGTCCTTTTGTTCCTTTTGTTCTCCTGTTTAGAAATTAAATTTCCTTCAATTATGTCCATTTTGGGTGTTGATTTGCTGCCAAGCAGCACTTTCTTATGACGTGTATGTTTGCTAAGACCCAGTTCCAGCCTCTGTCTTACATCTTCCCAAATCCTAAAACGCAGACTTCTTTTTCACAAGTTACATTTCGGGGTCCCTTCGTGTTTACAGGTCTTTTTAAGCATATGCCTGCTTTTGAGGTGTGTTGTTCTGGCTCTAATTTCTCCCCTTCATCCTGCCACTAGAGACAGCGTACGTAGTACACACACTCCACACACCAACCCACACATTCCTTGTCTTCCTGTTTAGCTTTATTTTGGTCCTTGGCAGTTTTTACTTCCTGCCTTTAAACCCCGGCTGGAAGTTTAAATCCTAACGTGAAGCACTCTGAGAACTTCTATATGTCAATAAAACCATCATCTTTTAAAAGCCAGTACTTAACCCCCCCCAAAAAAAAAACATATATATGTATATGTGTATATATATATATATATATAGGCAAATACTAGAAAATTGATTTAATTACTTCACTCCTCTTGCATTTAGCCCCTACCTACCCTAGAATTTTTTTAAAAAACAACAATTTTAAAGTTAATTTATATCAGGAAAGTAATCTAAAATACAGGCCCTGGTATACTTAGTTGGTAATTGCTAAGGCAGCATAGTTGCTTGCTCATATACACTTAAAGGTATGTGAGCTTTTTAGTTCATATTTTATATATCTAATGTTATACTCTGGAAATATGAAAAATGTATTCTTTAATGTCAGCTCTATTATTTGATACTTAGTTTTTAGTGTCTGTTTAAAGTGAAATACAACGCCACAACCTTTAAACAGCATTGCAGTCTGCCTTGCTTGTATTTACTAAGAGCTTGCATTCACTATAAACCCCCTCTTTTATTTCTACTGTAATGGTGCCACTCATCGTTTACCTAAGAGACTTTGTCTATAATTTAATGAAGAGGTATAATCCTGCAATAATTTCATATATTTCTTCATAAATTTTTGGGCTATAGCTACTTCTTTGGTCTACCTATGTTCTCATTCAGGAAAGAGTATCATTAATCTAACTCCAGCCTTCAGAAAAAAATATTTGCCTGTAACACTCATTTAGTTTTCAACATTGTAGGGAAAAAAAAGTATTTTTAAGTGTTATCTCTAAAATAAATTACTAAGAATAAGGAGTTCCATACCATCCTATAAGACCAGATTTGTAAGTTAGAAACCACAAAAACATAAGGACAGGACGGCCTGTTGGCTCAGTTGGCGCTCAGTACTCATTGCACCAGGGTTGCTGATTCAATCCCCACATGGGCCACTGAGCTGCGCCCTCCACAACTAGATTGAAACAACTGCTTGGCTTGGAGCTGATGGAGCCTAGAAAAACACACTGTTCCCCAAAAAAATTAAAAAAAAAAAAAAAAACATAAGGAGCAGTCATGCACTCCCCAGCCAATCTAAGAGCTAGAACATTACTAATTACTCTCATGTCCTGCGAGTCACCACGTCTAGTCCAGTATGCAGTATTTACCATTTGTATGCCAAAAGAATCATTTTATTTTAGTTACAGTAATCTTGGTTTCCTGCTGTGCTGAATTGTTTTGCATATTCCTGACCCGCAGCATTTCACAGGACTCTTACACATGATATTATAGAAGCATTCTATAATATATAGGAAGCCCCTAATATATTTTTTAGCTATTATTTACCCTAATATCTAACCTCTGAAGAGGGATAATGTGGTTTTATCCAGAGCTGTTGTAAATTTCTAGTGGTGCTGCTGGTCTTCTCTCTACTGTTCTTGGACATATTTATCAACAAGAGATGCAGAAAGGAATTCTTCCACTGAGTGGACTTTGTCCTCCTTTCTGTTTTTCAATTCCGATAGAACTCTTCAGTATTCTAAGAGTACTGAACTATTCTACAGATTAAGGGATTTGGGATTCTTTATAAGATTCTGTTTTATAGCTGGTCTTTTGTATTAGGGGGAGTTATATAAAATCCTGAAAAGCCATATGGAAGTGCTAATATTTGTTTAAAAATAGCATATCCTGAATTCTCTTTAGCTTTTGATGTCATGCAAATGGTTAGGTTCCGTTTACCTCCCCTTGCCATTGTTTTCTCCACCTTTCCTTGGCCCGTTTTCCATGACCTTCTTCCCTGATCAAATGTGAGCAAAGACACACATGGCAAAAAAGAAGAATTAGAAAATACATAAATGAAACCTAGCTACATTAAAAGGGAGCATCCTTCTGGTATCCATTCTGGCTTAAATTATAATTTATAGCAGGGGTCTATTGCCTGCTGGTTTGTTTAAAGGCGGGAAGAGTGTTACGAACCACTTACCGTTGACAAGAAGAGAGAGAAACCTTAGTCTCCAGACCACTTTAGATCCTAAGCTCCGTTAGGACACTGAAGGATACAGAATTCTCTTTACAGTACCTTGAATATCCTTAATATCTTTAGAATATAGATTCTCAAGCTGCTTTATTCTCCCATAACACTTAATAGGGAATGAGGTATCTGTCCTGTATACAGTAAGTATTCAAAATCACTTTGGAGTATTTTTCCCATTTTGTGCTAAACTGGGCTAGTCTGACAAGAATCTAGGGTGCTCAATAGATGTAGTTGTTTTTATTTTTTTATATATTTGTATTTTCAGATCTCCTGTTCCCCATTGATATTTCCTTGGTCAAGAGAGAGCATGATTTTTTGGACAGAGATGCCACCGAGGCTTTATGCAGGTAAATGGAAATGTTTTGAGCATTTTCTTTTTCTTTTAAGAACACAGTGCTATCACTAAGATGCTTTTTATTTGTTTTTGTTCTACGTCAGGTTTTTTTATTAGAAAATGGGTATAGGGATTTAGGTCATTATAAATCATAGGCCTTTTAATTATAATAACTAAAATCCTGATATTTAGTATCACCATTAAAATAGCACTGCCCTGGGAGGTACTCAAATAGAATAGTACCATATGATTGCTAAAACACCTAACTTCAGATGGTTCGGAAAGTTGGAGCAGGGTTTCTGAAAGGGCAACGGAATGGACAGCACAGCCCCAACCAGCTATCCTAACAGAGCCAAAGCTACTGTGATATTAAATGGAAATAACAGAGGAATAAAGGGAGCAGGCGGATTATGGCATATTAGCATCAGGAAGACCATCTCTGGAATTTCAGGAAAGCTGCTCTGAGCCTGTTCAGCTTTTCCAGGTACAAAATAGTAACAATAGGATTAAATAAGGCCGTGAACTAACTCAACACAGCCTTTAACATACACTGGACAGGCAGTAACTGAGCATGGATGTGCAATGTGAATAAAACCATCAGACGTCCCTGTTCATTGGATCTTCAGGCTAGGTTTTAGTGACTTGGACATAATAAAACATGTAGCAGACAATGATCGGACACTGATAATCCTTTGAAATTCTTCATGATATTTTATTCATTTTATGTTATTCATCCTTCCTGATTTTCCTCAAAACTTTTAAGCCATAAAATCTGGATTCTTGAAAATTGTACATCGACAAAATTTACATGCTGATTTGGTTATAAAGTTGAAATAAGTTTTATTTTAATTTCAGTATTTATTTTAACTTGGAAAAATATCATTGAGATAGAATGACTTTCTGTATTTATTCCCCCTTTGTAGGCAAAGAAAACAGTGGTAGCTCTATGAAAGCACTATGTTTTGCCTTTCTTACGTAATACAATATTTTTTTAAAGCAGCTAATTTAAGCAGTGGTTTTAGGGAAAGATAGATAGGATATTTAGAATGGTGTTTGAAACAGACTAGTTCTGGTGATTTAAGAAAGAAAAAATGCCCTATTAACCCCAGAAACACTGTCACTTCGCACATCCAATTAAATGACTGCTTAGAAAGTCCAGGGTTTGTGCACATTTTCCGAAAAAAAACTTAGTTCCAAGTCCCACACTGTAGTGTGTAATATCATAGCTATGTCCTGTGGAATGAAAAAAATGAAAAACTAGCGCAGTCCAGGAGGGAAGAAGTCCGCATCTGGAATATAAACTACTGCAGACATTTCTTAAATGTTTTAATGCTTAGCTGTGTGGCAGAACTCATTTATTTTCAATTCATCATTGGTGATAACACATAGAAATGAGGCCACTCATGCTATGTATCCTATGAAATATTCATGCATTGCGTCACTTGATCCATTTCATATGTTACAAGCCCCTGAGTGAGTGGGCCGCCTGAACAGCAGCAACAGTTTAGGAATTCCTAGGTCATAAAAAATATCGCTGCAGCATTGCAGCCCAAAGGGACATGATTCGACTCTTAATACTTGTGGGGTTTTTTTCAAAATATCAATTTGAAATTAGTTTCCGTGCTCTGAGAGGAAGGGCCCCCTCTGTACTTGGTGATTTCCACTGACGCTCCGCACCATTAGAGAGGCCAACTCCCTTCAAACGGAAAGATCTGCGCTCCCAGATCTTTTGAGAAAAGCCTAAAATCAACTAGCCTTGATCTGTGTTTGGACTCTGCAGAGAATTATTCTGACAAGGCTTCAGTTTTCTCTCATGCATAAAGTAATATCTCACAGGTTACGTGTGAGAATAAACGCAGTGACAAATGTCACAATGCTTTAGATCTCACGCCCAGATTTGAGTATGTCTGAGAAAGGCCTGAGGTTGCGTTTTCTTTAAAAAACAATTAAAAATCTTCAGAATTCACATTAACAGTCATCAACTTGTTTGTAATGGAAAACCCAAGGGCTCTTGTCCACATGTTCACATAAATAGACTTTTCACAGAAAATGGCTCTCCTTTTGAGAGGCCTAAACAAATGTTTCAGAAAAATAGGTGGTAGCCATCTACCAAAGCATCTTCCTTTGAAATGCGCTGCAGGTTCTGAGCTATCAGCAGACTAGTTGGAGGTACTTGTTTTACTGATTGTGTGATACTCATCTCACTTGCTACTGGCCTCTTCCACATACTTTCTCAGCCCATGGAATTCAGGGACCAGCAAACCATGAAGCTGTAATGTGGTTTGAAATTTTGCCTTGTTGAAATAGTTTGAACAGTTGATTTTAAATATAGATGGTAATATTACAGTTGAAGTTTTGTTTTAGTAAAATATTAAAAATTTAATTTCATATTTTTACTTTAAATAAAACTTTTTAAAAATTTACTTTAAAGTAATTCTTACATAGGTTTCCTTTGCTGTCACCACCAGCACCACCCCCCAGCACACAGACACACAGATGTTACAAGTGCTATGTACATTTGTGTTCTGCTTAAAGATTTATTATAAATATTTGTATACTTATAACATTTGCTATCTTAAAGCTCCTTTGGTCAAAAATCTGGTAGGCGCTGATCTCTTAACATAGTCTATTTAGTGCAGAAGACTTGTAGACTTAATATTTTCTTGAGAATGATGATGATACTCTCTTATGGAGCAACTGAAAGTGATAATTATGGAACTACTCAGTTTTTTGCATTTTGATTGTTAATGGACATTCTTACACTCACACGGGTAAGGGGTTTATGTATTCGTTTCCTTGGAGAGATTGGCTTTTGTCCCAGTCTTGCAAGCTTTGCTGTATAATCCAGCCCCAATGATAAAGCCAAGTCACATTCAGTGTTAGGCTGGAGGAGCGATTTGTTTGCCTTAAAGCATACACAGACGATGCAGACTGTGACCTATTAGAGTACCTCTTGTGAAATGTTTTGTCTCGATCGCGTCTGAAAAATATTCCATATTGCTCTTTTCCTTTGGAGTCACCACTGATTCCTTATCAACAACACCAACAAATTACATAAGTAAGGTGATAATTGTATAATGATAAATAGATAGCCATACTATCCTCTTGAGTCTGCACTTCTTGTAAAACAGCCCTTGAAGTGCCTAAGCTATGTAGAGCAGCCTGCCATAGAGTAGATTTTAACTTGGTTACTAGTTCTGTTCTATTAAAAGGGGAGCAACTCATTTTTTTAAGCAGTTGCACTAATTCTACGAAAATACCTTTAAGAATTGGAACAATGTTTATCTGTCAGGTCTTGAAAAATTGTTTCTTTTTCTGTTCTCACATTTCTCTGTATTTTTCCCTGTTTTCTTTTTGAATCAGAGGCCCAGAGGCCCACCTGCTATGCTTTTATCAGGATGCTTACAGCTCCATGCTGCAAAGCTCTTGAACCTTTGATGACCCACCCTTGAGCCCCCTCCCACTTCAGAACAGGGTGCAAGTTATGCAGCAGATAAGACTGACACATTCCTATGCAGCTGAGAGCCCTGTGAGCCCTCGGGGTAGGAACAACCTCTGCTTCTGGACAGATGGTGTATGGCACCGTTGTTCTGCCCCTCATTTGACGAATCTTAATTAGGATATTAGCTGTTCCCATATTTTATCATGATTGACGTTTATCTTAGAAAAGAATGAAGAAGATACTTGTTTTTGAGTGACAAGAGTCACCATGTCTAGTCATGTGGCCTTAGACAAGAGCTGTGTCCTCCAAAGCCCCCATTTCCTCATCTATAAAATGAAGCTCAATAGTAATCCTTGTACCTTAGGGTTGTTGTGAGGTCCCAAATGAAATATACATATGAGGCACAGGCATGGTGCCTGACCCACAGAGAGCCCCTGACTCGTCTAGCTGGAACTGTTATTTCATGTCAGTAATGTTCATCTCTAAGCAGGTAAGGTCCCACCAGCGACATTCTTTGGAGGCCTTAGGGGACAAACGATTCCCGCAGAAACCCCAGGGAATAACTTCAGGGCTTCAGAAGTTGAAAGGTCATTAGCTGGGTGATACCAACAGAAAGAGATAATGTTGACCTTTATAAAACTGGCCTCCCAGGTTTTTTTGTTTGACTCAAATCTAGAGTTTGTGAAGTAAGCCTCTCCCACACCCCCACAGACCGCCATGCCTAGTAAACCGGGTTATAAACACCACTCAACCATTAAAGCCCAAATGAAGTCAAGTGGGTATTTGGTTACAAATTTGATTAATGAAACCCAGACCTAAGACTAACTGTAACCATTCCAGATTCTTTAATCTTGAAAACATTTGAGAACGAAAACACTGAGGGTATAAGTCATTTAAGTAATGGACGCCCCTTAGAGAGGGACCTTATATCCACTGACTTTTTCTCAGTTATTTGTTTTCTTTCCCTCCCCATCAACAGAGAATTTTCCTGAATATAGGTGCTCTGGGTTATCTTTGTTCATTCTATAAACAGGCTACCACATACTCTATGAAATCAAAGTCAGTCTTATTAGCAGACAAAAATACTGTCTATCCTCCTGCAGGTCAAAATTGTTAGACAAGCTGCGAGGACAGGATTAGGAACATAAGCCTCATTGAAGAGGTCTTGTGGTCAGTTTGAATTTGTGTGAATTAAATGCTCTTAACCTATGAAAACAAAGGAATTAAAATCGTCAGAAAAACTGGAAGATGGATGATGCAAGACTGTAGATACGTTGAGGTTCATTTAGGGAAGACTAAGTGATGATCATCTGGAAGATGTTAGAAAGAATTGGGGCTTGACAGGCTGGCTGTCAGTCACACTTTTGCATATCATTTATTCCTGCATAAGTAAAGGGTTTCTTTCTTCAGCTACTTCATTATTTCCCAGTGAGAGGTTTTTGTTTTTTTTTTCTTTAAGTATTTTATTTTCAATGAAACTAAGTTAGTTCTCTAATATTAAATTAACATCACTACTGTTTGGCAAGGGTAAAAAAAAAAACAAGTATTCTAAGTTACAGTATGACTCCTGTTCCAAAGAAGAATCTGATCCAAGACTTTGATCCTTGAAGCTTCAATATACTATTTTTTTATTTGTCATTTGCACTATTTCTGTGACTATAGCAAACATTATTCTGTACTGTACAGGAAGTTGTAAAAAGAACAGGGTATTAAAAAGGCCTCAAATTTCCTTTCTGTAGAAGAACTCACTAAAAAAATTTTTAAGAACTCACTAAATTTTTAAACAGCCTGCTTAAGATTATTATTTGTTGAAGATAACTAAAAACAACTTTATTTTTATATTGTGAATTTTGACTTGAGATAGAACACAGTGTTTATTGTCCTTATGACTCTGCTTGGTTCCTTGTTGCTGTTACTGTTTCTATGAAAGGAGACATCACTGGCTTTTATTTCTTGGCATTGTGTGGAGCTACCTAATAGCTAAAGCTAGAGGTCATTGACAGTTGTGTGTTCCATGAAAAACAAGAGGCACCTGACAGGACCATACATAGTGTGCCCTTGTACTATGTGATAGTAAATGTAAGTGAAAAATCTTAAGAAAGATAAAGGTATTTTAAAACTATTCACTTTTTTAAAAAGATTCCAATACTCTTATAAATTATAGATATTAATGGATTCAAAGAAACTAATGAAACATGTCAACTGTTTGAGAAAAAATATTTATCCACCCATCAATGATGTCCTATCTTTGCTAATGTTTTTTCTTTGCTCTGTAGGCGTCTAAATACTTTAAACAAATGTGCGGTAATGAAACTGGAAATTAGTCCTCATCGGAAGAAAGTAAGTATATAAAATGTATAATAGTATGGGATGAAAGGGGATAGAGCAGAAATTGGATTATGTGTTTTCTAATAAGTTTTGGTTTTCAAACTCTAATTTCCTTGTTCCCAAAAACACCTACATTTTTATTGTTATAAATCAGTCAAGTTTAACAAAGACTGTGTAGCTTTATGTAGTCGAAACTAATAGGTGCAGCCAGCCAATAAATTGTGTTTTTCCTACTGATTTTTTTTAACTGAGATATAAATTACATATAACACTATATGAATTTCAGGTATACAATGTAATGATTCAATATTTGTATACATTGTGAAATGATCACCACAATGAGCCTAGTTAATATCTATCACCACTGAGTTGCATTTTTTTTTCTTGTGATGACAACTTTAAGATCTACTCTCTTAGCAACTTTCAAATATACAATAGCATTATTAACTATGGTTACCATGCTGTATATTACTTTCCTAGGACTTATTTATTTTATAACTGGAAGTTTATACCTTTTGACCCCCTTCACGCATTTTGCTTATTCCCTCAACCTTTCACCCCTGTCAACCACCAGCCTCTTCTCTGTAGCTATGAGTTTTTCTATTGTTTTTGATCTGAACAAATCATCTATTTTTGCCTCATTAACTCAACGCCTGCTCCATATTCAAAGGATGGGGCTTAAGGCATCCTGGTGAATTTTGCATTTCTCCCTACAGAAAGTACAGCTACGGTTCCCATTTAGAACAGTGACTATGTTTCAAAGCTGCAGAGATTCAAGTGAAGACTGTCTTGTGGAGCACTGAAGAATAATAAGAGTTTTGGAGGGAGGAAAGGAATTGGGAGAGAAAGGAGGGCAGGAAATCCCACACATTCTATTTAAATAGTGACACAACTGAAACGGACAGTATTTTCTTCTACTTATGAAATGTGAGGACCTTTTATGAGATGTTAGGACACAAGGTGGGTGTAGTACTGGGAGTGAGTGCCACAAATTAGAGTAAACAGGAATCAGTTTGGTCAAAGAGCAAACTTCTGACAGTTCAGAGCACAACTTTTAATTAGCCTGGAGTCCCTGACCTGCATCAAGTTGCCTTATTGGGGGAGTTAAACCTTTGAAACAAATGAACTCGAACCTCAACACACACCGAGCTGTGAAGAGGAGGATACAAGTCAGCATTTAGTGCTCTCAACTCATTGTCCTGTGAAACATGGGCCATATGATAGTTTCCACACCAGTGGGAAAGATATGCATCATAGTGAATCATGCCTTTTGATACTTTGCCTGAAAGACTCAGATGCAGTGGCTTGTGTTACAGCATAACCCCAAATCCTGCCCATAAATCAAGCATAATCAGCAAAGATGTTACTTAGTGTTTGTGAATGTTACGTGCTGTCAGGACTGGGTATTTGTGAAGCCTTGTTACATTGCCTGGAGCGTGTCTGAGGTTGAGACTTCACAGGGCACTGTGGCATTAGATCTAGACCCTGTGTCTGGTGGAGGAGGGAACAAGGAAGAACAGGTAAGAAGATAAAAAGTATGGGACTGAAGAGATGTGATGGTTTACTACCTCGCTTGGTTTCTCCGTTAGTCATTTGGGAGATCTTATGAACTCTTAGGGTGGCTAGAGACTTTAGTTACCACTCTTCTTAGTGTCAGAAAACTGCCTTTTTAATTGCAAAAGGGAATATAAACACACACTGTCAACAGACAGCAAAATTGGAGGCAGAGCAGAGGGAGTCCTACCCGTTGCTGACTCCAGTTCAAAATATTTTGCATGCCTGGAATTTTCACAGATCTCAGAGGTTTCCTCTGT
Organism: Hipposideros armiger; assembly: GCF_001890085.2. Lineage (NCBI taxonomy): Eukaryota > Metazoa > Chordata > Mammalia > Chiroptera > Hipposideridae > Hipposideros > Hipposideros armiger. Next base: position 2,504,846 of record NW_017731501.1, on the reverse strand, counting down.
GAGCAATTAAAGAACAGCCTATAGATCCCAGAGTTTCCATAAAATAACTTATTTAGATTGAAACACTTGATCGGGCTTTTTCCTGTAACATTCTTTACATACATCGTTGTTATTTTTAAAAAATAATAAAATAAAGATATAAAGGGAGAATTGACCCTGAGGGTGTATTATGAGCAGTCTCCGGGCTTCCTGGACCTCAGAACACTCGTATGTCCCACTCCCTGCCTGCTGTTTTCCAGTTCCAGTGTTCAATGGCTTTATTCTGTCTTTGCAGAGTGAAGATTCAGATGAGGATGAGCCTTGTGCAATAAGTGGCAAATGGACTTTCCAGAGGGACAGCAAGAGGTGGTCCCGGCTTGAAGAGTTTGATGTCTTTTCCCCCAAGCAGGACCCAGTCCCTGGGTCCCCCGAGGACCCCCACCTGAAGAGCGCCCCAAGCCACGAAAGCATGCTGACAGACCTCAGCGAGCGCCAGGAGGTGGCTTCCGTCCGCAGCCTCAGCAGCACGAGCAGCCTCCCCACCCACGTGCCCCTCGGTGGCGACGCTGCGACACCTAGGACTAACTCCGTCATTAGCGTCTGCTCCTCCTCCGGCAACTTTGTAGGCAACGATGACTCGTTCTGCAGCCTGCCCTCTCCCAAGGAACTGTCCAGCTTCAGCTTTAGCATGAAAGGCCACGAGAAGAACACCAAGTCCAAGACCCGCAGTCTGCTGAAACGCATGGAGAGCTTAAAGCTCAAGGGCTCCCACCACGGCAAGCACAAGGCGCCTTCCAAGCTGGGGCTGATCATCAGCGGGCCCATCCTGCAAGAGGGGATGGACGAGGAGAAGCTGAAGCAGCTGAACTGCGTGGAGATCTCCGCACTCAACGGCAACCACATTAACGTCCCCATGGTACGAAAGAGGAGTGTTTCCAACTCCACCCAGACCAGCAGCAGCAGCAGCCAGTCTGAGACCAGCAGCGCCGTCAGCACACCCAGCCCTGTCACCAGGACGCGGAGCCTCAGCGCCTGCAACAAGCGCGTGGGCATGTACTTAGAGGGCTTTGACCCCTTCAACCAGTCGACCTTCAACAACGTGGTAGAGCAGAACTTCAGAAACCGCGAGAGGTACCCAGAGGACACAGTGTTCTACATCCCGGAAGATCACAAGCCTGGCACTTTCCCCAAGGCCCTCTCCAATGGCAGTTTCTCTCCCTCGGGGAATAACAGCTCTGTGAACTGGAGGACGGGAAGCTTCCACGGCCCCGGCCACATCAGCCTGAGGAGGGAAAACAGCAACGACAGCCCCAAGGAGCTTAAAAGACGCAATTCCTCCAGCTCCATGAGCAGCCGCCTGAGTATCTATGACAACGTGCCGGGCTCCATCCTCTATTCCAGCTCAGGAGACCTGGCTGACCTAGAGAACGAGGACATATTCCCCGAGCTGGATGACATTCTCTGCCACGTGAATGGGATGCAGAAGATAGTCAACCAGTGGTCAGAAAAGTTTTCAGACGAAGGAGACTCAGACTCAGCCCTGGACTCGGTCTCTCCATGCCCCTCCTCTCCCAAACAGATACATCTGGATGTGGACAACGACCGAGCCACTCCCAGCGATCTAGACAGCACAGGCAACTCGCTGAATGAACCTGAAGAGCCCTCCGACATCCCGGAGAGGAGAGACTCTGGGGTTGGGGCCTCCCTGACTAGATCCAATAGGTAAGAGCTTTCATTCCCTCTCCAGATTGGGGAGGGGAGTGTCACAAAAGGACTGCTTTCAGTTGTGGTGGAGGGCAAATGGGATTACGCCTAGCCTTGGTAGCCGTGTAAGTACCTAAGAAAGACCAGGAAACCCTAACATCCAAAATGAATGGATATTGTTTAATGGGTACGGACTTTCAGTAGGGGAAGATGAAGTTAAGTTCCTGTGGATGGATGATGGTAATGGTTGTACAACAATGTGAGTGTACTGAATGCCCTGGAGTATATGCTTCAAAATAGTTAAAATGGCAAATGTTATGTCCTTATTGTTTTATTGGGGAGGGGGAGTAAAAAGAATGGAATAGAAGTTTCGCCCTCTCAGTTCCTGAGATAAGACGCCAGCGAGCAGCCCACTGCAAACTTTGTGTCTACCGATGAGGAAGCCTTGGGCTCACTGACTTTCTCTGCTCTTCTCTCGCAGGCACAGACTGAGATGGCACAGTTTCCAGAGCTCTCATCGGCCGAGCTTGAACTCTGTATCCCTGCAGATTAACTGCCAGTCTGTGGCCCAGATGAACCTGCTGCAGAAATACTCACTCTTGAAGTTAACCGCCCTGCTGGAGAAATACACACCTTCGAATAAGCATGGTTTCAGCTGGTAAGACTTTCAACTGCTCCGCACGCTATAATTGAAATTGTTTTCGGTCAGCTCCTCAGGCTACCTCAACACGAAATCTATGCCAGTTCTGTCCTTTTGAATAAAGTCTTGAGTCTGCCATCCTCATGCAGTCAGTCTCTGCCTTCCTGAGGCCACTTTTGATACTGCTGAAGCCAGCTTAGCTTTAAGGAATTACCATCGGGCTTGGTTGATTGAGTTTTCAGTTCTCTGAGTGACAAATTGCCAGTTGATAAGGTGAGAATGTATTACTCTTCCATTGAGTTGTATAGGGGCTTCCTTCCCCGTGGTGGGAATAGCCCAGCATAGGTAAACGTATGCACAGTATCAGATCATATTTTGGAAGGGAGGGAGGAAGGAAGGAAGGAGCGAAGTTTTTTAGATCATACGATGTAATGAGACCAACTTTGAAATGCTTGATATACAGTAATTGGCCTTATAACCCTATCGTATGTTTTTAGAAATCATTGTTGATGTGACAATTTATAGCATCACTCAAAAATCTACCTGTGCTAAAGATTTTAGGTAATGTTTTCTCCAACAAAGACTCTTACACAATGATTAATAAATTGAAGGAATTCATTGCTCTAAGCTATTATAACTAAAATATACATGGAAGATAAAATTTATTGAATGAACTGTCCATAATTATGGCCCTTGCTGTGTATAACTGGTGGGCCAGATAGGTCATGGATTTGACCTAATACATGCATATCTTTATTTTTCTACTATCAGTGCAAAGCAGAAAAATACCCCTAGATTGACATCCCGGCACATTTTGCAGTGTCAGCTGGGTATCCTTAAGTCTTTTTGCTACCCTAAGTGTTTATTATCCAATGGCACGAGCAGAGTTACTTGAGAGAGTCGGCAGAGCAACGTAACTGTTCTTTCTCCAGCTCCTCCTCTCCTCAGGACTCGTAGTGAGTTTAACTTCAGCATCAAAGCGCCTCCTGTTCAAAGGCTGTTATTATGTGAGCCTTGCTAAATACAGAAGTTGTTTGTTCTGAATGACAGAAATAAGTATTGACCGGTTTATCCCCACATGCTTCAGATTCTCGGTGGAGATCGTAATGTGTTCTTTGCACATTCCACTGCTGGGCTTTTCTCCCCGACAAAGCAAGTATTATGCACGCTTATGGCCGTGATACCATATACTTAACTGTATGGAAATACAAATTTTGGCTCTACGTTTTAGTTTCACCTTTCCTGGAGCTATAAACAGTACTATGTCGAGGCCGTTGGTAAGCCCTCAGAAGTCAAAGCGGCCTGGCTCCTGCCGTGTACCTCTGCATGGAGAGAGTCATATTTTCCCGGCTAGCTATTTAAAAACTGCATGTTTTACATTCTCATTTCTGAGTTGCCCACCCCCTTCCCACCAAACCCTCAAGAATCCGAAAGTCTACAGTCCTCCTTGAGTTCTGGTCAGTTTTTCCAGTGAGTCAAAACCAAATAGAAAAGCCTCACATTGTGGGATCCACGGAGTAGAGAGAAATTCTACACAGAGTTTTTTTCCTGTTTGGCCTGGCCCTTTCTTGTCCCCTTCAGAGAGGTCATTTGTAGAGCTGAAATGTCTGCCTGACAGCATTAAATGTGTGACATCGGTTTCCTGCTGTTACATATACTGCTGGGGCTGGACCAGGTTTCAGGACTCCAGGGAGCCTGAGCTAAGCTCACAAAACCCTCATTGTTCTTTTCCGTCTTCCTTTAGACACCTAAAGATGTTATATTCTTCAGGGTCATCAGCTAGAGAATTTATTTGACTTCGGATCATTAGCTTGGCCCCTACTGTTCAGCCCTAGAGTTGGTTGTTATGTTGGACCAACATCATATAGTTGCTGTTTTCTCATCCAGCGTTACCTGATCCTTTTTACCTAACTAAATACTTTGGATCTCATCACGAGCTTAGAAATGATTCTGGTCTGTTTTCAGGACAAAAGGCAACTTGTTTTCCAAACTCTGTCACGAAGCACCTAATTAAGGTCTTGCATATTGTTTTCTTCTTCCGTTCCTTCCTGTGCCACCATTTTGTAAGGAAGCCCGGGAGCTCCCTTAAGGATATATTGATAGACCCAATGCTCAGAGTTAACACCAGAAGGAGGATCCACAACTGAAGAAATGTGACTGGGCCTCACAGTCCCAACTCTTAGAAGATCTAGACCAGCACCGTCCAATGGAACTGCCTGAGATGGTGGAAATGTTCTAAATTTGCACAGTCCAATATGGTAGCTCCTGGCCACAAATGGCTAGTGAGTGCTTGAAATGTGGCTGGTACAGCTGAGGAACTGGTTTTGTAATTTTATTTTATTTTAATTTAAATAGCCACCTTATGAGCACAGATCTAGGACCCACTGGGTTTACCTGCAGAGATGGACAAGAGTAGACTAGACAAGTAAACATCTCTCCCTCTCTCTCCCCGCCTTGCCCCCAATATTCTTTAAATAGGGCCGTGCCCAAGTTCATGAAAAGGATCAAGGTTCCAGACTACAAGGACCGGAATGTGTTTGGAGTCCCTCTGACGGTCAACGTGCAGCGCACAGGACAGCCTCTGCCCCAGAGCATTCAGCAGGCCATGCGCTACCTCCGCAACCATTGTTTGGATCAGGTGAGAGCCACTGCCTGCACGTACGTCCCACTTAATCGCGGGAGCTCAGATGCACGCTTCCTTTTCTAGTTCTGTAGGGATCATGTTGCTTTCATCTTGAAACTTAACGTCTTTCTTCCAACAGGTTGGGCTCTTCAGAAAATCAGGTGTTAAATCCCGGATTCAGGCTCTGCGCCAGATGAATGAAAGTGCCATAGAGTGTGTCAACTATGAGGGACAGTCTGCTTATGATGTGGCAGATATGTTGAAGCAGTATTTTCGAGATCTTCCTGAGCCGCTAATGACGAACAAGCTCTCAGAAACCTTCCTACAGATCTACCAGTGTGAGTGTCCTTTGATCTTAACATTGTTGGCAGAGGGGAAAAGGAGGACCAACTGAAACCTGCTGCTTCTTTTGATGTCATTCTTTTGCACCCATGTGGTGGCCTCCTGGAAACACATGTCATCAATTTCGCCCTTGCCTCCTTTTCTGTGGGATGGGTGTCTGTATATCTGTGGAATAATGCAAAAATAAATGTCTCTTATTATTGTTCTCTAACTACTGAACCAACTGTATATTTTTAACTTCTGATCCTAGAGATCATTCTTTGATTTGTTTCTAGAACAGGGTTATCTAGGAGGCTTAAAAGAGCAGGTACCAGGGCGGCCGGTTAGCTCAGTTGGTTAAAGTGCTCATAACAGCAAGGTTGCCAGTTCGATCCCCACATGGGCCACTGAGATGCGCCCTCCACAACTAGATTGAAACAACTACTTGGAGTTGATGGGTTGTGGGAGGTAAAAAAAGAAAGAAAGAAAAAAAAAAAAACACTGTTCCCCAATAAAATTTAAAAAACAAAACAAGAGCAGGTACCAAGGTCTCTCTCCGCCTTGTCTATAGAAATTTCAGTTGCTTCCCATCTCACCAGCAGAGAGCCTGTTGTGTTTAAAATTTCACAGGTGCCTGTGTGTTTTATCGTGCTGTAAAATGAATAAATAACCTTTTTCTGTTATTCATCTCAGCTTCTGCCAGAAATACTTGGGAAAACAATACCCATGCCCTTCTCACTTTTAAGTAAAGCTTAAAGCAAACAGTTGTCTAAATTAATGATCAAGATCAGGATTATAGCTTTTACAGCCTTGTGTTTTTCTTGGCTCCGTGTGGCATTACAGCAATGTAATTTGAAAGCAGCTTCTCTTAGTGCTCAAATTGTCTGTAGCTGGCGCATTGGACTTTATTTTATGAGAAATGGAGCTGGTCTGGATTATTTCATTATTTGTTTCATCCTTTCAGATTTTATGAAAACACAGGTCACTTTTTCCCCCACCAAAGTATTTGTTATGTATTGTAACCATGGAGCTGTTTAATCAGTTTGTCCTATGGAGCTGCATTTGAGTGACTTGATTTTTCCACCACATGCCTTTTAAAAGGAAGATTTGCCTGGTAAAGGAGACCCGAAAGTTGGGTTCAGCATTTTCTCCACATGTATTCGTTTATGGGCCTAGTTCTCAAGCATGTATTTTTATAATAGCCTCTCAGTAGGCTTTCTAAAATTTAAAGAAATTACCAGTTAAATATGTCTGCTGTTTAAATTGACTAACTAGACTAACTATTTGAGCCACTTCCTTTTCCCATTTCAGGAATGAGCAGATCACTTAAAATTATGAAAGTCCCCAGAGATACTGAGTATTTTGTAGGAAAAATGAAGAAATCTCAGTTCTTATCCTTTCATACATATCTTAGATAAGGTTTTTCATTGAAACTAAGCAAAACTATAAGTGTATCATGTTTTCATTGAGAATGGTAAATTAGGGATTTCTAAAAAGTACTTCGAAAAGAAAAAGTATTCTGTAAACTAAAAGAACAGGCTTCATCTGGAGTTGAACTCTGAGGTGGATTTAGGAGTCTGTTGGCATTGTGGGTGTTTAAAATATTTTAACTCCTCCACAGGCAGGAAATACTTGAGGGTAGTGACGCTGGTGGCAACCCTAATTTCTTCCATATTAACCTTGAGTACACTTTTCTGCAAGTGCTTGTTCAGGACGGGGCTGAGCTCTTTGATGCTGATGTGTTTGCTTTGGGACGTTTCCTTGCAATGTACATGGAAAATCACTGAATTGATGGGGAAAATGCTCGTGTTGTGCAGATGTGCCCAAGGACCAGCGCCTCCAGGCAATCAAGGCCGCCATTATGCTCCTGCCTGATGAGAACCGGGAGGTTCTACAGACGCTCCTTTATTTCTTAAGCGATGTCACAGCAGCTGTGAAAGAAAACCAGATGACTCCCACCAACCTGGCCGTGTGCTTAGCGCCTTCCCTCTTCCACCTCAACACCCTGAAAAGAGAGAATTCTTCTCCAAGGTACCGGTCAGAGGACATGTGCATGCACGGGCTCCGTCCTTCAGACTGAGGCTTCCTCCCTTTCCTTCTAGGGTTTGTCCCTGGGTTCTTGTTGCAGTCATACCTGAATCCAGCCAAAAGGAGCTGGACCTCCTTCGTTCCTTCACAACCCACGTACCTCGCCTGCCCTCCTTTCTTTGTTCTCAGCCCTCAGGGTGTGACTTCTTGGACAGTCTAGTCACAACCAGGTTTGGGGAAAGAGATCAGGATTTGTGCTTTGCCCTGGGAAGTGTTTAGCCCAACGCTCCCCAGTGCCCTCTGTAACTTTGTCATCATACCTTTGTCATCATGCAAAGAATTCTGCAGATTTACTGAGCTAAACAGCTGGACGGGGGATAAGAGCCCTGCTGCCTTCGCTTCTTCACAGCCAGTAAAGCCGAGCTCCTGGCCTGCGCTGGTAGCTGAAAGAAAGGAGCCGGGTCTAAAAAGAACTAAGGATAAGGTTGAGCCTCAAAGTTAGGACCTGGTTTAAACCAGTTGTTTGCCAAGTTTCTCCTTAGATGTATACAAGATAGAAGTGGCTGTCGAAGAAGTCAGAGAATCTGGAAGATAACAAAGGCTGATACTTGCTTGGCATGTATTCTGTCCCAGGCGCAAGACTGCACCCTTGACATTCATTAAATTCTCATTTAATCCTCATAACACTCATAGCAGGTGAAGATTCTGTCAGTATCTATTTTGCATTAGACGAAAGGGAGATAGTAGGGAAGGTCAGTTAAGTAAGTAACTTGCCCTTGTCTGACAGAAGAAATGGTAGAGCTCGCTGGAGCTGCTGACTGTATGAATATTTCACGTAAAGGCCTCATAGTGGAGTGTGTGTGAACTGGCCTTAACCCCACATGCCAACCCACCCAGCTGATCCTGTTCTTTCAGCTCTAAAGGAACTTGACAAATATTTCTTAGCTAGAAGCATGGGGCCTAGTTGTGCTAGTTGAAGTGAGCTTTGCTTCTGAAAGCCATGCACTGATAAACTATCATTTCAACTAGTTCTAATCTTTGAATGGGGCATTCCGACTTAAATGGGATGGAGATCAGAGATGAGCAGAAGAGAAAGATCAGATAAGATTAAGGCAACACCTTTAGGAAACCACAGATTTTCACCTTTGGGAGGAGCCCTGTTTATTTAAACTGAGAAGAAGAGTGACACTATTTGCCCCAATGTCCAGTGCCTCCCACCCACAACCCCCTCTTTGCTGCCTTTCTTCCTTCCCACCACACAAACATAGACCTTATAAGCTGCCCTATTTAAATAGGAACCTATTTCGTGTGACAACTTTAAATAGCCTAGATTTCATTGAAAACAGTCTCTTCCATGTTTTTTGTGTGTTGTTGATAAAGCTGAGAAATTCTAGTGGCCAAAGCAAAGCTCTCTTGAGCCCCTTAATGACACATAGGCTCCAGTGACATTGTTTTTTTCCTCTCTTGTGGGTTTCCTCGACTAGTACGTTGATTTGAAAATATATAAATATTTGAATCTTCCCCCCTTTGTTTGTTCTACCTAGGGTAATGCAAAGAAAACAAAGTTTAGGCAAACCCGACCAGAAAGATTTGAATGAAAACCTCGCTGCCACTCAAGGGCTGGCCCATATGATAGCTGAGTGCAAGAAGCTTTTCCAGGTAAGTAGTTGGAAAATTTTGTTATATGTTAAGAGTAATGTGATGGGGTGACCGGTTAACTCGGTTGGAGCGTGGTGCTAATAGCACCAGGGTTGCCGGTTCGATTCCCACATGGGCCACAGTGAACCGCACCCCTCCCTGAGAGAGTCAACTATGCCATTGTAGCATGAAAGCAATGTGTAACCTATGACCATGGCTGTTCCCCAATAAACTTTAAAAAAGAAAGAAAAACATGGCCACTATGTTGAACAGAAAAAAAAGAATAAAGTGAATAGAAACGAAATCTTAGTTATAGTACTTGTTCACATCTTACCAAAAGATCTTTGCCCCAGCTGGAGATATATACAGAGCCTGAGAATGTCTTATTTATATATATTATAATGTATAAGTTCATTAGAGTTAGTATGTTTAATGAAATTGCCTGCCTCTACACCCCTTTACTTAAAAAAGCAAAAGCAGGGCCGGCCGAGTGGCGCGATGGTTAAGAACTGGCTTGGGACGCCAGAGGGCCCCGGTTCGGATCCCACATATGAGGGCCAGTGACACTGCCCTCTACAGCTAAGATGCTGAACAACAGCTCAACCTGGAGCTGGGCTGCCGTGAGTCGCTGGCGACGGCGTAGGCTGCAGCCCCCGCTGCAGTGGGTTGCCATGGGCTACCGTGTGTAGCCAGCAGCCAGCGTGAGTGGCCCTCAAGCCGCCGTGAGTGGCCGTCCAGAAGCCGGCGACTGGTCTGCCTCGCCCGGGAAGAGCACAATGATGGTGCCAACTTAGGCCAGTGAAGCAACGTCCTCCACAACTAGACTGAAGGACAAAACAACAGCAACTTGTCTGTTCCCCTTCCCCCAATTCCCCAGTGCTGTTCCCATCCCCCAATTCCCCAATAAAAATCTTTAAAAAAAAAAAAAAGAGTTGGCTTGGCAATCCAGCTCTGAGCAGCAGGGCCCCGGTTCGGATCCCACATGAGGGCCCGTGACACTGCTCCCTCTATAGCTAAGATGGTGAACAACAGCTCAACCTGGAGCTGGGCTGCTGTGAGTCGCAGTGACGGCGTAGGCTGCAGTGAGGCTGCAGTGGGCTGCCATAAGCTACCGTGAATGGCCAGCAGCCGGCGTGAACTGCCGTGAGCTGCCATGAGCAGCCATCCAATGGCCAGCAACTGATCTGCCTCACCCAGGAAGAGCGCAATGATCACAATACCAACATGGGCCAGTGAAGCAACGTCCTCCACAACTAGACTGAAGAACAAATGGATAGCAACTTGTCTGTTCCCCTTCCCCAATTCCCCAACGCTGTTCCCCTCCCTCAATTCCCCAATAAAATCTTTAAAAAAAAAAAGCAACAAATTATCTGAAATAAATTCTGTGTCTGAGAAACGTGCCTTCATCAATGTAAGCCCTATTTTAGTCACTTACCCTCCTACTATAACTTTCCAAAGAAGACTACTTTACACAATCATCTTTGTAGATAGATACCTTTATGAAGATTGTCGTATCCTCATGATACCATGTGAGGTGGGCAGGGACACCCCTCCAGCTATGGCATTTCCACTATGGGCAGTGAGAATGAGCACAGGCAGACTAACCTCCTTTTGGTCTCTCCCGTTCCTCACAGGTGCCTGAGGAAATGAGCCGATGTCGGAATTCCTACACTGAACAAGAGCTAAAGCCCCTCACTCTAGAGGCATTAGGACGCCTTTGTAATGACGAGTCAGCTGACTACCAACACTTCCTCCAGGACTGCATGGACAACCTGTTTAAAGAGGTCAAGGAGAAGTTTAAAGGCTGGGTCAGCCACTCCACATCTGAACAGGCTGAGCTGTCCTATAAGAAGGTAAGTCATCTCCCTGGTGTCAGCCAGTTGAGTTCCAGTGGTCAGGACTTGAGTTCATCAGAGAAGAGACCCTTTGGTCAGTACAGGTCTCTGTGGGGATTGTCACCTCTTCCCTTCCTTGCAGAGCTGGGCAGCCAGGTGATTCAGATTCCCCAGCTCAGAGTGGAAACCATCCCAGTGAGGAATACTCATCTAACACTTGTCAGAGGAATCAAACTACCTAATGCAATCCTTTGGTTCTACAGACTCACACTAGAGTTCCTTAGAATGTGCTCCTAGTGGCATTGGGCCTCAGGGCATTTTATGATGTGCTTAGATTTCGCCATAATTTGGTCAGAATCCCCTTGCACTCTCCTATGTTCTCAGTCACTCTACTCTTGACCTTTTAATGAGCAGGGAACGCTTGGGGGAGAAATGAACTTGTTGGGACCGAAAGCCTCTTGAGGGCAGATGCATGTTGTATGGCTTAGTAGGATAGGCCCATAGGAGGTATGTGTTGCTACTGTCTCATAAACAGTGAGAGCAGTCTGGGTGGATATGCAGGCTTTGGGGCTCAAATACACAATCTTACTTTATTGTGCTGACCCTCATATGGGTCCCAGGAAAACAGATGGAACAATTTTGACCTGAAGTGCCACTAGCGGTTCCGTTCACTTTCTGACCTGCCTTTCACTATACTCGGGGATGACAGATATTAAAGCCGTAGATAATTACTAGCTTCTACCATACGACCATGTACCCAGCCAGAGGTAGATGTGTGTGAATTGTCTTAGCACTGGAAAACACATGCTTTTTTCAGGTGAGTGAAGGACCCCCTCTAAGGCTTTGGAGGTCAACCATCGAAGTCCCTGCTATGCCTGAGGAGATCCTAAAGCGCCTACTTAAGGAGCAGCACCTATGGGATGTAGACCTGTTGGATTCAAAAGTAATTGAAATCTTGGACAGTCAGACTGAAATTTACCAGTATGTCCAAAACAGCATGGCACCCCATCCTGCTCGGGACTACGTTGTTTTGAGGTGAGAGCTTCCAAATTAATTATTGTGGCAAGAATGAACTTGTACGTCACTGAATGTTATAAGATGGTAAAATTATTTAAACTAGAACATATGCCTCCAGAAAAGTATTGAACCCTTCCAAAGATGGAAAATATAGCTGCTTGTATTCCAAGAGTGTGTGTGTTCATCCCTGAAAATGGTTTGAACTCGTTTGGAATTGAGCTCAGAAAAGAGAGGCACTTTCAATTGAATATTCTTATTAGTAGCAGATTCTTGCCCCTTTTAGGATACATTTTCTCATTAGAAATAGCTAGTGAATGCATAAGCCAGGAAATAACGTTTGGGTTCCAAGAGAGCTGTGGTTAAAGCTGATTTACATCTAATTCATAATTCTCCGGAGACATTATTGAAAGAGGAATTCCAAAAATCTTTGAGGAAATGTCACATCGTTAGTCCAGCACTTTTCCAACAGAAACACTCATTTGGATGTTCGTGTTCTGATGAGTTTGTGAAATATAAAAATGGTTTTCTGTCACCCTTCAAATTGGTTCCGTTTCAAAGAACTGACTGTGTGAGTGTGTACACCCACTGTAGAAATGGCTCTGTACAAAGTTATCCATTCAGGAGTCCTTGCACAATAGTTCGAGAGATGCCGTCTTCCCAGGGCTGGGTCCCAGCCACCGATCCTGCCCCTCAGCTGTTTCCTCTAAGAGTGAGGCCCCGTTTTAAACTTGGCTTCCAGGAAATTCCATGTTTTCCCTTTGGTTTTGTCTCTACAGGACATGGAGGACGAACTTACCCAAGGGGGCGTGTGCCCTTTTACTCACCTCTGTGGACCACGACCGGGCACCTGTGGTGGGGGTGAGGGTCAATGTGCTCCTGTCCAGGTATCTGATCGAACCCTGCGGGTCAGGGAAATCCAAACTCACCTACATGTGCAGAGCTGACTTAAGGTAGGTTATGATTCTGATTTTTTAACATGGTCAAGGTCATGAAGAACGTTAAGACTTTTTGTCTGATGCAAAAAAGAAATGGCTTAAATGAAGAATACATTGTTGTATCTTGGTTATTCCATGAAAAGTAGCGCTTACTAAGTAACACCTTCATGTTTCTGGGTCTTTTGGCTACCACTTCTAATTTTGATCCTTTAGAAAATGTGCCACTAAAGCAATGTGGATGTCATGGTTCTGCCATGAATTTAAAACCACAAGATAAAGCTGTGGTACATATACTCAATGGAAGATTATTCAGCCATGAGAAAAGATGAAATACTGCCATTTGCAACATGGCTGGATCTTGAGCTTATCATTTTAAGCAAAATAAGTCAGATGGAAAAAGTCAAGAACCATATGATTTCATTTGTGAGATATAAAACTGAAAGTAACAAATGAATAAGACAAACAAATGAAAAATTTCAGGGGCCAGCTGAGTGGCACGTTGGTTAAGAGTTGGCTTGGGATGCCCGCTCTGAGCAGCAGGGCCCCGATTCAGATCCCACATGAGGGCCAGTGATGCTACACCCTCTGCAGCTAAGATGGTGAACAACATTTCAGCCTGGAGCTGGGCTGCTGTGAGTCGCTGGCGACGGCGTAGGCCGCAGTGGGGCTTGCTGACAGTAGGCGTAAGCTTTCGTAAGCTGCTGTGAACCTCTGTGAGCGGCCGTCCAATGGCCAGTGAGTCACTGCCTCACCCGGAAAGAGCGCAATGATAATATCAACATGGGCCAGTGAAGCAGCGTCCTCCACAGCTAGACTGAAGAACAAAAGACAGCAACGTGTCTGTTCTCCTTCCCTGATTCCCCAACTCTGTTCCCCTCCCCCAATTCCCCAATAAAATCTTTAATAAATAAATAAATATAAAATTTCATAGACACCGACAAGAGTTGAATGGTTATCTGAGGGAAAAGAAGAAGAGGGGAAGATTGAAAAGGGTAAGAGGGGTCAAATATATGGTGACGGAATGAGATTTGATTGGATGGTGAACACACAATGCAATATACAGATGATGTATTATAGAATTGTACACTTGAAACCTACATGATTTTATTAACCAGTGTCATCCCAATAAATTAAATTTTAAAAAGCCACAAGAAATGAGAGTTTGACCTAACAAGCAGATATTTCTCACTTTATATTCAAAAGTGTTTGAATAATGTGACATGCTCTTTTCGTAATAATCAGGCCTATATTCTGTGCCACGGATCAATGTGCATGCATATCAAAAAGTTAGTGAAATGCAGCAATACAGACAAAAATAAAAAAAATGAACCTCTGAAAGCTTTCCAAAGTGGCTCTCATGCTAAATAAATTCTCATTGGAAATCGTTACATCTCAGTACTTCTCCAATTATCTAAGTGGTCTGTTTTTGTTATATATGCCAAAGCTTTCCCTGAACAGTTTCTCTCAGTATCTGTACTCAATATGTTGTTTCTTGAGAAACTTCTAGTTCCAAGAGTATAATGGAGGTGCCAGAAGACTACCTTAAAATAATAAGAGTAAGCTTTACTTACACATTTCGCTGATCAAGAAATGGAAGTGTATTCACAACACCCTTCAGATTATTGCAGGGCTTTTCAACTTGAAGAATTCACCTGCTTTTCTCCTTTCTATTGTAGGGGCCACATGCCAGAGTGGTACACGAAATCTTTCGGACATTTGTGTGCAGCTGAAGTTGTAAAGATCCGAGACTCTTTCTGTAATCAGAACACTGAAACCAAAGACACCAAATCTAGGTGATTACTGAAGCCGAGCACTATGTCCACCACCTGGGAATTTGTTTCTAAAACCCTGGCCAGTCCATGGGAGAACGGTTCTGCATCGAATCCTGAAGCAAAAGGACAAGTCGGAGTGTAGGAATGGACTGTAGCGATTTGATACATTTTTAAAGCTGCTTCCTGTTTGTTTAAGGTCTATGTTATAGGCCTTGACTGGAATATAGAAGACTGAGCAAAAAAAAACAAAAAGAAATGTATTCTTATGCGAATTGCTTCTGAGAAGCAAAACTCTATAAATACATTACGGAAGATAATGAAGATACTTCGTTCTCTTGTGATATTGGTGTGTGTGTACCTATATCATTGTATTGGCAGTGTGCTGAGGGACTGGTGTATCCACTGGAATAGTTGGTACTCTTTGACATGTGTTCTCACTGAGATGAGCAAAGAAAGGTTTGCACAGAGAAGTGTGTGTATGTGTGTTTGTTGCTGGCCGACTGGCATAGATGTGTAAGTTGGGATGCAGTGTCTGGCACACTGAGATGCCTCCAAGAAGGATATTGATACATCAGGTTCAGTTTAACCTGGAATGTCTGACTACCCTTGGATCCACCCAGAAAGGGAACCCATTTATTTGGAAGGGGTTGGACAACCCACCCTGGTCCATTTTTTTTTTCCTGAGTTTTAAAACAGATTCATCCATCAACCTCTTCTTGACCTTAAAAGTAACTGTAGTAATTTACTCTATCCCATTTCAAACACAGTGTTTATCTCTAGAACTGATTGCAAATAATGATGTCGTTTTGAACCAGGATAGATTAATTAAGGGATGAAAACGCCCCCCTTACTAGCTCCAAAACACAGTTTTGTTTTCGTTTTTGTCTAAAAAAAAGTGGAGATGTAAAAACGGCACACTCTACCATTTACTTGTGAATCAAGCATCAAAACAGTTTACTTGTCTGAATTCTTTGCATTTTCATGTTTATAACAGAAACTCTTTTAAGCGTACCATGTATGGGAGCACGGCAAACTGTGTAAGTCCCAAGGAAATCCCTATAAATTTAACCCAACTGCAAAAGTCATTGGTTGTTGTCATTAACAGCATTTCTGAAAGCTGAACATGTTTATTAATTGGATTTGCCCTTAACAGCAAATAGATTTTCTGGTTTTGTGACTTTTTGAGGGGGTTGTTTTTCCTACCTTTTCTTTTTCTTTTCCTTTATAATGATGCCCTTGGAATATATTTTAGTGGTAATGTCAAATAGTTATCATAGTAAAACAAAACAAAACACCAGCACAGTTTTTTGGAAGGGTAGTCTTTATACAGGTTTTACTGTAATGGTAAAGATTGACTCAAGAGACAGTATTAGTGAAATTTATTTAGTGCGGATCGAAGTGAATACTGTATGAATGAGAGTTGTTAAGAAGGATTTTTATTTTGTTTTAACAATGTAGTTACCATTATCAGTGTTATTTCAAAAGTTCTTTGAAGAATTTGGGGGCGGGGACAGATTTAGAGTGTTAAAATTTGAGTATTTTGGATATCAGTGTTCCTCATGAAGATATACTTGTATATTCAATTTTAATGGCTTTCAGATTTGTAAGATTGTATGTTGTATATACCATTCTAATAAGACACATGTACACTTGTCCACTGTGCTTTCAAACATAGATTAAGCATGATAAAGATTATTATTTAAAATATACTTGTATTTATACCTCAGATATTCTTTTGGGTTTTGTACCTCAAGGCTTTTTTTTTTCCTAATGTAAATACACTTTACATGAATACAGTCTAAATGAAAAAAGAAAAATAAAAGAAGAGGTTTATAACTTACTCTATTCCTGTACAGAATATAATCGATAAGTGCACTATTAAATGTTTAAGGGAAAAGTTGGGCCTGCTCTCGTTTGTATTGCATCTCACTCCCACCCTGAAAACCACAGGTTGCAAGGCATATTGTTCCAACATCAACTAAAGTGAAAAACAGAAGAATTGCTGAAGGAAAAACCGGACCACAAATCATTCCAAGGCCAAGCTGCAGCTGAGCCACTCACTAACAAACAGGAAACCCTGGTGAAGGTTCAGGAAGCATGGCGATGCTCTCCAAACAAAGGTCGTTAGGAAACCATGTGCTGAGAAAGTTGCAAGAATAAGCAACAGCCACAGAAAGATGCCCATAAGCAAAGCCAAGGTCACCAATTCGCTCCACAAAAGGTCTCTTTCCCACTGTTTGGCTTTCCTGTTGAAAGGATTCCTTACATATTTGACAAGAGGAGAATTCCAAGGATGTGAACGTTTGCAAGAACTCTGCTTAAGTCACGTAAGCGGTATTGCCACGACTTACTAATGGTGACGAATGGCCTAGAGTGTAAGCTCTCTGAGGGCAGGGCTCTTCTGCACGGCTTTATAACCTCCAGCAGCTTTCAGTGTTTTGTACTTGTAGGCACCTAATAAATTTATTATTTGCTAAGTGGGATCGATTGAATTAGCTTCTGTTATTTGAAAAGGAAGAGAATCTCGGGTGCCATCTGCCTTGAGCCCTCACTTCAGCTCATCACTGCCCATTTTGAGATTGAGAGACTGGAATTTGTTAAGCCACGTTGAACCTTTTTAAACTGGCAAAGATGCCAGTATCCACATAACATCTACATAGACGTTATGTGGATGCTGATTCTAAATTAAAGAGTTGTTTGTGATGGACTTTTAATCAATCTCATTTCTCAGATGCAGTGTGACATTGATCCTGGAAGAAGTTTGATTTTTTGGCACATATTCACTCTGAGCTTAGGAGAAGGGGAAAAACCCAATTCATTATAAATTTTAAAAGGACACACCCAGACCACACCAAAGGCTTTTTTAATTTCCTCTGCCTCCAGACCTGGTTTCCTCAGAGCTGTATAAAATCAAAATGTCTTAGGCCTGAAATACCTAATACTTTAGTTTGAACAGTTCTGAAGTCATGAGTTACTAATAGCCTTCATGAGCTTACCTGGATGGAGCAGAAGCTCTCACAGGCACCCAGGTAAATTTTCAGGGTTTTTCTCACCCCAGTTTACTTATTCAAATGATTTAGTTATTCAACACCTACTGTTTACCTCACACATGCTTAATGCTGAAGATACAGTTGTGAGCAGGGCTGACAGCACCCTGCCTTCACAGAACTAAAACCTGCCTTCACAGATACTAAAAGAGAAATGATGCCACGTAGTGAACATTAGGATGAGTTTCTATGCGCTGGGGAGGGGCAGCTAAGATCTTAACAAAACTCAAGGTAATTGTTACAGCATCCTGCCTACCAATTTGTAGATGGAATTACTTAGAAAATTCTAACAAAATTAAATGGTTCTTTTAAGAGATTTCTTCTTTCAGGATGGATGGAGACACGTGTGCTTTTTGAAAAGTAAAATGTAAAGAAAAACTAGGAGATAATTAAAATTGGTTCCTTCCAACATCACTAGTTAGGTGGTGTGTGTGTGTGTGTGTGTGTGTGTGTGTGTGTGTGCGCGCGCGCGCGCGCGTGCATGCGCACAGGAAAGACAGGTGATAGAGGTATGTGGGATTTTCTAGCTACATTCACTTTTGTCCACTCTTCACACAGCTACTTAAGCCTCACATGTACCCCACGAAGTACAGGTGATCGCACTAAGGTGAGGATATGCCTTAGAGAGGGAGTGACAAGATACCCAGAGCCGGAAGCTGGAGCTCAGATTCCAGGCCAAGTCCTCTGCCTCAGGCCATCCTCTCCCATCTGCTGATCTCTCCATAATTCAGAGGTAAATTTCTCATAGGAAGAGCCAATCCCATGGCCTCAGCATCAGAATCAAGAACTCGAGGAAAATGAAGATCCATAGCAAAATAATCACATTCGTCTAAGTCTCAAAAGAAATTAAATTGTTCTGTCACCCCATTACTGAGATGCTTAAGGAGAAATTAAGATAAATATGAGGCCAAAGTTTTGTCTCAGGTTAATGGTTGAAAGAATTGATAGTTCTGCTAGCAAATGGACTATATCGTTTGAAATGTATAAAAACACCACTTAAGCTTCCCTCTGAAACCTAGGACGTGACTGTCGCCATTTGCAGTACAGAATGATGACACGTCGTAGTCTGAGTGTAACCTACCCAACCTTGCAGTCCTGCATTGCTCACGAATGCAAAGGGAGCAATTACAGTCATGTGCCCTTTCACAACCGGGATACGTGCTCAGAAATGTGTCGTAAGGCAGTTTTCTCCTGGGAACATACACAAACCTAGATAGCCGACTTCTGTGATTATGCTGTTAACACGACTGGCAGTGCAGGAGGTTTGTTTACACCAGCATCACCACACACACCTGAGGAATCACAGGGTGAGCCCTGACAGTTGGCTTTTCCTTTTGTGATGCAAGTGCCTGACTTAAGCTTTGATTGCAGAGGCATCCACTTCAAGCAAGGCTGTCTGGAATGAGCACACTGCCGGCCAGAGGACCAGATAAAGAGCCAGCCTGCCTTCCCAACACCCAACTCCTTTGTTTTGGAGATCTTGATTTTGATAACTGGCTGTTTGGGCTACTGGTTTGCTTGTTTTTTTCTTCCCTGTGCTTTAAATTCTCATTATGTTTTAAATTCAGTAAAGCATGAGCCTGCAATATCCTAGGCCCCCACAGTGGATCCCCCAAAAAAGCAGAACCCTAGGCCTCCAACCTCACTTTGTGCCTCCTGGTGTGTCTGGATGCTCCAAAGCCTGTAAGTAATAAACTATTTTTTCCTTCAAAGTCTCCTGATGGTTATTGCTGAATGATGTCTTGCAATGTAATAAGAACCCCAAGAGCTGGTTAGTTGTCACATCAGTTTAGAAACTGATGACCCAGTCTAAGGCAGGGGTCAGCAAACTGCGGCTCATGAGCCACACTGCGGCTCTTTGGGTACGTTCCATCTCAAAAGTTTGCTGACCCCTGGAAGAGCCAATCCTGTCCCTCACAACAATTTAAAAATTATTCGTGAGCCATAAATATATTTTTACATAATTACCATTATGTGAATAACATCCTTTAAAATTTTTATATGGGCCGGCCGAGTGGCTCAGTTGGTTAAGAGCTCACGCCAGAGTGCGAGCTCTGAGCAACAGCGGTTCAAGTCCCGGCCCGAGCTGTGCTGCCGATGAGCTGCCAACAAGTCAGAGCCACAGTTCACGAGCCGCAGTTTGCTGACCCGTGGCAGCTCTTCTGTCTCAAAAGTTTGCCGACCCCTGGTCTATGGGAAGCTCAGGGTCCCAGGTAGGTGCCCCCAGGCATTGCCAACCAAGAGCATCTCTACCCATAGACTGAAACCACA
Organism: Hipposideros armiger; assembly: GCF_001890085.2. Taxonomy (NCBI): domain Eukaryota; kingdom Metazoa; phylum Chordata; class Mammalia; order Chiroptera; family Hipposideridae; genus Hipposideros; species Hipposideros armiger. The sequence continues at coordinate 2,485,036 of NW_017731501.1, read as the reverse complement.
ATGCGTCCTACCTAAGACCTTATGACAGCTACTATCCCACTAGACAATAGATATGTTTCAGCTCCATCATAATCTTACAGGACCACTGTCACCTATGTGGTCCTTCCTTGACTGAAATGTCATGGAAAAAAACAAGGCAGGACCGCACTACGATGTTGAATTTACTGCTATCTCTGGGTAGTTTAAATAGAGAATGAGGCTCAGCGTGCTGTCCCCACTCAGCTCCCTGGGCTGCGCCCTGAGTTGGCAAAGGAGGAAGGGGAGAGGACTGGGAGGAGGGGAGCCCCGAAGCCCACTCCTGCCCGCTGGCCTGCCTCAGTGCACATGTGCACGCAAACTCACTCCCCCCCCCCTTCTCTTTATTTCTCTTTCCTCTCAGCCTCTCTCTCCCTCCCTCTCTCTCCTCCCCTGCTCTCTTTTATTATTTCTCAAGTTTTATCTCTCTGGGTCTCTTTCTATCTCTGCTCTCCCCGTCTCTCCCGCTCTCTCCCCTCCCTCCTGTCCTCTATCCCCCGTCTCTCCCCAAGTCTCCTCTCCCTCCCTTCCTGTGGGCTCCTCCTTCACTGCCCTGCCCCTCCAGTGTGGACACACACACACACACACACACACACACACACTTTGTCTTTAATATCATTTTTTTACTGGACCTTTTCTATGTTTCGATATGTTTGGATACACAAATACCTACCATTGTGTTACAGTTGCTTCCAGTATTCAGTATAGTAACACGCTGTACAGACTTGTAGCCTAGGAGCAGTACGCTATACCGTACAGCCCTGTGTGCAGTGGGGTCTGTCATCTACAAGAGGTTTGTGTAAGTGCACTGTGTGCTGTCTTTCCGAGGTGCATGATTGTAGTTACAGGCTCTTCACCTTGCAGCCCAGCACCAGTCCCGGTCCCGGGACTCCCTGCAATACCTCATTATGCCCTTCCCGCCATACAGGAATATCACGAAGGGCAACTGAGATACCTGTGAAGGTGCTTTGAAAGCAAGGGCTGTTGAAAGGTAAAGGAGCATTCATGAAAGTCAAGTGGAATTTAGCCCACATGCTTTACCTCCCCTGCCTGTTGAAGCATACATTAATGATTATAAAGCAGAAGCCTAAACAATGAGATAATGGCAAGCATGTCATCTTGGTGTTCCTTCAGGATGAAATTTGCCTAAGGAATTTAAATTCCATTTGCCTAAGGAATGCAAATTACAAAAGACCTCAAAGAGCCTGTAGCACAGGAGGCTCAGGTGGGTTTGTGCAGTTACAATGAATTGGGGTCCATTCTCTAGGGGATGATCAGTCCTTTGCAGGCAGGGAGTTTGCTAAATCATGTTGGCAGCTATAGCCCAAAGTAATTACCCTTGCGGTGTATACACAGTTCCCATTAGAGCGGCTGGTTTGCCTGTCTGGGCCCAAGGCTGTGTTGACACCTATAGTATAAACACCTCTGCAGAGATTTTTCATACAGCCCTGTGTGCAATAGGCTCGCTCATCTAAGGTTGTGTAAGCGCACTCACTGTATGATGTCTTCATGAGATGCCTGATTGTACTTACTGGCTCTTAAACTTGCAGCCCAGCACCAGAACCCCCAGTCCTGGGACTAGAAATGTGGCTTCTCATTAGGGGATTTTCATGTCTTTCTTTCTCTTTCCTATTAAGATACAAAAAGCACAGAAAGCAAAAGCCTTACTTTCTTTATGACTCTGAGAGTGGTTCTCATCAACTATGATAAGTGACTTGTTCCCATAAAAATAGTCTGATTCCCAAGGGTATTGTTTCAGAATGCTTTGTGGGTTACAGGTACCTTTAAAACACAAATGAATTTGGCTCCAGGCCAAGGGGACTTGTTGAGCTACCACTTATTAAGCATTATAATATGCCAGGTACTGGGATAGGTGCTTCACATACAACTAATATCACATTTAAATTTCATAGCAGTCCTTCGAAGGAGAGCTTATTAGCCTCAGTTAATAAAGGAAAACGTTTGAAGAGGTAGGAAGAAATAAGAAATAAAGTAGCTATGCAATATTCGCAAAGGGACTCAAGAAATCCGAGAGCAGCACTGGACAACAGAACTTTCTGACACAATGGAAAGAACCACGTCGGCGCTACAAGGGTAGCCATTGGCACCTGTGGCTGTTCAGCACTTGAAATGAGGCTGATCGGACTGAGGGGCTGAACGCTTAATTTTATTCAATTTTTACTAATTTAAATTTAAAGAGCTACATGTAGCTAGTGGCTACTGTATTAGTACAGGTTTTATTTCAGAGATGGAAGAATATTTCAAAGTAATCCAACTACTCTCTCTCTCTCTCTCTCTCTCTCTCTCTCTCTCTCTCTCGCATCTATAATCTCTTTAAAAAAAAAAAAAACAAGGAAAGAAAGAAATATGGTAAATATTTGTAAAAATCTAACTGGCCACCTTTGAGGTCAGATAACTCACTCAACATTCCACCAGCCACAAGACTAAAACTGCGCCTCTCCCAGCCTATGGCCACCTTCTGTGCTTCTCAAGCTTGAGCTGGAGGAACCCCTTGCTTTGTTGCTAGAGTATTTGGACGATTCCAAACCAGAGACAAAGCTGTAGCTGATCTAAAAGGATGCTTCGTAATTCAGGATATTCTCCTAGGCTTGCTGCGAGCAAAGGGACCCTCACAGATGTTGCTGTTCCAACAACGACAGTTGTCCCTTCATGGTCTGTGCCTGTCCCTTCAGTGTCCTTGTCCTGGTGTCCAAAAGTTTCCTTTTGGCGAGACTGGCCACCCGGCAGCAGCTGTTAAAGCCCAGGGTATCCTTCAATGATAGCAGTTTTTTTGGTTTTTAATACAATATTATATTCATTTCAGATGTATTGGGTTGTCAGGAAAGTCATGATGCATTTTTGCGACGAAAAACAGAGAAAAATATGTCATGACTTTTCCAACAACTCAATACAATATCGACACTTGGTTACATTGTGGGATGATGATCACAATAAGTCTAGTCACCATCATACAAAACTTATAAACTATTATTGACTATATCCCCTATACTGTACATAGCATCCCCATGACTTATTTATTTCACGTCTGGAAGCTTGTCCCTCTTCATTCCCTTCATCTATTTTGCACCCTTGATCCAGGTTTGATAGCTGTGAGGTGGCTGAACCCAAAACAGTGATAAGAACTCTAAAACAGATATACCCTCAATAGTGGACTCTAGCTTTTTTGCCTCCAAAAGACTCTTCATTATATTTCTTAACATGCTCCACTCTTTTCTCAAAACTGTCAAAAGTGTATCTAACTAAACAGTATAAGTTACTGAGAAGTAATGTATTTTTTTTCTTATTTTCAGCATAGATGCATATTAGTTGAAATTGCTAATCAAGGCTAGAAGCCTCTTAGAAAGAAGTGTGAAATAACTTTTCACGGCACATGATTTGAGAGAGTCCTCAGTGAAAAGCAGCTTCCAAGGCTTTTAACGCTGAAGACTGGCCAGGGCCCTGACCCCTCCCACGGAAGCTCAGGAAGGTTTCTCACTCTGCTCAAGCACTTAGCACAGGAGATAATGAATCAAGGAAATGGGGGATTTACTGTCATGTGCTAGAAAAACTAGTTTTCCTGACATCTAGGGCCAGCTGATAGGATGTATTTTTTCCAATAACAAAGACAAGTAAAGCTTTATTTTGTTGCAACATTTCAAAATGTAGAAATAAGAATAGATCGCTAAAATCATCCCAGGAAAGCAGGACATAAAAAGTTTGCACCATCTCTAAAGATTATTAAAGCAAGAAGAGATTTGAACCCCCTGAGACCATGCAAAATGTTGCAATATCTTGAAGAGCTAGAGAATATTTCACCCCAAGACCCAGAATACTGAAAATGGAATGTTTTCCTGCCACATTGTGGAAAGGAAAGAAGATAAATTTCTGGAAGCAAAGCAACCTGGTTGCTAAATTTTTGGAAGCAAAGCAACCTGGTTGATAAGGGCATAACTGGTGGTTTGTGTGTAACCAACCTAAAGCCACACACACACTTGGGTCAGATTAATCTTTGCCACAGTGCCAACCATGGGCATCTACAGTTGACCCTCTTCCCTGAGAGATCCAACAGGACTATCCACATCCATAGGCTCCCCTTATGAAGGACTTCACTGGATAGTTCAGCTGGACATTTAAGGACATGTGGTCATTTAAACTTCAGGGTTGTATTTTTGGTGACTTTTGACAATGCCATGTCATGACATAGCAAATCTAACAGAATAAGAAAGCAGTTTCAAAGACTGAGAACTTCATTTATTTGTTTTCACCCACTTTCTAGTTTTCTCTGATCTTAAACCCATTCAATCCCAAAACGAGTACAAACAGAGATAAAATCAGGGACTCTAAGAGACAGTGACTCCAAATAAAACAAAACCCTCATTTAAACAACAAAAGAAAAAAGAAGCAGTAAGGAAAGGAAGCAAACAAAACAAGGACCAATGGGGGAGGAGGGGTTAATCACTAAAATACACATACTCACTAAAACTCTCAAGTCTTGAGCACCCCTCCTGCAGACATCTCTGGGTTTGGAGACACCTAAAGAGCCAGACCCTCTTTCTCATGTTACCTACTGAAATGCCGTTTCTTATTTCTGTTTTCACACTATCTTCTTGGCCTCTTCCTTTTCTCATCCTCTTGATGTTTGGATTTGCCTTACTGTCCCTTCACACTCTTCCTTCCTCCCTCTCCTTTGACTTTTGTCTCTTGATTCTTCAAACCAGCTTTACTCCAAGGTCCTCGCCTGGCCTCCCATGTTGGCAATTTCCTTTATCTTCCCTCAGTCCCTTCCTTCTTTATCTCTTTTCCTCTCTCACACTTCCATATGTCTTCTCTTTCCACCCCTCCACCCCTAAAAAAAAAAACTATAAAAATAAAAGATTTTTTAAATAGTTTTTTCAACTCCCTTTAATCTGCAAAGCAGAAAGGACACTTTGTGTTTCTCTTATTTCTGTGATTTTATGTCTTTAGCCTATCTCTGCTAGATAAGCTAAGGGACTTTTTTTTTCTTTTTTTTTTGTAGTTTCAGGTGTACAGAACAATGCAATAGTTATCCTTTTCACGCCCCACAAAGTGACAACCCCCTCCCCCATCCACTACCCTCCCACCCCTGATATCATGCTTATCTATTACAATTCCATTGACTCCATTCCCACTCTACTCCATATCCCGTGACTATACGTATGTATAATTATAGTTGACATAATATTATTCAACAGCAGCTTCAGATGTACAGTGCAGTGGTCCAGGCTTCTACACCGTCCATGAAATGGTCTTCCTAACAAGACATGAGTCCATCTGGCCCCCTAAAAAATATTTACAACATTATTGATTATATTTCCCAAATTATCTTTTCTATCCCTGAGGCCATATTGTAAATACTAATTTAAGTTGTCTCGCCCCTTCCCCTTCTCTCCCTCATCCCCACTCTTTCCCAACTAGCAGCCCTCAGTTTTTCCTCTGTGTCTCTGAGACTATTTCTGTTTACATTACTCGTTTATTCGGTTCTTTAGATTCTACATATAAGTGAGATCATATGGTATTTGTCTTTCTCTGGCTGACTTATTTCACTTAAGCTAAGGGGTTCTTCATTCTAGGAAGCCTTACGGCCCTGGAGCGAAGCTAATGGTCACTAAATAAGTTAGACAGGTAAAGAAAACGCCATAGGGTAGCAGTCAGAGAAAGTAGATTTGGGCAAAATTTTCTTAAGTTCAAGGGCCCATATGCATAGGCTTGAAGTATTGTAAGGGGCATTGTCTGCATAGGTTTGAAGACAAAGGAAACTTACCAATGGAGAGAGAGGGGAAACACAAAGCATCCAAGTCCCTCTGTGATGAGGAATGAATGGGCTTTTTCTTCCCCAGGATGAAGGGTGGCTTTGCAAAAGGAGGGAGCGTGTGTTTCTCTGGAGGGCAAGGCAGGACAGACTAATAAAGTATCTTGGTGAACCAGAGCCTTGAAGCTGTAGCGGCAGAGAATGTTGAACTGGATGGGACTTTCGAGATAGCCAAACCCAGGCACTTAATTTTGCAGAGGTGGAAGCAGCGCTAGGGAGGCTGTGACTGCCCTGAGGTTTTAAGCAACAGCAAAAAAGGAGCTAGAACCCATGTTTGGTTGAAAGTGGTCACCCTGCGGGACTTTTAAGTTTATTCTCCTCAGTAAAATAGCGGATGAACACTTCAGCATTAGCCATTTCTCCCTGAGATTACCTCCATCACGTTGCCCTGGTGTGACTTTCATTCACACCTCGAACTCTTCTACTGCTGGGACCCTTGTCACTGCCAGCTAGTGACAAGATAAGTGCCATTTCCTCTTTCCTCTACTTTCCTCCAAGCTGTGAGTATCCATTGGGCTGCAGGAATAATTGTTCACTTAGCAGGTAAGTCTGCGAGAGCCTAGTTTTTCTTATTTAATTCTCACCACAAATCTATGAGGTTGGGGGAATTATTATCCCATTTTACAGGTAGAAAAACATAACACCTCTAAGTCAAGTTGTCCAGGCTCCCATCACATAAAGCATTTAGAACAGAACCTGCTATGCAGTGAACACAACGGGGTTTGTTAGCTGTTGTGAGTTTTATGATGATGCCAGATGTCATGTGGCAGACTCCAGACAGATCCTGAGAGGTGACACCACCATTTATAGTAACTGTGTGATTGCAGGGAAATTGTTACTTAACCTCAGCTTTCATATCTGTAAAACAGAGAAAAAAGCAGTAAAAAAATTAGAACCATGTTTGACTCATAGTAGACAATATGTACGTATTATTACTTCTGAATATTTTCTTATTCTTTTCCTAGTTTAAACATGTGCCTAAAACAAACTATACATACTCATAAGATTAACATTAATTAGGATTAATTCCATCAAGCTTGGGTGGCCAGACCTCATGATGAGCAAGATGGTAATGAGCAAGGTGGTAAAGCTTTGTTTCCTTATGGCATTTCTAGAATTTAGCAGCATTGGCATTGGCCTTAGATGATTGTTTGGTTCATCATTCAACAAATGTCTGAGTACCTACTATGTACCAACAGTGGAAAGACACAGAAGTATAAGTCACCCCTCTTGATTTGGTGGTGCTTATAGTCTTTTCAAGGAGACAGAGAAATAATTTTAATAAAATGTGCTGCAGTAGAGGCTCTACCCTGAGGCCCACAGAAGGAGATGTCATCTGAGTGGGGTGTTGAAGGACGATAAAGGGGGAGAGGGTGGAAATGCATTCCAGGCAGAGGCCACCTCGGACAGCCTGGAGGAGTCCGGCTTGTTGAGGAAGCAGGAAGGTTCTGCATGGCTGGAGGAGGGTGCTCTGTTCGGGAAGGTGTGCCAGGAAGACTTGAAGAAGAAGGCATTTGTAAGATTGACAAGGGCCTTGCATACCATTCTAAGGAATTTAAATGTCACTCTACAGGCGATGGGAAGCTTTGGAAAGCTATTAAGGAGAGAGCAATTGAATTAGATTTGATTTTTTAAAAAAAAGAAAAGTCTGCAGGTGGTGTGGAGGGTGGATTCAGTAAGAAAGCTCACAGAGAGAGAGCAATACTGAGTCCCTCCTGCAATACCCACGAAAGATCAAAAGTGCCAGAACCAAGAGAGGGCCTTGAGGAGGAGAGGGGAGGGACCCGTTGGAAACAGTTAACTAGGAGGTAGAAGCAACAGGACTCAGGTGATGGTCAGATTGAAAGAGAGGCTGGCAATCAGGACTGCACTCCAAATGACAGCTCCATAGCCTGGATGAAAGGGGCTGCTGTGGCCTAAGATAAGCAGTGCAGGAGCAAAAACAGATGTGAGATGAGGATGGGTAAGCACGGTGAGTTAAATTGTGGGTGCACGGAGGCTTCTGCGGGGCATCAAAGGGGAGCTGTCACGTAGGTGATGGAAATATGGGACAAGAGTTCCCTAGAGGAGCCTGGCCCAAGGGACAGATTTGGAAGGGGAAATGGTAGCTGAAATCAGGGAGGATTTAAAGATGTCCTGGCCTGGGAAAGAACAGAGAGGCCCCAGAGCTTTAGCCATGTGCCTGGAGGTCACCGTGAAAAAGATCACAGGGCCTTGGGAAAGGGAGATGGGTTCCTTGATAACTACCAGGAACCTAAGGGTTTTTTTCCTTAACTTGATGCTGTAGGTTCCTGAATTCCCTAGCTTGTTGGAGTCTATGAATTTTGTTTTTTAATTTCTTCCATAAGGTTCTGGAGGTTTCATGGAAAAGACGAACAACAACAACAAAAAGTGACTGATGTCAACAAAAAACTTAATTAAGTGGAATAAGTGTATGCATCAATAAAAAAGTCAAAAACCGCCCTAGACGATCTGATATTCACACATAGTCCCCGATTCACAAAGTTAGCATTGAAGCAGAGTAAAGAACTGGTTGCTACTTAAAAAAAGAAAAAGAGGGCAGCTGGTTAGCTCCCGAGGTTAGAGCACAGGCTTCTAATACCAAGGTTGCCGGTTCGATTCTCACATGGGCCAAGGAGCTCTGCCCTCCACAACTAGATTGACGACAACTACTTGACTTGGAGCTGATGGGTCCTGGAAAAACACACTGCTCCCCAATAAAATTTCTTTAAAAAAGAAAGAAAAGAAAAAAGAAAAGGCTAATGCAAATCCTGTCTTAGCACAATAAGTCTGTACTAATTTAAATACTTTGTTTACTATATAAACTTTGTTTACTTCTTCCCAGGGTAGTGCCATTTGCGTGTGATAATCAGAAGCTTCAACTGGCTGTTCTCTGTGTTTTTGGTCAATTATAATAGAAAAAATAATTAGGTTTGTTTAATCAATGCACTTTAATTGACAGACATCAGTTTTCAAAATGTGCTGTCTCTGAGGGTGAAAAAAATAAAACAAAATAAAATGACATCCTGGCTGGTGAAGAGTTTGGGAACCCACAGCCAGCGCTCTGCCTTTAATCACTGTGCTTGTTAGGGGAGTTGGGCAGAATTCAACAGAACCACAGGGATCCCCTAAGGTGACCAAAAGGTCCTGCCTGCTCACATTTCCAAACACTTCTGTAAAAGAGATGAGTGGAAAATTTTAAATTCTGCCCAGCTAACTCTAATCCATCCTTCGAAAGACTCCGAAAAGGCCCCCAGGGTGGGTGAAGTGCCCTTCCTTTGGGTTATGTTTTGCCACATTATTTTGTCATTGTCTGGGTTGGTGTTTTGTTTTCTTTTGGTTTTGGTCTGGGTCTGCTACTAGACAATAACCCTAAGCAAACATTACCTTACTGCCTTCTCTGTCGACACCTAACAGTGCCTGGCATATTTCCAGAGCTCCAAAAATGTGTGGAGCAGAACACACACAATCTGCTTTACAACAAGGCTTGCCTTTGAAGACAGAGGGTGAAGAACAGGTATTTCCTACCATGAAAGCTCTAGCTCCAGCGCCTGCTCCAGGCTCAGGAAAATGGTGGGGGCAGAGGGACGCCTCGTAATCTGGGTCTGCTGGCTAAAGGAACCTCTTCCCCTGGACCATGCTTGCAGCACCCCAGTAAACATTTCTAAACATCTACTCTTGGTAAGGCTCTAGGGTGCCATCATGAACACCGAATGTGGTTCTTGCTGACTTGGAGCCTCCATCTAGTTGGGGAAACAAATCTAACAATCCATGAGAGCATATCTTGAGATCCTCTGAATGCCCTTGAATGAGAGATACAGGTAGTGGAGAGAAAACTGGAGGGTGGATATCTTTCTTCTCATTGGAACTCTCTGAGACAATCAATCTAAATAAGCATTTATCCTCAGAGTTAGGACCAGTGGAGCCTGGAGAAAATCATAACCAGGGAGAGGATGGACAAAAGCATTTGCATTGGACTATGGCACTGCCCTTTCTTTCTGGCAAATGACAAGAGTAAGTTTCAATGCCAATTGCTCACACGGTATGTTTTTCCCTCTTAGTAATTAAGATCTCAGTTGTCTACCGCGGCTGGTTTACCAGAGCTGTATGTAATTGCTTTCCATGTCTTTGCTTCAAATCACCCTGACAATTTTCTTCGGGTCTTTGTTTATGTGTGTCCTGCTAGGTGCGATTGTATCTTAGCTGACTTCTCTCCTCATTTACCTACTCACTCACCCAAGCAGCTCTCCTTTAAAAAATAACAAGCAGCAAAGTCTTACGGTATTTATTTCACTCAGCACAAACAGCTCACAAATAGAAACATAGGCTTTAAAAAGGCATTTTGGGGAAGGTTTTAAAACCTTTGAACTGTCAGACATCGGTTTGTAATGGACAGGAAACGCACACTACATAATTTAATCACCACCCTCTGTTTTCCATCCTACGTTTCTCTCCTCCAGATAAAGGGCTTCTCCTCACACCCCCTTATCTTTGCCTAAAGCCTCACCTCTGGGAGAAGGAACAAGAAGCCAGGAAGAGAGTTAATTTTGTTGCAACAATCTGGGGAGAAAAAAAACATTTTAAAGATGTAAATGAGGTTGAAGGGCTGAGGTTTTAAGTTCAGACTGGAGTTGTTTCTCACACCTCCCAGGGCCGTTTAAGTGTTTCCAAATGTAAACTGCCAGGGCCCGGAGGGCTGCACCTTGGTTCAAAGATGCTGTTTTACTGGCATTCTCCAGCCTAGTCCACAGGGGGAGTCTGGGATGAGACCTCTATACTTGACAAATCCCTTCAACAATCCTCTGGACACAAAAGGGCTTACAGTCCATCTGAATTTTTTTTTTTTTTTTTAGCATTACCTTTAGCACCTGGTTGGTCTCAGGTATTCTCGGGTATTCTGTATTTGGGAGTATAAGGGTGAGGGAGGGAGTGGGGAGGAGTGGATTTCGTTATAGAGACTCCCCAGATCAAAGACTCACTGTGAAGTCCACTTCAGAAGATCAAATGTTAAGGTGGCTTGTTAGCTCTTCCAGTGGCTAGAATGAAGTCTGACTCTGCAAGGAATGTCAAGCCCACACTGCAGAGCCTGAGAATTACATCAGTATATGTCCAGGCTAAGCTGACAGTTTGCAGCGTGCGTGTGTTTGTGGGGTGCAGGGTGAGCAAGATTCTGCTGTCATCCAGCATGCAGCCTGTTAGTTAATATTCCACACATGGCTACACTTTCGAAATCACTAAGCACTGGTAGCGGGAGTAATAGGACATGATTAATGGAAACATTAACTGGGATCAGAATTCCAGGACTCCAGATCTTAATCTGTGTCAAGAAATAGAAACAAGATACGTGTCACCTAGACTAAGGGTCAGCGTAAGCATAAAGGGACTTCAGGTAAATTAGTCTCCACCACGGGCTTAGGAGAACCACGAATTTTCCTGTTCATACAAATGTAAGCATTGCTGGAATTTTTTCATGGGGTGGTGGACTGAAAATCTTCCAGGATGAAAACACCTCTAGCCCTCTTTGTTGAAGAAAGCTTGACTTGTTCCTGGCTAGGGTGGACCCTGAACTGTTTCTTGAAAACAAAAAAAGAAATCCCTGGATTTGTCTGCTGGTTCTTCACTCTCCAAGGCAGTCTAGTATTTCTAAAGTTTATGCATTGTCTTTCAATTAACAGCACAAAATGTGGTCCCTTTTAAGCCCTTGAACTGATGCTTTCCAACCCTTACCCAAAGGCTGGGTGATAAACAGGTCTCTATAAAAGGCTATTTCAAAATTATTCAGGCCATCATTCTTAGTATTTTCAGTTCTTTCTTTGGGTACAGCCAGACATCAGGAAAGCAAATACTTAGACATTTAATTTAATATGTAGGTTCAAAAGAAAATACAGAGTTGCATTTTCATCAGGGGACCCCCAAGAGCCAGGGTGGGAAGCAGTGAAGTATTTGATTTGGATCTGCTTGGGCTGTGGAGCAGGGGTCCTTCCGGCTCCTGGGTCTACTCTAAGAAACCTCACATCAGAGAAGCCTTTTACTCCAAGGGGCTGCAGGAAGAATCTTCTCCTGAGTTTGCTCTCAAAATTGACTTAATCTCCCCTGTCCTAGCTTTTTGATATAGGAACCTCAGAATGTAATTTAAAACTCAGTGTTGCGATTCTGTGGCCCTATGGCCTGCCTGCTTTCATTGCATTCCAGTCGTGCACCGCATAAGGACATTTCGCATATACCAAGGTGGTCCCATAGATTATAATGGAGCTGAAAAATTCCTATCACCTTGTGACCTCCTGACTGTCCAAAGGCAGCACAAATGCTCGGTTCAGCCTATTGGTAGCAATGTTCTTGGCTAGACATGCCTGGGACACTCACCTGGGCCCACAGACATCCACCCTTTCTAAGCCAGTGTGACAACTGAAGGGACCCTTGTGATTCTTATTACCATTGCAAGACGTCATTCAGCAGTAACCATTAGGAAACTTAGAAGATAAAAAGTTTATGACTTACAGGCCCTGGAGCATACACCCACGCCAGGAAGCATGCAGCAATGTTGGGTTTGGGGGAGAAGGCCTGGTTTTTGGAGTAGAGCTTGGGGGCTTAAGGTTTCCCAGACTCACCTTTTATTGGTGAATTTAAAACAGAGGAGGGAAAGTTTAAAGCACAGGGAAGAGAAAAAAACAAGTAGCCCAAACGGTCAGTTATGAAAATCAAGATCTCCAAAACAAAGGAGCTGGGTGTGGGGAGGCAGGCTGGCTCTTTATCTGGTCCTGTGGCCGGCAGTGTGCTCATTCCCGACAGCCTTGCTTGGAGTGGATGCCTCTGCAATCAAAGCTTAAGTCAGGCACTTGCATCACAAAAGGAAAAGCCAACTGCCAGGGCTCACCCTGGGATTCCCCAGGTGTGTGTGGTGATGCTGGTGTAAACAAACCTCCTGCACTGACTGTCGTGTTAACAGCATAATCAGATTGTCGGCTATAGCATCTCGGTTTGTGTTCCAGCACTCAGTGATGTTTGCACCACAAAATCGCCTAAGATGCATTTCTGACAGTATCCTATCTGAAGTGGCACATGACTACTTCTCAGACCTCCTCCTCTGGACCCTGCTTTCTCCCTCATCCTGATTTTAGCATATGCTTTGGTTGCGAGTTGTCTCAAACACTTTATCTAGAAATTAAAAAGTCATAACAAACAAATACTATGTTTAAAATAATTCGTTTCAAGAGGCTGATTATCTAAGTCAGGCATTAGCCAGGACTTTTGTTTCAAGTCCGCTTTCCTTCCAACTCCCCTTTAGTATTTCAGTTCTCCGTACACTGACCAAGTAAGGGTATTACCAATTAAACTAATAACTAACTCTTAACGTCGCACAACACTCAGCACAAACCCTGCAAAGTCGAAGGTAGTGGATAAATGTTTGTTGAATGAAAACTAGAAGCTCGGAGACGGGAAGAAATTGAAGCTTTGTGCTAGTTTGGAAGTTCTCTCCACGTTCAGTTACGTGGGTTCCCAGTTTCCCGATTCCATTATTGATTAGTTTTAGTTCTTCTTTATGAGCTTCCTCTGGTTTATTTTATTTTATTTTATTTTTTTAAAGATTTGATTGGGGAATTGGGGGAGGGGAACCGCACTGGGGAATCTGGGGAAGGGAAACAGACAAGTTGCTGTCGTTTTGTTCTTCAGTCTAGATGTGGAGGACATTGCTTCACTGGCCCATGTTGGCACCATCATTGCACTCTTCCCGGGTGAGGCAAATCAGTCGCCAGCCTCTGGATAGCCACTCACGGCGGCTCTTGGCAGCCCACACAGGCTGCTAGCTGCTCACACTGGCTGCCGGCCACACAAAAGGTAGCTTCTGGCAGCCCACTGCAGCAGGGGCTGCATCTTACACCGTCGCTGGTGACTCACAGCAGCCCAGCTCCAGATCGAGCTGTTGTTCACCATCTTAGCTGTAGAGGGCAGTGTCACTGGCCCCCGTGTGAGATCCGAACTGGGGCCCTGCTGGTCAGAGCTGGCGTCCCAAGCCAGCTCTTAACCAATGCGCCACCTGGCCGGCCCCCGAGCTTCCTCTGGTTTAAACACCATTATGGAGGAAGTAGGTCTCTTTGTGCCTGTTTCAGTTTCCTGGGGAGAAGCCTGAGAATGCTGTACAGTAGGGGCTGGCAATATTTTTTTCGTAAAGGGCCACATAGAAAATGCTTTGAATTTTGCAGACCACACGATCTCTGCTGCAAATACAGTTAATCTCCATTATTCTTGGGTCCTGTATTTACAAATTTGCCCACTCACAAAAATTTATTGGTAACCCCAAAACCAATACTTGTAGTCTTTGTAGTCATTCATGGACATGCGCAGAGCAGCAAAAAAGTGTGTGTCACCAAATGCCTAGGTTGAACAAGATGACATTCTGCCCTCTTGTTTCAGCTCTCATACTGTACACAAGCGTCCTTTTTGAGATCTATAATAGTGTCACTTTTTTTTGCATTTGTCAGTGACTTTGCTGTTTAAAATGGCACCCAAATGAAGTGCTATCTAGTGTTCCTATGTAAGAAGGCTGTGATGTGCCTTAAAAGGGGAAAATTCATATGTTAGATAAGTTTTGTCTAAGCATGAGATACTGCAGTTGGCCATTGAGTTCAAGGTTAGCAAATAATATATATTAAAATAAAGTTTCTGTCAACAAAAACATGTACAATACAGTTATGGATTGCTCTGTTGACAAAAATATTGTGACCAGAGGCTTGCAGGAACCTAACCCTGTATTTCCCTTAGGGACAATGGTTCAGTATTTGCTGATTCAGTATTCCTTGTGACTATAGGACACAATTACCACAAATAACAACCGATTGTGTTCAACTCTGCATTTGTGAGAGCAGCCATAAATGATATGTAAACACTAAGTATGGCTGTGTTCCAATGAAACTTTGTTTATAGCTATAGAAACTTTAATTTTATAAATTTTTATTTTATGACATATTCTTTTCTTGAGTTCTCTTTGAAAATGTAAAAACCAGTCTTAACTTGCTGTCATGGCCTGGATTTGGCCCATGGGCTATCGTGTTCCAACTCTTGCTATGAAGCCTTGTTTTCAATGAGTCCCCCTGCTTTGGAGCCAGATCACTGTCGGTTAGAGAGAACCACAGTCTCATTCTCCTGGAAGTCTCTGCGATCCCGGGACCATCACCTTTGTGGGGCCTGAGAACACTGGTGATGGCTGGGGTCTTTGGAACAGAAGGAGACAGTACTAGAGTCAGTTCAGATAGCTGGGTCTGAAAGCCAGTTGTAGCACTTCCTAGCTGTTTTACTTGAGGCAACTTTGCTGAGCCTTACAGGTAAGATGGAGAGTCACGGTGATCTCCTAGGATTGTAGTTATTGCAGGTTAAACTGCACAGTAGGCTGCGGCTCTGCAGGTGGGATTCCTGTACCACCCTCACCACCGCCACCCCACACCAGCAGCTTGGCTTCTACCCTCGGGGTTCCTTGGACATCATCCAACCCTCACACAGGGAACAAGCAGATGCCCACTGATCTTATTCATTTGACCCTCCTCACCATGTTTAGGGCTCAGAGACTAAGCAAGGCAAGTAATAAATGAGCAGGAAGAGATTTCCCTAAAACTTGTAGCATTTCTGTTGCCTGGCAACGTGCTTAGAGCACAAGGAGGGCGCCTCCAGATTGCCTCCACCTTTGGTTAGGCTCATGTCAGTCAAATCATTTTCAGGTGGCATCTGCAGAAACCTGCTGGTGAGAAACCTCTCAAATGTCAGTGCTTACAGAGGGAAGAAAGTAGGAAACTCTTATTGATTTTCCTGGTCTAAAAGATAACATCCCTTTGCTTTTTCCTTTTGTTTAAGGTCAGATCAGGACCATCCCCTGAAAGTGGTCCCAGAAGTTTTCAGATATATAAATTTATGTTTTTCTTTCCAAATGATTTTCTTTCAGTAATAATGATAATATTATAAGAAACAATGTTAATGTCCTCATCTGTAAAACTGAAGTGATTCGGGTCCTATGATGTATAAAGGGATTGGTAAACTATATAGGAATGTTATGGCTATTACGTCTAGATGAACATTGATTTTAAAATGTCATTTCAGTAGATTTTATAAGCCATGGGTGACAAAATTAAGTCAGTTCTTTTATCTCAAGGAACTCCTGGCACTTTACAGGTACGGTGTCATTACTTTTCGCAGAGTAGAAAAGCAACATTCATGAAACCACAGCCTCCTTAGCCTTTAGAACCAGAAAGACCCTTAGAGCCCCACCAAGTTCTTAGTCTAAGAAGGAGGACGCCGAGGCTGCGAGGGCGGCGGAGGCCTTGCAAGTCTAGGATCCAGAAAGGAGACAAAGTTCTGCGTCTGGACATGAGTCCGCCGACATCCAGCCTTTCCCCAACTTGAGCGCGCGGAGGGCACAGAAGGAGGGAGGAGACGGGGGTGGAGGGGACCGGGGAGGCGGGGACCCGCCCCGCTGGGGTTGCCGAAGGGACCACCGGGGGTGGGGGGCGTGACCTGGGCGGCCAGGGGTGCAACGAGCGCGCAGTCACGTAGCCAAGAGCCTGGCCAATTCTCTCTGCGCCACCTAAGGACCAAGTGGGATCCTGAAATTTAGCACCTTAAGATATAGGTGACACAGGAAAATAAAGATCCCTCTTCCCTTAATTGCATCTTTCTAGAAATTGATAGAAAATAGGAATCTGGCACATGTATATGTTATACTTTTTGAAAACAAAGAAATGCCACGTAATGAGAGGTAGCACGGGGCTCAAAGAACCTGAGTTTCTCATGTTTTGCAGATAAGGAAACGGATTTGCAGATAAGAGCCAGGATACCTCCCGCCCCACCCACCCATCCCTCCCCAGGCCGCTCTTCCCTTTCCCCCCACCTCTACACCCCGGTTCTGTGCCCTTGCCTCACACTGTCCTGCAGTTCCACTAGTTTTATCTGGTGGTTTAGGACTTTTAAACAAGGCACAGAGGGCCGGCTGAGTGGCTCAGTTGGTTAAGAGGTCACTCAAGAGTGCGAGCTCTCAGCAACAAGTTCGCTGGTTCAATTCATGGCCTGAGCTGAGCTGAGCTGAGCTGCCAACAG
The DNA here is from genome assembly GCF_001890085.2 of Hipposideros armiger. Classification (NCBI taxonomy): domain Eukaryota; kingdom Metazoa; phylum Chordata; class Mammalia; order Chiroptera; family Hipposideridae; genus Hipposideros; species Hipposideros armiger. Next base: position 2,468,112 of record NW_017731501.1, on the reverse strand, counting down.
GTGGCAGGATGGCTCAGCTATAAATAAACAAGGCACTGAAAGTTTCAGTCAGGAGAGCTAACCCCACCTCTGACACTGCGGGTGCGTCTTTAGTGAGTCATTTTATCTCTTAGGAAGCAGAGATGGCAGGTGTGCCGCGGGGAAACGTGACTTTCTGTCTCAGTGGAGTGCAGAACTGCTGTCCTGCTGTCCTTGGCTGGGCCTTGGTAAGGTTTGAGCTCTCCCCAAAGCCTGGGTTTGGTTTCTATCCCCCATCGCCACTGAAGCTGAGCCAGAAAACCTGCACATTTTTACAGGTGGGCCCCAGGGCTTTGCCTGCCCTCCTGTGTGGTGAAAGGAAATAACTGATCCTACTGGAAGGCCACAGCTTCCATTGCCAACAGATACTTTTCAAAATTCTGGCCAGGGAATAGAGCCTTCCAAAGAAGACAGTCAGAAGCACAGTGGATCACACAGCCGCTGCTGGCCTGCTCTGTTTGAAACAGGGGTGTGGGAGGGCGGAGGCTAGAACACACTTCACCCTCCCTCTGCCCACCCTCCCACCCTCACGTGGCCTGGCAGGGACAAAGCCCCTGGCCTCCTCAGGGGACAGTTTGAAAATCACTGTCTCATTGGTTAAAGTTAAGGCTCTTCAGTGTGCTTTCCTCAAAACCTTTTCACCATCTGGCACCACCATTTCCCCACCTCCACGGCCCAGACACATCAGGCTATGGTGTTCCCTCATTTGTCCACTTTCCCTGCTCCTGGATTCTCTGCTCAAATGTTACCTCCTCTGCCACTCCTCCTTTGGTGATTCCTGTAGCACACTGTGTATTCCTCAAATGTAGTACCTGTCGCAGTTGTTTGAGGTAATTTTCCCTGACTGGGTTATGAGTCCCTTTAAAAGCAGAACTGTGTCCTATTCTTGCAATGTTTAACTGATAGTTAAAGGACACTTCACTGCTAGTAGGTTGTGGGGACAGAGTTGAGAGAAGAACTAACCTCATGGGGCTGACATCCTATAGCAGGGGAGACACAGTAAGCAAGATAAACAAGAGATGTTTATCTAGAGTGATCAGTACTAGGGAGAACAAGAGAGCAGGAAAAGGGATGTTAAAAAACAAAATCCAGGGCCGGCCGTGTGGCTCAGTTGGTTAAGAGCTGTGCGAGCTCTGAACAACAGTGGTTCGAGTCCCTCCCCAAGCTGAGCTGCTGCTGAGCTGCCAACAGGTGGCAGGATTGCTCAGTTAAAAAAAAAAAAAAGAAAAAAGAAATCCAGCCAAGTAAATTTAAAAGTCTAATTGGCTTTATTAAGTGATTCATGAATCTTGCAGAGTCCCATCTAGCAACTAAAAAGGCTTTCTGAGGGTTGTACAAAATGGAAGGTTTTAATAGGAAGAAGTTCAGGGTAAGGGAGCTATTAGCAAAAGAAAAGAAAGACCAGGACATTTTTGGAGGAGGTGGGAGAGAAAGGCAGGGATTTTTATCCTGTAGATTGCCTCTTGTTTCTATGGGGGGAGGTGGGATGGAGAGGGCCCATGTGGCAGATTACCTGTGACAGATTACTTTACTGGTGCTTGACTAGAAAATTCCACACTGGTTGATTAAGATTATCTTTCTAGGAAAGGCTAAATCAGCAATTAGGCCAGATATTAGATCTAGGTTTGCTATCATGAGCTTTAGCACAAGTGGCGCCATTTTGGACCTGTGATTTTTTTTAAGGGGATAGAGTGTGTGTTGGGGGGGATGGGAACATTCCAACTCCATGGTCAGGGAAGGCCACACACAGAAGGTGACATATGCATCAGCCTGAAGGTGGCGAAGGATGGAACAGTACAGACCTTTGTGGGGAAACTCGCAAACACAGAGCAGCACAAAGGCAAAGACACTTGATGTGGGAGCAGGGAGGAGACCACTGTGGCTAAAGGGAAGAGAAGAAATAAGAAAGTGGGAGGAGTGAAGGACACGAGATCAGAGAGGTAAGGGATTGTGAGAAGGCTCCGGGGGAATTGGGGCCCCTGTAAGGGCTTTCTGTGTTACCTAAGTGAGAGAGAGGGTCAGATATAATGGGGTTTTTTTTGTTTTTCTTTAAAGATTTTATTGGGGGATTGAGGGAGGGGAACAGTGTCGGGGAATCGGGGAAGGGGAATAGACAAGTTGCTGTCCTTTTGTTCTTCAGTCTAGTTGTGGAGGATGTCTCTTCACTGGCCCATGTTGATATTATCATTGCGCTCTTCCCGGGTGAGGCAGTCGCTTGCTGGCCATTGGACGGCTGCTCACGGCGGCTCACGGCAGCTCACAAAAGCTCACGCCAGCTGCTGGCCAGCCCCATTGCAGCCTACGCCATCACCTGAGACTCACAGTAGCACAGCTCCAGGTGGAGCCGTTGTTCACCACCTTAGCTGTAAAGGGCAGTGTCACTGGCCCTCATGTGGGATCTGAACAGGGGCCCTGCTGCTCAGAGCTGGCGTCCCAAGCCAACTCCTAACTAACGCGCCACTCAGCCATAATGTTTTGAAGCTCCCGCAGTTTCAACAAAGTTGCTTCACAAAGTGATTGCCACAGTGACAATTCTAGTGCTCATTTCTCTAGCCTTGCTTTATTTCTTTGTTGCCTTTGATGTCATTGGCCACTGCCCCTTTTTTGAAACTTTCTTTAGCTTTCAGAATTCCACTTTCCCCTTTCTCCTTTTCGTTCCTACTTCAGGAGCCATTCTTTACTGGGTTTCTGTCACTTTCTTCTTCTGCTCACCCCTTTGAGGGTTTTCTCCCAGCCAAGGCCCTCCACTAAGGCCGCTGTTCTTAAAACACACATTCTCCCTGCTGACCCTGATCAGATGGCCACCTAATACATGAATGAGATTTTCTAGATTGGAAGGTAGACGGGGAGAAGGGTGACATGTACTACGGCCATGCCATATGTGGCGCTTGCTTTCCCCTCTATCTCCAGCTCATGCTACTCCCCAACATGTAACCTTTTCTGGGATCATTTCAACTCTCCTTTTTAGAAATTTTCAGCTGTGCCTTCACACATGCTTTTAAGATGTAGTATATTAACTATTGCTAAGAAGCAAATCACCCCAAAATGTTTCAGTGGCTTACGAAAACAATAATCACTTGATATGTCTCTTATGTCTGGCTTAGGCTCCTTCATGAGACTGCAGTTAAGGTGTGAGCCAAGGTTGCAGTCACCCACTGGGGCTGAAGGGTCCACTTCTCAGGTGGCTTATTCACATGGCTGATTAGTCACAGCTGGCTCTTGGTGGGAGGCCTCAGTTCCTCTTCAAAAGTGTTGTTTGGATATGCTCCTCCAGAGCAAGCAGTCCAAGAGAACAAGAAGGAAGCTGCAGTGCTTTTTGCAATCTACCCTCAGAATTCACGTACCATTATCTCCACCATTCTCTATTGGTCACTCAGAATAGCCCTGATCCAATGTGAAAGGGCACAGATACCAGGAGGTGAGGACTGTGGGAGCCATCTCAGAAGTGGGCTTCCCCATGTCGTTATCTATTTTCTTAGTCTAAATGACTGATTTGTTCCTCAAAACTCAGCTCACTGACACACAGCCAGCCACTTCCTTTGAGAAGCCTCCCTGATTGGTGGACATCCTTTTCTGGTCCCATTAGCACTTGGGCATATCTCTATTCCCTCTTGTATTAAGCTGCATTGAAACTTAATTTACCTGCTTCTCTCCTCCCTAGTCTTTAAGTTCCTTGAGGGATAAGAGAATGTCTAATAAGACAACTTGATATCACAGTGTCTAGACTCAGTACAAGTTATAAAAAGCATAAGTAAATGGATAAGTAACATTTCCTTTCCCCAACCAGAAATATTTTGTGTATAATTTAATTTATATCACACTCCATTTCAGTTTCCTGTCAATTGTTTTTCGTATTTCAGCTTTCATGTTGCATTTCCACCCCACCTCACCTATAACATAGCCCCACTCTCCTTTGACCCAGCAATTCCATTCTAGAATTTAGTCTAAAGAAATAATTGCAAGTCTGTACAGCATAGAGAATATAGTCAATAATATGGTGACAACTATGTATAGTGCTAGGTGGGTGCTAGACTAATTTGGGGGATCCTTGCATAAATTACATAAATGTCTAACCACTATGGTGTACACCTAAAGCTAATGTAAAATAATATAGAATACCAACTGTAACTGAAAAACAAATTTTTTTAAAGAAATAACTCCATGTTTGGCGACTCTCTTTTGACCCAAAAATTCCATTCTAGGAATTTATTCTAAGGAAAAAATTGCATGTTTGGCAAAGATGTAGCTACAGTGTTTTTCACCGCAGTCAGTTTATGTTTAGCTTTATAGAAAACCTAAATTTCCAAAAATAGTGATTTGATTAGATAGGTAATACAATAATAAAGTAGATTATTGTGTAGCTGCTAAAATAATAATTCAGAACAATGTTATTGATATTAAAAGGTGTTCACTTGATATTATTAAATGAAGTAAAACAAAGTTATAAAACATTTTCATTTAACCTTATTTTTAATTGTGGCAAATATAATATCAAAATTTATCATCTTACCCATTTTAAAAGTGTATGGTTATAGTGTTAAATACATTTAATTGCTGTGCAACCAGTGTCCAGAATTCTTTTCATCTTGCAAAACTAAAACTGTATACTAGTAAATAACATTCTTTCCAACCGTTCTGCTTTCTGTCTCTATGAATTTGACTACTCTAGATACTTGGTATAAGTGGAATCATACAATATTTGTCTTTTTGTGACAGGCTTATTTCACATTACATAATGCCCTTGTTTCGTCTATATTGTAGCTTGTGCATGTGTGAGAATTTCATTCCTTTATAAGGCTGAATAACATTCCATTATATGTATATATCACATTTTGTTTATCCATTCATCCATTGATGGGCACTTGGGTTGCTTCTACCTTTTGGTTATTGTGAATAATGCTATGAACACAGGTGTGCAAATGTCTCTTTGAGATCCTGCTTTCAATTATTTGGGGTATATAGCCAGAAGTAGAATTTCTGGGTCAGATGGTAATTCTGTTTTTAAGTTTTGGGGGAACTGCCATCCTGTTTTCCATAAAGGCTGCACCATTTTGTATTCCCACCAACAGAGTACAAAGATTCCAATTTCTCCACATCCTCACCAACACTTGCTATTTTATGTTGTTGCTGTTGTTGTTTTGATAGTAGCCATCTTAATGGGTGTGAGATAGTATCTCACTGTGGTTTTGATTTTCATTTCCCTAGTGATTAGTGATGTTGAAAATCTTTTCAAATACTTATTGGCTACTTGTATATCTTTGTTGGAGAAATGTCTATTCAAGTTCTTTGCCCATTTCTTAATCAGGTTGGTTTTTGTTGTTGTTGTTGTTGTTGAGTTGTAGGAGTTCTTTTCATGTTGTGTATATTAACCTTTTATCAGATATGTGATTTGCAAATATATTATCCCATTCTGTAGTTGCTTTTTCACTCTGTTGATTGTGTATAAATGTTTTTAAAAGAGAAATGTTTATACATACATACATGCATTCAGGAAAAAAACTGGAGAAACACTAGGAAGTTAGGGGTATGAATTATGGAATTATGAATGATTTTAATTTTCTTCTTTATCTTGTATTTATTGTTAAAATTTTCTGGCATAAACATATCACTTTCACATACAATTGTTAAATAAACAACATTTTCATTCTAAGAAAGCATAGGTCACAGGTCTATTCTCTGAAGGTTTAATCAGGAAGGTCTGAAATCAAGAGAGAATTGGGATTGTCAGCATCCTCCCAATGGGGTATCAAATCAAGGAGTACTAAGTTGTTTTACTTTTCTGAGTTTCATTTTTCTGTTCTTTAAAATGCAAGACTTTTCCAGAACTGGCATTCTTTATTCTGAAGAATATACACATACCACATATAGACGTGATTGTCCTTAGGAAACCTTTCCCTATATCCCCTCTGCTCTCAAAAGGTACTTGTTCCTATTTCTTTCAGAGCAGTCATCCCACGATATGGTGTCTGGTTCCCTGTTTAGAATGGAATGTCCTAAAAATCAAGGGCTTACTCGTCTTTGCAACACCCACAAACACTGTGCTTGTCATACTTGTTGAATAACATTGCCAAATCCAAAAGTCACGTTCTGTTACTCAACGTCTCAGGAGAACTTGACTCAAGAGAATCAACTGACCGCTTCCCCCTGTTAAAATCATGTTCTGTTTTTGCTTCTCTAACCCCACACGATCTTGTTTTTTCTCTTAGGTCCCTGGTTATTCCTTTGCAACCTCTTTTACAAAGCCCTCTCTATTCTCTACATAAGCTCTATTATCGGAGTTCTTTAGTGTTTAGTACCTTTTCCTCATTTTCTCTCCTTCCATGAACTCATCTATTCCCAAAGCTTTAATTCCCACTTATATACCAATTATTTCCCACTGGCCCATGCATCTATTAGAGCTCCAGACTCTATATCTAATTGACTTGTGCTGTGTATTTCTTTTTTTTTTTTTAAGGTTTTATTGGGGAATTGGGGGAGGAAAACAATGTTGGGGAATTAGAGAAGGGGAACAGACAAGTTGCTGTCCTTTTGTTCTTCAGTCTAGTTGTGAAGGGCGTCACTTCACTGGCCCATGTTGATATTATCATTGCGCTCTTCCTGGGTGAGGCAGTCGCTTGCCAGCCATTGGACGGCCTATCACGGCAACTTATGGCAGCTCATGAAAGCTCATGCCAGCTGCTGGCCAGCCCCACTGCAGCCTACGCCATCAACAGCAACTCACAGCAGCCCAGCTCCAGGTTGAGCTGTTGTTTACCATCTTAGCTGTAGAGGATGCAGCATCACTGACCCTTATGTGCGATCCAAACCGAAGACCTGCTACTAAGAGCTGGTGTCCCAAGCCAACTCCCACTCAGCCAGCCCGTGCTGTATATTTCTGTTTGTCTTTCTAGATCTGCTCTACTCTGGTTAACCCTCTTCTCTGCCTTGATGCTTTGACATTTGTGGACTACATCAGGAGACTCTCTGACTTCTGGCTGGGTTTGGCCAATAGAAGTTTCCAGCAGAAGATTGAAAAGGAAGAGAAAAAGGTTAATAAATTTATTAGCCCAGCTCTGTCTTTATGGTTCACCTCAGGTTGGCTTTATTAGCCCAGCTCTGTCTTTATGGTTCACCTCAGGTTGGCTTATCTCTCTGCTGAAGGCAGCTGCCATCAGAAGGCCCTCTCCATCTAACTAACTCTCTCTCTCTCTCCCTCTCTTCCTCCCTCCCTTCCCCCTCCCTCTGTCACTGCGACTTTCACTTTCTCCTTCAGGCCCAGGCATGTACCTCCTGCCCTGTTACTAGCTTCAGGGTACAGCACTGTCTCTTTGCTTTACCTAAACTCTGCTCACACCTTTGTAAATAGCCCTTTTGTTAAACTATCCTCACATTACCCTGGTTTCCTCCCAGAACCCTGACTCTTACGCAACTACCTACCTGACATCTCCGCTTGGAATTCTCACAGGCATCACAAACATGAGTGTCCAAAGCATAACTTTTGATTTTCTTGTATGCCTGTCCTCCCCACTTTCTGCTTCCTCTGTGAATGTTGGCACCACTCTGCCAGGTGCACAAAGCAGAATCCTGGGAGTGGTCCATAAGTTCTCCATCTCCCTCACCCCTACTCATTTTCATCTTAATCTATCATTAAGTGGTTAAATTTCAGCTTCACACTGCTGGCTTTTTTTTATTCTTTAGATCTCAACTTAAATGTTATCTTCTTTAAAAAGAACCTTTCTTTATGCAACCAAGAAAGGGCCCTTCATCCCTTTATTCTCCCTCCATGGAGACTTTGTTTGCTTCTTAGGAAACAATATCACTTCTTAATACACTTAGGAAGAGATTATCTATTTTACTTGAGAGTTATATATTCCTTTGGTAGAAAAAGATGACTCTGAACTGCGAAAGATAATGAATGTAACTCTTAAGGTCTCCCAGCTTGGAGGCCAGTATTTCCTGGGCTTGATCCAATATGGCAGAGTTAATTTTTGAAGTGCTAGATCTGTATTCATGTTAATCTCTTCAAGGTACAGTACCCCTCAAAGCCTCAGGGAAAACAAGCCATTGACTTTATCCATCTATTCTACAGTGGTAGAAGTAAATTATAAAACATCTAGGGCTTCACAAGAGCCCAGTTCTATAGGCTACAAGTTCAAGGATTTATCCTTGTCTGTACACTTCTTTCACATAAACTCAACGTATAAATGCAATTTTAAAAAGATATAATGCAGATGCCTAAAATGCCAGGTTTAAGTCAATTATTGGGCTCAACCAGTGAACTAAAAGTTCAGAAAACAAACAAACAAAAACCTAAATGAAAGAAAACACTTCTAAAACAAACTGCCATCATTGTGTTAAAAGTCCTCATGCACATGGAGTTGGTGCTGTTTCTCTGGAGAACCCTGACTAATACCCGTGGGATAGGCAGAGGGGGATGGATGGATGGTTACCATCTGGCTTTCTGGTACCTTGACTCTGATTTGGTGGCCACTTACCTGACTATAAACCAGGGTAGTAGTTTTGTTCACAGCCATGTCATTCCTAACATTGTTGGGGAATAAGTGCTTTTCCTTACACATTTAGGCCTTGGAGTGACCATTTTAAAGTACCATAAGCCAAAACCAAAATTAAATTTGTCAAAATGCCTTTGACTTGACAGTTCTTTCCACTATGCCACACTGCCCCTTTTCTGGAGGAAGTCTCCTCACCAGACGAAGGCAGTTTATTGCTGAAGCCATCCATCTGTTGCCCTCCCAGCATGAATGTCATCTGCTTGTCATGTCCACTTGATTCCTCCCACACACGCAAGCGCTCTATTCTGGGAATTAAGCTGAGGAAAGTTTTCACTTCCTTAATAGCAACTGGTGAACATGCTTGCTTCAGTAAACAACGTAAATGCAAACTGGGTGTTCTTAAGAAAGCTATCCGAATGCTTCATTCTCTAGCTGTACAGAGCCAAAAAAATAAATAAATAACCAAAATGTGAAATCTCAGCTTTTTTCTATTTAACCTTATCAGTGCTTACTACCTTCCATGGAGGCCTTGGGGGGAAAGTTACAAAACAGGACAAATTTGCCTCTAAAAATAAATGAGCTGATATTATTATATATAATTCAAATTATACATTGGTTAGGATTTTAGCTCCTTTTATTCCTCTTCTCCATGATCTTAGCTATGCTAGAAAGTTAAATGGAAAAGATGAATGCAAATATTTGAACAATTAAGATTTGGGCCACAAACACAATTTTCCTTGTATTTACTTAATATTGATTTTCAGCAACAGCATGTTTTTGGTAAGATCTTTCTGACTGCAGTTTTCTCTCCTTTTTCTGTGCCTACCACTGGCTACTCATCCAGGTGTGACAGAGCTTGTAACAGGTTTATCAAAGGGTAAAAGGAGACACCACACAGCAAGAGATTGAGCAGACTCAATGAGACAAGAACACAAGCTCCATTTCAAAAAGCTAAGAGGTGAGTCAGGCGTTGGTAGAAATCAAAGAGCTGGAGGTGGGGATGGAACCCAAGTGTACAGTCATATACCACATAATGACGTTTCAATCAATGACGGACTTCATGGATGATGGTGGTCCCATAAGATTATAATAGAGTAGAAAAATTCGCATTGCTTAGTGACTTCATAACCATCATAATATCCCAGCGCAGCGCAGCACATTACTGTTTTGTGCAGGTCTTGGTCTATTGATAATAATGCTAACTGTTAGCACTCACCTGGGCCCATTGAGTTTCCCACAGACATCTCCCTTTCTAAAGCAATGTGGCAACTAGAGGGACCCTTCTGACTCTTATTACCATTGCAAGACATTGTTTAGTATTAACCATTATGAAACTTAGAAGAACAAAGGCCCTGGAACATACATGCACGCCAGGGGGCACGCAGCAATGTTGGGGTTCGGGGTCTTGCTTTTATTGGAGTAGAGCTTGGGGCCTGGGGTTTCCCAGACTCATTCTGTATTGGTGAATTTAAAACAGAAGGGGGAAATTTTAAAGCACAGGGAAGAGTAAAAACAAGTAGCCCAAACAGTCAGTTATGAAAATCAAGATCTCCAAAACAAAGGAGCTGGGTGTGGGAAGGCAGGCTGGCTCTTTATCTGGTCCTGTGGCTGGCAGTGTGCTCATTCCAGACAGCCTTGCTTGAAGTGGATGCCTCTGCAATCAAAGCTTAAGTCAGGCACTTGCATCACAAAAGGAAAAGCCAACTGTCAGGGCTCACCCTGTGATTCCTCAGGTGTGTGTGGTGATGCTGGTATAAACAAACCTCCTGCACTACCAGTCATGTTAACAGTATAATCTCAGCAGTCTGCTATCTAGATTTGTGTATGTGCATCATAGAGATGTTCCCAAGATGAAATCGTTTCATGACGCATTTCTCAGCACGTATCCATCAGTAAACAGCACATGGCTCTAAAACTGACTTTAAATGGCTGTCTAATATTCCATTCTATGTCAGCCATTTCCCACATACTAATTTTTTATGTAGATCATTTACCATTTTTCACTTTATAATCAACACTCTGGAGAGCATCTCTGCACATAATAATTTCAGGTCCATTCTGGATTATTTATGTATAATTTGTTTCATGTCCTTTATTCATTTTATATCTTGAGAGTCCTAGTGTTTTTCTTACTAATTTATATAATAAGTGTATAAAACCTTTAAAATTAAAAAAATTGGGACAAATAGGGATAAAGTGACCAGCTAGAATGCATCCCATTCTTCCTAGCTATACTTTACAATGAACAAATTTACTATAAAGTACAGTATCCCCTCTCCCCCATCTGTAGTTTCGCTTTCCATGGTTTCAGTTGCTCTTGGTCAACCAAGATCCAAAAATATTACACGGAAAATTCCAAAAATAAGCAATTCATATGGTTTAAATTGTGCACTGAGTAGCCTGATGAAACCTCGAATCATCCTACTTTATCCTGCCCGGGGCATGACATCCCTTTCTCCAGTGTCTCCATGCTCCCACTTGTTAGTCACTTAGTAGCCACCTCATTTATCAGATCTGCTGTTGTGATATCATAGTGCTTGTGTTCAAGTCACCTTCTTTTACTTAATAATGGCCCTAAATTGCAAGAGTAGTGATGCTGGCAACTCAGATATGCCAAAGAGAAGCCATAAAGTGTCCCTTTACATGAGAAGTTGAGTATGGTACAATAAGATATTTTGAGAGAGACAGAGAGAGGGAGAGAGAGACCACATTCACATAACTTTTAGTACAGTGAATTGTTATAATTGTTCTATTATCAGTTATTGTTAATCTCTCACTGTGCCTAATTTATGAATTAAATTTTATTGTAGGTATGTATGTGTAAGAAAACACATAGTATGTACAGGTTCTGTACTGTTTTCAGGCATCCACTGGGGGTCTTAGAACATATTCCTGTGGATACAGGGGACTATTGTGTAAGGCTTACAGAAGAATGGACAAAAAGGAAAACTGGACAGCTCTTCTTCCTCATCTCCTCTATGATTTTATGCTGGTTTTCCCTACCCTTGGCTACTACCCACCCCTAAATGAATCCAGTCCCCATAAGCAAGCCAGGCTGATGATTCATGCATTACTTACAAGGCACGCTGGTTGTATAGAACTGGGTTAAGCAGCTGTGAAAACCTACCAGCTCCCTTGTGACTCTGAATTGCCTTTTCTTCATTAAGATGTGTTCTTCCCCTGCAACGTTCCCCAAGGCCCCAAGTGAAAGCTTGCCATGATTCATGCAATTTTTAAATGTGAAAAATGTCCCTGTAAGAGACATGCAGGACCAAGTTGCTCAAGTTTATATGGGGGTCTATTTTCATGAGACAAAATGTAGCCAAGACACATGTCAAATTTCAAAAAGAAGATGGAACAACAATGATGAAGATGTGGACAAAAATACATGGAAGCTGAGAAACACAAGATGAAGACTCATGTATCTAATTCTTAAGATGCATGTGATGAGATCCTGGAGAGCTGTTAAATGTCTCATATAAATTTGACTTAAAATATTTTGGAGCCAACCCAAAAGGGGACATTGTAATAAGTTACATGGTTAGGAAGGGGTGGTTACATAAGTAATGTTGCTCTTGGAATAGAGATGAGAGTAAAACCTACCCTCCCACTACACCTATCACCAACACCCCAATTACCTCTGGGAACATCATAAAGAAGATGTGTAGCAGAATGAACCACATTTTCTAACATCCTTACAAAAAAAACATCAATAGTCTACAAGGGCTACAATAAACAATAGTCCTTGTCCTCCAGAATTTTATGATTTAATAAGAAGGAGGGATACTTTATGATTTAATGAATAGAGGAGATTGAGTTCATGGCCTCGGATGAGCATTTCTTGAGCAGGGAGATTTTTCACATTTTAAATTGAATATTCACAATCTGTATAAAGTGCAATGTTCTGCATACAGACCTGCAGTCACTCCAGTATGTCCCTTATGAAAACAACATGAGGGCCAGCCGAGTGGCACGATGGTTAAGAACTGGCTTGGGACGCCAGAGGGCCCCGGTTCGGATCCCACATATGAGGGCCAGTGACACTGCCCTCCACAGCTAAGATGCTGAACAACAGCTCAACCTGGAGCTGGGCTGCCGAGTCACCATCGACGGCTTAGGCTGAAGCCTCTGCTGCAGTGGGTTGTCATGGGCTACCGTGTGTAGCCAGCAGCCAGCGTGAGTGGCCAGCAGCCGCAGTGAGCGGCCGTCCAGAAGCCGGCGACTGATGTGCCTTGCCTGGGAAGAGCACAATGATGGTGCCAACTTGGGCCAGTGAAGCAACGTCCTCCACAACTAGACTGAAGAACAAAAGGACCACAACTTGTCTGTTCCCCTTCCCTGATTCCCCAGCGCTGTTCCCATCCCCCAATTCCCCAATAAAATCTTAAAAAAAAAAACAAAAAACATGAAGTGGCTAAAAGGCAAATGACCCAGGAAAGAAATTAAAAATACCTTTGTTGGGGTTACAATAAATCATACTTATGGGAAAAAGTGTGACACCCATTAAACAAAATGATTGCTTTCCCGTGAAGCACGTAGGAAGGAACATTAACTCAAAGGAAGCAGATCCCAGGGGGAGGAAAAGTGGAAGGCTGAACCCAACGTGAGACTAGACCACTCTCAGGACTAAGGAGAGCATCACCGGAAGACAGCACTGGAAACTTGCCTGGGAGATGCTTCCCCCACTACAGAGGACACATTTCTTCAGTATGAACAACAGCAACATCTTGCTAGGGTAAAGGGGAGTGGAAAACAAGGCAAGAATTAATTCTAGAGAAACTTTCTCAAGTGAGTGGCATATTTTCTCCACATCAAAGTGTTTTCCCCAATAGATCCTCCAAGCCATTCTTTCTAGTTACATGTGATTTCTTTGTTTTTTTATTTTTTTATTTTTATTTGTTGGTTTTGGCCCTAAAGGCCTGGTTTAGGTGAATGCTGGTATTGGCGAAAATGTTAGTGTGTCTTAGAAGTGGCTCTGTAATACTCTGAAGCAGAAGTGACAGCCAGCTTCCGGATGTCAATCTAAGTTAGGTATTGCAACCAGGGTAATGGAAATGTCTTATTACAAATAATCCCAGTTCCATCCTTGTCCCCTCCTCCCACCAGCCTCTGGGCAGAACAAGAGGCAACTACTAATATCAGCACTGCCAACTGGCCCTCATGGGGCAGGGTGGCTTCTTATCCCAGCCTCAGCTGCTCTTCTTAATTCAGTTCCCCCAGTGCCTGGCTATTCTCCTTGGAAGGTTGGTGAGGTACCATTTTCTCCAGAAGGGATAAGGCAGCACTCCTTTCAAAGACAAAGGACCATGCCCTTTTTTCTCTTCTCTGCCAAGCTTCCCAGGGTATTCCACTTCTACCCTAGCCAGATTTTCACTGGGAACTTCACCCATCCCCATTTTTACCCACGAACTACTATTATAAATTACCATTATTCACATGGGGTACACAAACTTAATATCTCTCATTTTGGTGCCATCTCACTAGTGGCTCACCTTGTCACTCTCAGTCATATCACTTTATTTTTTATGTATATTATAGGGCCTAAAATTGTTTGAAATTATCTTGTACATTAATTTATTCAAAAAGTTATTGTCCATTCATCACCCTCTAGAATATAAGGACCAAAAGAGCAAGGGTTTTGCTTGTGTTGTTAACCACCGTATTTTCAATTCTTAGAACAGTGTTTGGCATATAATAGGTCATATATATATATATATATATATATATATATATATATATATATATATAATTGTTGAGAATAGAGAAAGGGTATAATCAATTTTAAATCACGGGAAATAAGACATTCTACTGAGTGCTTCAATAGGGGAACTTAGAGTCGCCAGAGGTCATTATTGGGCTGGAGAGCTGAAGAAAGAGAAGTATTAGGGTATAGAAAGGGGTCTTGAGCATTAATTCCTTTTAGTGCATTCTTCATTTCAGTTATTGTATTCTTCACTTTTCACTGGTTCTTTTCTATAGTTTCTGTGCCCTTTTTTATGCTTGCTATCTCTTTATTGAAGTTCTCACTAATCAGCTTAAGCATCTTTATAACCATTGTTTTGAACTCTGTCTCTGGTAAGTTGCTTGCCTTTCGTTTAGTTCTTTTTCTGGAGTTTTCCCTGTTCTCTCATTTGAGATATATTTTGTTGTTTCTTTATTTTGGCTGCCTCCCTGTGTTTGTTTCTATGTATGAGGTAGATCTGCTATGTCTCTCAGTCTTGACCAGGTGGCCTTACGTAATTGGTGCCCTGTGGGGCCCTGGCACAGTCTCCCTGGTCACCTACTCCAGGTGCTCCAGGAGCGTCCCTTGTGTAGGTTATGTGTGCCCCCCCCCATAGTTAAGCCTTGATTGCTATTGGCATATTTGGGTGGCATTGGCCCTCACGCTGACTGGCTGTGAGGTTTGGCCATGTTCACAGCTTATAGGCTGTTGTGCGTGGGACTTACCCCACTGAGTGGCATTTGCAACAGCAGGCTCTGGTGTCTGTTGAGACTGCCCTTTATAAATACTGCTTGTGGGACTAATTGGGTGATGCTTTGCTGTGGTCTGAAGCCAACCTGCAAGTATGTTGGTTCTGGGGTCTCTTGTGAAGGGCTCTGGTGTAGGCCCAAGTCAGCCACTGCCTGTGACCAGCCGGACACTACCTGGTAGGAGATACAAAGCAATCTGTGGTTGTTTGCTGCCTGTGTTAAACCTGGAGGTGCATGGGAGAAGACACGCTGTGAACTGAGGACACTTGCCACCAGTACTGGGCCTGGGATATCTCCACAAAAAGCCAGGACACCCTGAGGCCTGTTACCAACTGCCAGCACCTGTAAGTTTCAGCTGTTGATAAAGCCTCCTACAGTATGCAAGTTGGGTGAGGCAACATCTCAGGGAGTCACTAAAGTGGGAGGAGTTGTGGTCATCAGGTTAATGTAGATTCTGGTTTGATGTTAGTGCTGAGCCTGAAACTACCCGGCAAAAGTCTCAGAACGTACCGAGGCCCATCACCACCTGCCTGGGGCCTGTGGACTCTTGATAGTTTTCCAAGAAAGAATGCAATACAGGTGGGGCTGGCTGCTTGCTGAGAAAGTGCCTCCGGCGTTGGGTAAGTTGAGTGGGCAGAGTCCCAGGGAGTCAGCATGGCGGAGTGAGCAGGGCTCACCAGGCCAATCAGATTCAGATTTGGCCGTGTGTGGGGGATGGGCTCAACACAGAAAAGAAAGCACCTGCCTGCTGCCAGCACAGGAAGAAGCCCCCTTACAGGGAAAATGGTGACTGTCTTTCAGCCCTTGCTGTAAGGACACACCTCAGTCTGCCCCCTGTATGCCTCTGATGCCCGCTGAGTCACATCCCTCTGCTGGAGCCCTGCAAATGAGTGAGTCTATGCATGGGCCCCTTAAAAGGATGTCTGGGTTTCCCACAGCCTTCCATCTCACCCAGATGGTTGGAATCCCCACTGTTTTTCTTAACCAGATGTTGTGCAGACTCCTCTTTCTGGTGCCAGGCTGGGGAGCCTGGTGTGGGGCTGGGGTTCCTCACTCCTTGGGAGCGAGGAACCTCTTTGGCTACGATATCCCTCCTGATTCTCATCTACCACACACAGGTGTGGGGCCCGTTCCACATCTTTGGAAGTCTCTACGTGGCTTCTTCATATTCTTAGTTATAAAACTTCTGTTCAGCCAGCCTTCAGATGGTTCTCTATAAGTTAGTTGTAATTTTACTGTGTTCATGGAAGGAAGTAGGCAGAGTGTTTATCTATTCCTCCATCTTGGGTCTCTTGAAATTAACTTTTAAGAAACTAGTACTTATTGAGTCTGAGTGTACTATCAAAGAATATGGACAATTATTTTTAAAAACTATGAAATACTCCTCCTACATGCAGAGGCTGAATTTTCTTTATAAACTGTAATCAAAACAAGATAACACAACAGACTGAATGTAGACGCAGAGCAGATATGAGAATCAAGCTGTTTTTTGTTAAGTCAGACATTAAAGAGATTTGTAAAATGTAAATCATATTTCTCTTGTCACTGAACTGCTTTTGTTTTGGAAAATTTTTATTTGTCATGATTGATGTTAACATGTAGTACATTATTATTATTTTCAAATAAGTAAATATTTAAAAAGTTTCTCCATATTAACTTCTAATATGGTAAATATTGGTAACCCACATTTTACGAAAGCTATTTAGAATCCTCAATTTTTAAGAGTGTGAGTGAGTTCTGAGACCAAAATGTTTGGAGAACCTCTATTTAGATTAGGCTTAAGAGAATCCAATAGTGGCTCCAAAGAAAATGAAGCATTTTCTTTTCATTTTTTTTCTTTATATGAGGCCAGGTCCACATCAATGGAGTGGTTTAGAAAATTAAACTGAAAGAAGGAGTCTAATATTTACAGATGCTTCTTTGTGCCATAAGATATCTACTCTGACATTTTCCTCAGAACTATCCAGTGAGGTAACAGTTATTCAATTCCATTCTGACAGAAGAAGAAAGATGCTAGAAAGAGTTATGTCCATTGTCCAAGATCACACAGCCAATAAGTGGGTGGCGGAACCACATGTCTGCCTAGTACTTCCCATCAGACCAGAATACATCTGATAATTATCAGAAATGTTTTGATCCAAAATAATTTCTCCTAAACAATAAGTATGATTCAGGTAAAATATGGCTCTGATATATTTGAATTATCCCAATGACTGCCTTGGTATGTCACAGCACCGCTTCCCTGGGCTGGCGAAGACAAGACAATGCCGTCACAGAATAGTTACCAAATTTCCTGCAAAACTGAATAAACCAGCTGGGCCTCTCTTTAAACTTCTTGAAATCATTCTTCCTAAGGAAAAAGCCCCCCCCCCCCTTCTGTTTTTGTTCTGGCATTCTTTTGTGAGTATGGAACTGATTACTAAATAGGGTCAAACAGCTTGAGTTGGGCTTCCTGTGTGAATGTGAACAGGGCTGATTTCCAGCCTTTCGTTTGATATGTTATCTGTGGCGGCTGTGCCCGACATTGAAGTTTCAGATGGCTTCCTTCAATTTCCTGTATTGTGAGAAAGGTGGACGTGTGTGCACATGTGTGTGTGGAGACAGAGAGAGGAGTCTTCTGCGTGGATTTCCTTGGATTTTGTGAAAGGTTTTCAGTTAGACATGAAGAGGGCCACATGCTTTCATGGAAAGAGTACTGGTTGGCACAAATGCAGGCTAAGTGCTTGTCTGACACTAATTATCTGTGTAGTTTCCAGCAAATTATTTAGTTCTCAGGCCCAATTCTGCGTACTTATAAAGCTCCTTCCAGCTCTGAAATTGTGTAACCCTGACTTATTCAAAGCCGCCCTACAATGTTGTTCTGAAACCTTTGTTTTTCTTCTTTCTGACTTTACTTTGTCCTCTTCCATTTCCCTTTATTATTGTTACATTATAGCTAATATTTAAGTTCTTCTAGAAATGGTTGTTCCCCACCAGCTCTTATTGTTCAGCTCCCATTGTCTCTAAAATAATATCACAAACGATCAGCTTTATCTTAGAAGGAAGATCCAGAATGTGTTCACTTCCTGTTCTGTTAAAGGGGGTGTGTAGAGACTGGAGATTGGATTTTGTCAGGATCCACCCTCAGCCGATGATGATATAACCCAAGAGGCTGAGCTAGCAGCCACTTCTCCAGTTCTGCCATATTTTTATTAAATTCAATTAGTTTTTAAGTATACAGGACAGTGGCAAATGTAATTCATCTGCTTTCATGTCCGAGTATGGAATTTAAAATGGGACTTCTTGTTTTCCACAAGTTTTGGCGGTCCCAGTGTCGGCCGGCTTTCCCAGATCTTTCAAGAGTGGGTTTAGCGCCACCTGGTGATGTGATGAGCTGATGCTTTGCTGCCTCATTCCTACAAAGCTTGAGGAAGAAAACCTGTTGATTGTGAAACATAGTCAAATAAGTATTTAACCAAAATGCTAGAAACATTTGCAGCAGATCACTTAGTATATTAAAAGTTCAACTTTGTTATTAACGATGCAAATGTGTGTAAGTAACAGAATCCCTGGTACCATAGAAATGAAGATTTATGGGTGTGTTCGCTTTAGATGAGTCATATTCAGTTTTTAACTTCCAGGTGAGGTTTTTGAGGATCCGCATGTTAGTTAGGTGTTGGTAATGTATGCTCCTGTGGAAAATATTGGCAACACATTTAATATTTCTCAGCCTCAACTTCTCTTTATCTCATCTGTAAAAGATAATTTCTTTTTTTTTTTTTTAAAGATTTTATTGGGGAATCGGGAAAGGGGAACAGACAAGTTGCTGTCCTTTTTGTTCTTCAGTCTAGTTGTGGAATGTATCGCTTCACTGGCCCATGGCCCATGTTGGTATTTATCATTGCACTGTTCCTGGCTGAAGCAGTCGCTTGCTGGCCATTGGATGGCCGCTCATGGAGGCTCATGGTAGCTAACGACAGCCCACTGTAGCTTCACTGCAGCCTACACCATAGCCAGCGACTCACGGCTGCCCAGCTCCAGGTCGAGCTGTGGTTCACCATCTTAGCTTTGGAGGGTTCAGCGTCACTGGCCCTCATGTGGGATCCGAACCGGGGCCCTGCTGCTCAGAGCTGGCGTCCCAAGCCAACGCCTAACCAACGCGCCACTTGGCCAGCCCAAAAAGATAATTTGTAAGAACCCTCCAAACCCTTTACAAAATGTCCACCAACCACAAACACTACAATTCTGTGATTAACTCTAGTGATAGTACATACAGTACTCCGAAACCATGATTCTTTCCATCCTCCGGGAATTGAATGTTACAAGAGAAGTAGAAATAATATCAATAGTTGTCATTTATTGGGTACTGCTACATCTCTGGTATTGTTTTTTGAACTTAACACACATTTTTAAAATTTAATCTTTAAAATATTCTGCTGACAAAACTTGGCAACATAAACATATACATATATACAATATATATACTATATATATATATATATATATATATATATATGATTTTATTGGGTAATTGGGGAAGGGGAACAATGTTGGGGAATTGGGGAACAGGAACAGCCAAGTTGTTGTCCTTCAATCTTAGTTGTGGAGGGCACAGCTAGCTCAGCTCCAAGTCCAGTCACCATCCGGCCGCCCATCGGCAGCTCGTGGCTGCCCAGCTCAAGGTGCCTTGTTCAATTTTAGTTGCTGGTGGGCATAGCCCACCATCCCATGCAGGAGTCAAACTGGCAACTTTGTTGTTAGGAGCACGTGCTCTCACCAGCTGAGCCATCCTGCCACTTGTTGGCAGCTCAGCGGCAGCTCAGCTCAGGCACAGCTCACTGGCCCATGCGGGAATCGAACTGGAGACCCTGTTGCTTGTGCTCTTAACTAACTGAGCTTTTCGGCTGGCCCCCATAAATATTATTATGTTCATTTTAAAGACAAGGAATATAAGACTACCAAGATCCTGCTCTCCATGTTTACAAACTAATAAAGAAGATAAAAGAGAAACAAATGAGAAATGTGCTATTGTCATTATAATTCATCATTGCACCATCTACAGTGTAGAACACAGAGCAATTTGACATGTTCCAGCAATACCAAATATAAAGTATTCAAGCCACATTAGAGGAGATAATTCTCTATCGCTCACATACTCATAAAGCTGCTGCTGTCATAAGGAGATTATTAGAGAAGTAGTTTTTGTTTTTCTTTAAAGATTTTTATTGGGGAATTGGGGGGAGGGGAACAGACAAGATGCTGTCGTTTTTTGTTCTTCAATCTAGTTGTGGAGGACGTTGCTTCACTGGCCCAAGTTGGCACCATCATTGCGCTCTTCCCTGGCGAGGCAGATCAGTCGCC